>NC_066596.1:3220000-3530000 GCF_905475345.1 Vespula vulgaris | reverse complement strand
GGATAGAGCAAATTTGTATTGAAACGCAATTTAAAGAGCTGCATCCTTTGACATTTTAGCACACGCACCAATACAGACACTCGAATAAACGTGTGTGAGCGATGTTCGCACAGGACGTTTAACCGTTTCACCGACACGTTCGATTCGCCTTTATTTATGCAGCACACTCTTAAGCACAAGAAGAGAACCTTGCAGATTTGTTAGGTAGTACGACTATACTCCAACATATACACGATATTAGTTAGACGTTAGATAGCTTGAATTGGTCAATCTTCTAAGCCAGCTGGTTTTTCTTTCTCTCTCTCTCTCTCTCTCTTTGCCAACGGCATCTTTCTCTCGCGCCAAAGTTCATCATCATCTCTCGGCCCCATTATGACGCGTCTCTCCTACCTCGTGGTATTTCGTTGTAACACTCGGTTCGCACTGTTAAACAATCCATCGTCGATTATCCGTTGCAAAATCATAACGTTACGCCTCGAGAAATCCATTACCGGGCAAGTAGGTATCGCAAATCGCAAATGATTGCCGCGGCGAAACCGAGCCTTCCCCTCTTCCCCTTCTCTTCCACTAGCTTCCCCCACTCCTCATTTCTTCCTCATCATCCTTCTCTCCTACTTCTTCTTCTTCTTCTCCGTCTTCTTCGTCTTCTTCTTCGTCTTCTTCTCCTTCGTCTTCTTCTTCTCCTTCCTCTTTGCCGCCGTTGCGGAGGCACGACGAACAAAACGGAATATTCCGTGGCGAAATTAATTTCTTTTTCTTCCTCGATCCTCTTGAGATCCGAGATAACGGAAACGATTCAAGGATCGACCGCGTCGATCGGTGATTGCAAGAAAATCGATATTATTGCACGCCTTGGGTATCTTTATTTGTTGAAGGATCTCTTTTCGACGAGGAAAGAGAGAGAGAGAGAAAGAGGCAACACGTTTCCTGTGCTGCGTTTATTATTTCGTATCGATCGTGTTTCCACATAGATATGTTACGTTAAAGTATTATTAAAGTTTCTAGAAGTTGGATTGTTTCATATCAAGTACCGTATTCGTCTGAATGCTTTCAACAATTTCAACAGAATAGGGATAAGGACGAGAAAGAAAGAGAAATGAACATTGAAGATTAATGATACATCATCAGGACAAAAGAAAAGCTAAATCTGTGTAATATAATTTTTGTTCGTAAATCTAAAAAAGTAATTATATAATACGGAACTTAGACTTATCAAACATTAATCTTTAGAAACGAACTAACAGTTAATTTTGTTCTGCTAAAAATGAAATAAAACGGATATGTGAATGTGTAATTTTAAAGTTAAATGAAGTTATATATGTATATACAAAAAGAGAGAAGTTTAAAGAATATATAGAATAAAAATATTGAGAGCATCGTCGGCGTAGAACAAACGGAATATCGTCTATCGCACGGCAGCATCGATCTTGCTCGTCCCTTCGGGTTATCGAGCCCTTCGCGGCACGACGACACCATCCGTCCTTAATTAAGTCGTCGTTCGTCGTGGTGAACGTCCTGACGACACATCGTTTCCTGCCGAAGAGAAGGGATAAGTTGAGAGAGAGAGAGAGAGAGAGAGAGAGAGAGAAAGAAGGAGAGAAAATATGGAGGAAGGGTGCAGAGACCGGAGGCTACCAAAAGCTGGCGAAAAGAACGAACGAAGAGAGGGAGTTTGAAAGGACGACCTAATCAGCACGCTAATGCACCGATCCGTCATGTTGCGACGCGGTAAGGCGAGATAAGGTTCAGCGTACGCATCAGGGAGGACCCGAAAGGACCATAGTGGACCGAGGAGGAACCGAAGAGAAGCCGACTTCCTTTGGCCTAACCTACAGAGCTGGAAAGGTGGATTATAACGGCGACAGGTGCTCGACGGGAGTGCCAGTAATATACAACTACGCGTACGAATCCTCTCTTCCGATGTTGATAATAAGCCTAAAGATCTAACATTCTCTCTAGAGATATTATATTCGATACTTCTAGAAACTATTTATTGGGACCTTTGATCTTCCATTGCTTACGATTTCATGCTTATAAGAAATGTTAGTTCGAAAGTGTACTTCACATCGATTTGATCTTAACGATAAATCAAACCTTCTCGAACGTTGTAATCGATTGTTCGGTACTTATTTTTCGTCTGATTCTTATAAGTCTTACGAAATTCTTCGAAATTATCCGACATCGATATCAAGTAAATTCCTTTTACACAAGGGTTACAACCATGTATCACGTTGTACAGGTGGTACTCCACTGAATTCCTAAGCGTAGAGAGGAGGAAGGCGAAGAAAAGCGATCTCGAAGGTGGTCTAAATATTCAATCTTCACGACGACAGGTGTCGAACGAAACCTAACCGTCTAACGTTGTGAACGCCAAGAATTTACCGGGATTGTGATGAAATTGTAGAAGAGAATTTAATGGAAGCCTTGAAAAATATATCCGTTTTCTTCTTGTTTACGTTTTTTCTTTTTCTTCTTCTTGATAAGGTACGATAAGAGGGCAAATCGAACAAGTGTTTTTTGAACTTGAAAGAGATACGAAAAACTCACTACGCATGTTATGCCAAGGTCTGAAGGTTAACAAAATAAAAAAAAAGGAAGCCGAGAATAGCGACGGAGATAAGGAAGAAGGAAAGAAGAAGAGGAAGAAAAAAAACATCGAAATCACATACACACCCTTGATGCCGACTACGTGTACTCTCTCGCTCTCTCTCTCTCTCTCTTTTTCTCTCTCCCTCTCCCTCTTTCCTCCTTCTCTGTGAACACACAAAGCGAGGATCGCTGGACGTTTACACGCGTTCAGGGAGCAGCCCTTTTCGTGTTTCTTCTTGTCCCTCGCTAAAATCCCCTCGACTTCCCTATGAAATATGCATTTCGATGCTACTCGAAGTACTTTGAGAAAACCTTTCTCTTCTCACGACCTCGACTTATGTAATCTTAAATTCCAGTCTATCCTCCGACGTCACGTGTACATCGAGTCGTTCTAGTTCGAGTTCAAGCTATCGGAGATAACTCTTTAAGAAACGAGCGAATTTCTTCGAAATTCTTTTTACCGATAGAAGAAAGATAACGAAATGGCTATGGTCAGACGGAATGGTGACTGAAGAAAAGAAAAGTATAAAAAAAGGAGGAAAAAGAGAGAAAAAAGAAAAAAAAAAAAGAATAGAGTTCGACGTTGGTAGCAGAAGAGAAGTGCATCAAGCTTGACTAGGATAAGACCGGCTTAGAGATTGCTGCGTTTACGGCCAATAAAGTCGACTTCTTGTTGGCCGTTAACATGTCAGCTCCAGTTTTTCATCGACGTACTCTCTTTACTCCTTCTACCACCGCCACCACCTCCCTCTTCCAATTTCCCTCTTCCCTTCGTTCGTCGTCAAGTTCTTTTATCTCTCTTCTCGTTCGTTGCAAAGAGAGAATTCGCTTTCTTTTATCTTCTCTCTTCTCTTTCTTCTTCATCTTTTTCGTCCACCCAGTTTCCAACCAGTACGCTAGCAGCTTCGCACGAGATGATCAGGATTCCCATCTTCGAGAGGCAGGAAAAAAAGAGTCGTGAAGGAGAGAAATGTAATTTCGTCCAAGCGAAAAGGCAAACGCATTCATCCGTCTCTATCTCTTCGCACTTAATCGCGAGCTTTATTACTTTCTTACCAATTGTTAATTACATTTCTTTTTCATCGCTTTTTTCTTCTTTTCTTTTTTTTTCTTTTCTTTTTTACCGAAATAAGAAAGGAAATTAATTACAGAGACAACCGTCTCGTAAGAAACGGTGGCTCATCGCTACTGATTGTTCTAAACTTTTCGATCAATCCCACTTCTTCTTCCACCCTCTCTACTATTACTACCCTGTAATGAGCGAACTACAATTGAATTAGACTGTAATTAGTCGCAGTTAAGGTATTATGGTCGACGTCGTAAAAAGAATTTTATTACCGTAAAAGAATTTTAATGTTACTATGGGGCGCTTATTATAACGAAAGACGATATATACTCCGCGACTATACTTACTTAGGAGATTAAAAATTTATTACGACTCAGTTCGTTACTACGGCGCTGACGCGAAAATTACTACGCGCGTAACAATCGAAATCGATATACTATGAGAAAAAGAAAACTCAGTTCTAATTTCGACAAGAATTTTGCTATCACGAGTAAACAATTACGTACGAAATAAAGGAAAAAAAGAACAAAATAAATCCGACGGGAAAGACAGCTCGATCGATCTTCGTGATTTCTGATTCAAACAAGAAGAAATGAAAATATTTACATCTCCTTTTGTTTGACTTTGAAAACAAGTCTAACAAAACAAATGATTTTAAAGTAAAGTGAGTTTCGTTTATCGATATCACTTTCGTACATGTACGACGTCGACATCGAAAAGGAGAAAAAGATGAATGAAAAATACGACCTATGAAAGAGAGAGAGCAAGAGAGAAACTCATGAGATTAATGCAATACACGTATGCACGCGGATAGAATTAGTAGACGCACGCGACAGGACGCAACTAATACAAACGTCTTACAAGACGGTACTGCGCCTTTCACTTGGCGCTCGCGTATTTCGCAGGATTTACACACGAGTATCTACCATTTCCTTAGCTCACGAATCGGATCTCTCTCTCTCTCTCTTTCTTTCTCTCGTTCTTCTCTTTCTCGTAGATACATAGGGGGAGACGCGTGGGTGGGCGTGCGAAGCTGGTCGCGACGGTGCACGTTTTGACGTTTCGACTTTACGATCCACCTCGACGACTGCGGACAACCTGCGGAATTAAGAATGTAGATTGCTATCATCGTGAAAGAGAGAAAGAGAGAGAGAGAGAGAAAGAGAGAAGGAGAGTAGATACGCCGTCCCTGGCGAATACACCGCGACAGGACGTCCACAGGACTATCTGCGGAATTCTTTAGGAGGCTCTTCTCAGAAACGAGAAAGCTAGGACGAGTTTTCGTCGGTTCGAGCCTGGACTCGAAAAGAATTCTGATGCTTCGTCGATCGGTCTTCTGCAACTTCTTTACAGTACTATCCTGTTTTCGATCTTGGGTTAGATGAATAAATTTACAAAGTTGTTGTTAATACCTACACGTTGTCGTCCAAATCAACGAAAGATTTGATCAGCACCTAATGCCTTATAGGATTTTAATATTGATAACTCAAAAGAGAGAAAGAGAAAGAGAGAGAGAGAGAGAGAGATCTATGATAAAGATTATCGACGCGTTAGCTAGAGGATAAAGTTGACCTCGAGAAGGTGGAGATCTCTTCTTCTTTCGCCGAACGAATGGATCGGTGTACGGGAGTATGATTAAACGCGAGTAGGAAGCATGCGGTTAGGAGGACTCATCTGCGATATGAGTTAGAATCCAGCGGCGGTTACACTACACAGTCGGGCCGGTTAATTGGAATTTAGTGATCATAAGTCGCGGCGTACGAAGCGAGCCGCCTTCTTCCATCTACGTACGGTGACCTCGCTAAGAATTGCAATTTCGAGATCGTCAGCCGGTAATCGGTTGTCCCCTGAAACGACTGCCGACCATGGGAAATCCGTCGAGTTATCTTAACGATCAGATTATTAGTTTGTTCGTACAATCGATCCTAGCAATCTCGAAAGAAGAATAATACTTACATAGCCGACAATAATACTTACATAGTACGATATCCGATCTAATACTAATCCTTTTTACTAATATTAATAACGCAGAAACTGTAGAAAAGGACTATGCTAAACGGTGAAATTTATTTATGCAGGAAAACTGTAGTTTTCTCAGTTCTAATCGAACATATATCAAGTTACATCATCGCGTAAGAACCTACACGAAAGAGGAGGACTCCCACATAAACGATCAAAGCGTAAGATTTATATTCCAGCAAAGATCAAACACCCCAATGAACTTCCTGGTAAAACACGTTTACTACTTGATCGGATTCGTTATACGAAAGGACGATGGACGATCTTTCGGACGAACTTGGTGGAGTCAGCCACGAAATATTCGTACCATTGAAGGCTCGTTTTCTTTTCTATTTTGGCGGAGAGTGGACTTGCTTCGTGCAAAAGGACGATCTCGAGAGGATGGAGAATACTGTTCGCGGGCTCTCTATCGGCGAGGCCGCTACGCACGAGGCGGGACCCATCAGAGCGGCTTAGGTTAGTTTCGAAGCCTCATCTTACTCTCACGTGGGGCGGCGTAATGAACCAACATGACTTGCGGTTTGCAGAGCCGTGTTCTTGCCTTATTGAAAGCAGTGTCGCTCATCCGGCCATTCCAGAATCGGATCTGTACTTCCACGTCCTTTCTCGACAGAAACGGCCGTCGATCTTTCTATCTCCTTTATCGTCCTTTCTTTGCTACTCGGACCTTCGTCCGACCTTGAAAAAGGCATTAAAAGATCGTCGACGCCATTACGTATGTACGCCGTTACGCAACATCGAAGAAACTCGTTCGTTCGGTACTTCCTTCTACTCGACTGAGATCTTTCATCCTTCTATCTTTTCCACGAAACGATCTTCCTTACGGACGATCTTCTCAGAGCCGCTACGTGCACTTGGTACACGCGGTACTCGCTTGGCGTGAATCATTCGAAGCCGTCAGGAATAAATCTTTTTCATTCTCGAACGCTTCTGCAAATCTTTTGTCTCCTCATCGATAAATCCCTAGATCGTTTCTTCTAAGCCCATCCCTCTTTCTATAGAGAACTTGTACGAAAGGTCAAGAGCTCTTATGAATTCGAATAAAAACATCGCTCTAGCGTCGGTTACTGAACTTTTATCCAATTAATACTAGCCTCTTGGTCACGTCTGATTTAAATCAAAATAAAATATAATAGATACAGTTCTACGTTACTTGATACGAAGAAGAAATCGAAATGGTACAAACCTAAAGCTTATTATAATGATTTATCGTTAGACTACGGTTTCACACGCTACGGTTCTGTTGCGACCGTCGCGTTAAACGAAACAAAAAGAATAATTCACTTGTCACGCTTGCCAGGCGACAAGCAATGATAAATATTTGTTTGAATATTTCCGAATATTAGTAACCGACGAAATAAATTGTCTCGTGAATGGCATACGTCGGTGATGTTTATAGATAATCGCGTTAGACTTTTCTTGCACCCTTGGCACGGAAGATGCAGAGAGAAAGAGAAGAGAGGGTGAGAGCAAGAAATGCAAAAATGTCGCGACAAGTCCGTCCTCCGTGCCGGTTCTGGATTCCAGTATGTCCAACGTGTCCTTGAGACCGTACGCGTAGGAACGTTGCTCGACAAGAAGCATCGATTCCTTCGTCGATCATGAGATTTCAAGACGCTCCGAATAGCTCTCTCACTCTTCTCGTATCTACCATCTCTCCTTTCGTTAAAATTAACGACTATTTCTTGTTCGACTCGCGAGCAACAGTTCGCCGTTACTCTCCGCACAATTTGCGACTTATCCCAGTTGGGCTCGAAGTTGCTCTCTTACTGAAACTATCGTTCGAAGAGAATCAAGAGAGATGCAAAGAGACCGATTCGTGTTGCTCTTCACCAAGCGCCGATCACTATTACGACCATTAAGCGCTCGAATTTGAATCGAAAAGGCATTAAAGATATTTTATGATCACTTGCTGCGTGCCTCGCTCGAAACGCGCACGCGTACCTTCGATGCTCCTTGCCCGTGGCTACTCTTAATTATCGTTATAAATAATATTAACGCCGATTTCGTTGATTCGTCCAAAGCACGATTAATCGATCTTTCTTCTTTATCGACGAGTTTCGTTTCCCTCGATGCATCTCGGAGTGACGAGGATACAAAAGGGATACGTAGTTATCCAAATCACATACCTTATTTGATATAAATATTTACGAAAATTATTAATCGAAAATACATCTAAATAATACATGTACTATTAAGATTAACGAATTATCGTCGTACATCTACGAACGTAATACGATAAATGGTATTGATTTAGATCGTTTTATTTGTAATGCATCTCGAAAGAGCAATGGCGGCGACCCATCTCGATCGTTTCTTTGTATAAGAAAACAGGAGACGAAGGAACAAAGAAAATAAGGAGGGATGAAAGAAAGGAAAGGAAGGTAGGAAGGAAGGAAGGAAGGAAAGAAAGAAGGAAGAAATGGACGGATGGACGGACGTCCTTTTTCTTTCCCTTCTCCGGCTGTTTCTATTAGTGCGAGCCGCTCGAAGGAACCTGTATAAATTAATTAGTAGATACGTCCTGATACGTGGCCTCCCACCGTACGACGTGCCGCTATCTCGTTCTCTATCGAACGTCCGACTACGCCGTAGGTAACGCGGCCGTCTTTCTACCTACGTCCAACCTTCGAGTTGTACCTACGTGCGTGCCTGAATGCGTGAGCGCGCGAGTCTCCAGCTTTGCGAGACTTCGCGTGCGGGACAAGTAAATCCTCCAACGGAATCCTGGAACGTAGCCAATTTTCTCTTTATCCACCTTTAGACACTCGTTCTCCTGTCGTTTCGTACAATTTTCATATCATAAAAAATCAATTTCTAATTAACATTTCCAATTCGATGAAATTTTCGTCCAACTTGTTATTTCCCTCGTGAGTCACGCATCGAAGGATTAACTTAGAGATTATCAACGACTTTATGAATACTTATCGGACCGATCTGAAATTGGTAAAGAAAGAAGACAAAAAAAATATCGCATTTACGATAGTCCACGAGAATAGGAATTTTCTTGTAGAGATCGTTGAGAAAAGTCGATCGATAGAGAAGGTACGAAAGTACTCGTTAAATCCATCAACTTGGAACTTAGCGCTTGTTCTTATCGCGATTATCGTAAGCCGTAGAAAACGCGCAAGCGTTTTATCTACACGCGCTCGAGTTTGAATTCCGTGGATTCTCCAAGAAAACATGAAGTTGAAAGAGAAAGAAAAGGAGGGAGATAGAGATAGAGAGAAAACGAGTACCCTATGTGGATCGTGGTGAGATGAGTAATGAAGCTGCTCGTCCGTTATCGCTCGCACGAAATCTTTCCTTCGCTTGCACGCATAGAAATAGTCCCTTCTTTCTCTCTCTCTCTCTCTCTCTCTCTCTCTCTCTCTCTCCTCTCTCTCTCCTCTTTCTTCTCCTTTCTATATTCGCCTTTTCGTAATCGAAAGATACTCTGGATTCAAACGATAACGCTCGCTATTACGAACGTACAAAGTAGGCATGTAGGTAAGAGCAATAATTGAATCGTAAAGGGAAAGATTTCTAGTTCTTACCGATTCCTCGTGTGGACGATCTGCGATGTTAAAGACGTGTGTTTCTTACGAACTCTCGTGAATAACTGAGGAAAGACGATAAGTACGCGGTTTGTTTTTCAGACACGAGACGAAGGACATAAGAAGAAAGACAAGAGACAAAGAGGAGAGAGAGAGAAACACAAAGTCAATAAGGTCGACTGTCGTAAAGGTAAACATTCTGTGTCTTAATAGATTTGTCTCGAATTACAAAGGGAATATATTACAAAGGGACAACGTCTTACTTCTATTTAAACAAAACAAAAATAAAATCATAATAAGATTTCAACGAATTGCATAAGAAAGATAAATATAATAAAGAAATATAAATTATCGAACTAGTGATTTCTCGGAATTATTTTTCCGAGAAATGAGATAATAGATGAATGCTCATTAGACGAAATGCAAATGCGAAGTATGACATTGCGTCACAAGATTGTTAAATTGGTTAAAACGATCGCTGACGCCTCGAAGTTCCAACGTGTGAGGTCTATTAACGGGCCATTCAATCGTAAAGTCTCGTCGATATAAAGGGCCTCGTTGTGCCACGTCTTGTTTGCCCGCACCGTGCCTTCGTCAAATCGATTTTCCGGCACCGCATGGTACCGAAAAAGCATCGAGAAGGATCCTCTCAAAAAATTCTGTCGAAAGGACAATGCTCGAAAACAAGGTACTATCCTTTCCGTACCGCAAATGTTTCAGCTCGGTACCAGCATTTTCTCTACAAGAGTTCTCCGTAAGTTCTCCAAAGTTATCCAAAGTATTCTAATTTCTGGGTAGATGTAAATCGAGTTTCGATCGCATTCCCATTTAACTCGTGAAATCTGGTAAAACTTCTTTACTTTTATGCGAAAACGAGATACCTACGTACACGAGAATCCTACGATCGAACGTTAGCATCGTTACCTAATAGAAATCAACCTTGGCTCATTCTTTAAATGAGCACGTAAGTACGTAAGAGCTAAGACGAAGGCACAGGTCATTCCCACGTACTGACATTCTTTTAAAACAAAACAAGCGCAAACGAGGCTGTTGCAATCGACCATTTAGCTTTAAGCCTGAGAGAAAATACTTTTTCCCGCTATTAGATTCATTTCATAAGGAATTTCTCCAAGTAGGTAAAGACTATTTCGCAATGATTTAACAAACGTAGATAAAGGCAATGAGCGTAACGTAGTAGCCGGACTCATCGAACGATTATTACAAGGTACGTACATACAGAAGGCTGTCCTTCAATCTCCTCCCAACATGGGATCTCAAGAGATCATCAATAGGATTAACTTTCCGTAGAGCCGATCAGCGAATTCTCTTTTTCTTTTTATTCTTACGTTACTTTTCTTGTTTCTTCTTTTTTTAGACCGAACAACCATTCACCGGAAGATGAGAAGAAGAAGAAAAGATAGGGGTAACAAATGAAAAGAGAGAGAGAGAGAGAAAGAGAGGAAGAGAGAGGGAAGCTGCACGGTTGCTCGGTACTCGCGAGAAGGAAGAAGAAGAAGAAGAAGAAGAAGAAATGGAAAAAGGTGGTCCAAGGCGGTCGAAACATTCCCGGCTCAGGGCGTGCATTAAATATGATATATGCTTATTGAATTTGTAAGTAAAACGGCTGATGGTAGAACTCCTGCGTCTGGTGGTAGTCGAGAAAGGGCGCGTTGGAAGAAGGTCGATGAAGAAAACGAAAAGAAAGAGAAAGAGAGAGAGAGAGAGAGAGAGAGAAGAAGATACATAGATATACGTACATATATACGTACACACATATATATACATATATGTATCTACTCGCATGTGTCTTCCTCCCTCGCGCTCTCTTTTCACCCTTCCTTCTTCGTGTTTCTTTTTCTCTCTTTCTCTCTCTCTCTCTCTCTCTCTTTTTCTCTGTCTTTCACTTTTTCTCTCTTTTACTCACACCGCATCTCTTCTTCGCTATCTCTCGCTCGCTCTTCCACTCATTCTCTCTTTCTCTTCCATTCTCTTTCTCTTCTTACTCACTGGTAGCCGTGATGGTAAAGCGTGCATAATTAGGAGGATTTCAACGGGGATTACCCTCGTATGGACCCCATCCAGTCATCCCGTTGCTGCCCTTCTTTGTCCGAGCAACTAATTTATTTAATCATTCCATGGGCAACCGCCAGGCGGCGCCTTTGCCTGCCCGCGGCTCCTAAGTTGCTTAATCGTCCAAAGAGGCTGTTTCTCTTCTCTCTCCCTTCTCCTCGTCATCCCTTTTCTCCCTTCTTTGCCTGCTTCCTTCCTTCGGCCTTCCAGATTCTTCTTCTACTTCTTCTTCTTCTTCTTCTTCTTCTTCTTCTCCTTTTTGCTTTTCCTCTTTTTTCGCCAAAGGTTTAGTCGTTCCGCTCGTTCCGTTGTCCTTCGAAGATTCGCGTTACAAAGAGAACAGAAGAAAAGAAAGAAATTCTTCAAGATGGACGAGCTTTGACCGATTATGAATAACTCGATGATGTACGAATCATTTCGAAATTACAAGGAAGTGAAAGGATAATGAAACAGAAAAAGAAAGAAAGAAAGAGATGTAGAAACGAAAATTAGCAAAAGAAGAAGAGCAAAAGGAATATCTTCGAGAGAGAGGGACGGAAACAAGGAAGAGGAAGAGGAAGAGGAAGAAGGAAGAGGAAGAAGGAAGAAGGAAGAAGAAGGAAGAAGAGGAAGAGAAGGAAGAGGTCTTGCGCGACTCTTGTGCACGATAATCGAGAGAGCGTGCCGAGGCGGGTGCCCGATCGACTGTGTTTTGCCCTGTCGCGCGTACATCGAAAAGGAATCCGGTTCGTGGGACAAAACCACGTATCCATGTTGACAAATTGAGTATCGAGGAACGGAGTACGCGCGGGCGCGTACGCAACTCGTCTCCTCCTCCTCCTCCTCCTCCTTCTTCTTCTTTTCCTCATCCTCTTCCTTCTTCATCCTCTTGGGTGGCTCTTCCTGGATTTTCAGCTCGATGAAGTACTTCTAGATTTGAACTTCGATCTTTCCTTGTCTCAGAAGAAATGATTCGAATTGCTTTTTTATCTATTTCAATTGGTTCAAACCATCGTTTAACGATTGTGACGGAAAAGTTTCAACTAAAAAGAAAGTACGATATGTTGTTCGTTTAATGTTTAATGGAAAGTAGTAATTTTCTTTACGATTTGTTTGGTGTCACGAAGGAAGGCTGATGACCGAGCAAAATAATTCTTTATGATAATCTTCCGAGTAAGGATGCCCGACATAAATCGGTCGAACGTTTTTCGCGTTACCCGATATGGAATCTCGTCCGTGAAAAAGAAGCCGATAGCGTCCTTGACAAATCGAGTCCTGAAGATCGTCCTTGACTCGTCACGTCATATGTTCGGTATTCGCATTCTCTCTTTCCCTTTTCTCTTGTCCATTGGAAAGCATTGAGAAGGAAGGAAAAAATCTCTTGGAAGGAGAACCGATAAAACATTCAACGTTCGTAGTAAATTTGAAGAAGTGCGGATGTACGACTTGGAAAGAGAGGGAGAATAAGACAGAAAGAGAAAGAGAAAGAGAGAGAGAGAGAAAAGAGAGAAAGAGAGAGAGAAAAAGTTCGTTGACCTTGAGGCCAGTGTCCGAAGAACATAATCGACGAGCGACCGGTCCGTCAAATTTATCGAGCCTGTGCATTGTGATGCCCAGAGAAGAAGAGGAAGAAGAAGAATAAGAAAACGAAGAAGAGGAAAAGGAAGAAGACACCTACCGCCTTCTTCGAGATCTTCCACTCTCTCTCTCTCTCTCTCTCTTTCTCTCTTCAAGATATCCGAGCAGGAATTAATCAAAACGCATCGCAACAGTGATTTAGAATCCATCATCCTGAACGAGGCATCGATCCAACGAGCAAAGTGACGCCTTTTCGATCGAGCACGCGGGTGGAAGACGAAGAAAAAGAAGAAGTAACCAATGCGAAGCAAAAAAAAACGGAGAAAGAGAGAGAAAGATAGAAAAAAAGAAAGAAAGAGAAAGAGAGAATGAGAAAGAGAGAGGGTGGGAGGGAGCCGTAGTCAATTCGAACGAGCATAATTTTAAGCGGAGTTCTTTCAGCTCTCGAAAGTTAACCGGCCTGGTATTCCTTCGTCTGAATTATCGTTGACCTCCAACACGGTCTTACAAGGCGCTCGACTGCACAGAGTGCAGCCCTTCCTTTCGTTTCCTCTCCCCTTACCATCTTCCTTCATCTTCTCCTCCTACTATTCCCTTCCTCGGCGACCCCACGCCACCGAGATGAGGGCCAAGCGCGTTCCGACAATGTTGCACCGCATAAATTGATACCCTGCCTCGCTGGACTTTCTGTGTTACCGGCGAGCATCGACACGAACAGCAACCCCCTCCACCTTCTCATCCACCTCCTCCTCCTCCTGGCATGTACCTCTCCAGCCACGAATCTTACTTACGATTCTTTCCTTTCCTCGCACCCTACACCTAAATATCCTCCAGAGCTTTCGTCGCACTTAAATCACTTTCAAAGGAAACTCCGATATCGTAAGATTCTCTTCTTTCTTCCGAGGAACTCTTTTAATACTTGTCACGTCGGACATTTCTTGGAATATCACCACGGATCTCACGAGAGGAAACTTACATGTGAAAGGAAGAGATCCATCGACAAGACAATAGCATCGAAACTTGTTCGATGATAACGAAACCAATAAGAACAATGTTGTTAATCGATCTTACTGATATCCGATTCTAAGACACTA
The DNA here is from genome assembly GCF_905475345.1 of Vespula vulgaris. Lineage (NCBI taxonomy): Eukaryota > Metazoa > Arthropoda > Insecta > Hymenoptera > Vespidae > Vespula > Vespula vulgaris. The sequence continues at coordinate 3,516,069 of NC_066596.1, read as the reverse complement.
CTTTGAAAAATGTGGATTTTTAGAATCCCGTCGTTTCTCTAATCAAAAAGTAAAATCGAATTGGCTGGTCGGAATGGATGAGACGAAAAGAAAGAAGAAGATAGAGAATCGAAAGAAGAGGTGCCTGTTTTTCGTGGCACGTTTGCTATTTGCATAAGACCATCGTCGTTGTCGCGGCTCTCACAAACGATACCGTTTGCACATAACACATACATAGAAGAGAAGAAGAAAAAGAAGATGCAGAGATGTCGAAGAGAGAAAGAGGGAGAGAGAGAGAGATACATACATACATACATACATACATACGAGTTCGCAGTTTACGAGAAGGAGTTGCAGCAACAGCAGCAGTATCGGCACTACGTTGGTACTCCTTCGTCGTGTCCCATGCCACTAATCGATTTTAAGCGGGCGAAAGCGTGCCTCCGCGCTACGTCTAATTGGTAATTAAGCTTAGGTTTACGGCGATCGGAAGAGGGCCTACCGGCTGCACCCTAGGGTGGGGAGAAAGGTGGAGAAAAGAAGGCAGCAAGAAGTTAAAGGAGAATAAAGGCGGTAGTCTTTACTTGGAAGAGAACTCAAAAGGGAGATAGAGAGAAAAAAAGAAACTGATTTCAAAGATTAATCCCATTTCGATTGATAATGAATTTAAGTTAATTAATTGTAAACTAAACGATATCTCGAATTAATAAACGAAGTAAATGTTATTTCTTAATTATCTCGATGAAATAAATTATTCTTATATTATGGGAGATAATCAAATATAATAGAAATATAACGAAGACATTTTTTACATACTCCAATATACTTTTTTCTTTTATAAAGGCAGCACATGTTTTTTGCGCTAATCTCCAAACCAAATACGCCGCACGACGATTTATCTCTCTTTTTTTCGTTTTCTCTCTCTCTCTCTTTCTCTTTCTCTCTCACCCTCTTTGTCGACCTCGTCGAGAAGCCATCTCGATTCAGTAGAAAAGATCTCCATGAGTTCTCCTCTTTCTTCTTTTCGTCTTTCATCGCGATCGAGATGAAGAAGAACCAACGTGACGACCGCCCGGCTTTGTTATATCTTTACGATCGCCGCTTTCTTGGAAATGTTAACGAAAAATCTCTTCTTTTGAGTATGTACGTACGTGCTGGACCCAACAAGATACGGCAAACAATGATAGAGATAGGAGTGAAAGAGATCAAGAAAGAAAGGAAGAAAGGAAAAAAGAAGTAAGAATGTAAAAATAGCATCGAATGTAAATAAAAATCAATTTAATAATAAAAAGAAATCATAAAAAGCGAAGAAATAATATTGTCTTAGATTTTTCTTCCATTTTCCTTTCCCTTTCTCGATTTCCGACTGGAAATTTTACTAAGCTGCAGTTTATCTTTCTTCTCTCTTTCTTCGTTTATACATCGTTCACCTCACTCGACTGCCGACAGACTGATATATAGCGCGCATAAGAGATGTAGTCAGATCACGGTCCCCTTCATGACGCTGCTTCTACACCGGCAAACATGTTCTTTCCTACGATAAATCCTTACGGAATATAAAAGCTTCGAAGTTGAGTCGATCTGTGCAAAGAGAAAACCGTCGAGCTTTACTCTTTCTTCCTTTCATTCACTTCTTTCGATCGAGCCTTCACGTAATAAAATTTCGAAAATATCCTCTGGAAAATGGTATACACGAGAAAATAGTATAAATCTGAGATACCTATCATGAATTTTCTAAGAAAAGTCAACGATAGGAATGTTGTATTATATTATCGTGGTATCAGGGTGAAACAACGATAAAAAGAGAGAGAGAGAGAGAGAGAGAGAGAGAGAGAGAGAGAAAGGAAGAAAAAATCTCTCATTACGACTGGTCGTCTCGAAGTACATAGATCGAATCGTCGGATTGAAATTTTATTCTCGTGGGAATCGTTTGTTCCTACGATATATCTCGAGGTCGTACGTGCGCATCTCTCGACGACGAGATTATCGCCAATTAGGACGTTTACTCGAATTTACCCGCGAATATACGCCACTGTGAATGGCTTTACCGTAAATGTTGGTAATTAGCGTATCGTTGCTCGTGCTTTCGACGGTCACTGAGATTGACAGTATTGATATCGCGTTGCCTTTCCTCCCCTTCACCTCTGAAAACTCTCTCCAGTAAATAAACCGTTGCTTCTTTCTATATAGATACCCTATTGGAAAGAAAGAGAAAGAACAGGTCGAATTAATGAAACGTTTGTACATACACATAGACACACAACCCCGTTAATTACGAGCGAAAGCCACTGGCATCGTCGCGAGAAACCGCAACGCGACAGTTCGAGTTCCGCGATTATTCAATCGTACATAGTTATACGTATCTGTATATGAGCGTAAGGAGCTTTATATTTGCATATAAAAGTATACTCGTGTATTTGTTCGATCTAACACATGTATCTATCTATATTCCCATATATGGTGAGAGTTACGTAGCTATGCGTGTATTACATCGTATATACCTATACCTATGTATGTATATATGTATATATATTTTTGCCCAAGTATACATATATATCCGTATCGTTTCGGTTATCGCGAACGTCGCGGTTTAAACAAAGTTCCGTCGCCTCGTGACTCTTTCGACGACGTTAATTACCGCTAGGAGAAAAGAAAGCTTAATCCCGAGTCTGCCCTCCGATCTCGGCGGTTCCGTCTGCGGTACCAGGAATTGAGCGTGCCGAACTCTCTTATGCATATTAATTCGATAGAAGATAAAAGGGTCTTATTACAAATGGAAATTTGCCGAGGCGGATGTAACTCCAAAGCTGTCTCTCTCTCTCTCTCATTCTCTTTAAGCGCATGCCAAGATCTCCGACATTAAGTTTGTGTTCGGTCGATCGATTCTTCGACATCTTTCCAAGGAATCTCGTCGCGATATTTTTTTCACGGATCGTTGAACGCTAAATCCTGTCTGACTATTCGATAATGAACTAATTGGGAATAACACCGAATGTAATTTCATTCTTCGTTTGGAAAGCGGAAGAAAGAGAATAGTCTAGAGTCGGTAAGACGGTAGCAAAAATATTCGAAATCTGATAAGGAGGGTTCGAAACGGCGGGCCCCGCGAGGTCAGCCCGGTTCCAACGGCGATCTTACATTGATACTTTGCGTCAGCCAGAGGTCTATCGATAATTAATTGCGTACGAGTTCGTTTATCTCAGATCGCGATGTGATTTATTGGCAGGAACTTTTATGGCGGGGCCTAATTTATCAGAAAATCCCTTAATCGTTTTCATCGTGCCCCGTACTACTTATTATTACTCGAGCTTGTTCAGTTCTTATATATATAAAAGGCAATCCTCGAAACGGCTGGTCGACCCTCGTATCGCCAGACTTGGTAAAACCATCAAACTCGAATCGGCCAGAACTCTTTTCCTAAAGACATATACCTATCTACTTGCCTACCTACCAACCTACCTAGTACTTTTCCCTTTGCCTTCTCTCCAAACGTGTAATCGTGAATTCGATCGATTCTAGATCCGTATCCATAACTTTTCATACACTTCCGTCCTTTCTCTAATCAATCGCAATGTATTAAACGTAACATCGCACTCGGTCTCTTCCATAAGTTACTTAAAAAGAAAAAGAAAAGAAGGAAATAGAAAAAAAAGATCAGTACAAGCCGCACGTACAATGATTCTAATTTTTGTTTCGAACGAATCTCGATGATAATACCGAGTTGAGTGCATTTTATGATAATAGTGAACCGAATGAAATTCGCGTGTTTGAAGAACATTAGGAAGTATCTATATATCGGGTGTGAGACTATCGAGTGGAATAATCGAGGATGATCCGTAGTAGATGGAGATTTTTAAGACGTTACTCCCGTTTCACCGGATGTACAAGTTGCGCCCGATCTTCTCGAGAAGGAAGGAACATGAATGAAACCATGTGCGCGAAATCTCGTGCGAACGTTCCGCGGCACGCAATGGGAGAGAAGAAGAGGAAGAAAGAGAGGAGGAAGAAGAAGAAAGAAAGAGAGAGGCCAGAGTCGATCGGTATAACTCGATCTCGGCTCGTTTCAGCGGTATCGTTCCATAATCCAGCACCGTAGGCGGTAGAGTGGCGCGCTCGCGCGTTCACTCGTAACCCAGCAAACACATGCACGCACGCACGCACGCACGCACGTACGTATGCACGCACGTACGTATGCACGCACGGGTGCGCGCGAGCGCGCTAAAGAACGACGAGACTGCGTGCACCTGTTCGCACATGCGTCGATGCACCTGGCAGTGAATATACAATATTTCTCTCTCGGTGACATCCCTTACGCGAGATTCTCCAAGGAAATATCTTTCGTTAATCGAAACTGAACGTCGATCACGAAGTCAATGTTACTTGGATTACATTGCTGATTATCTATCGAACGGATAACTTTTCACTAGTAAATCTTATTTACAACGTTTCCTTTCGATTATCACGCGCCATGTTTACTTTTACCGAAGATCAATATGAATTATTTTCAATTAAAACATTTTCTTCCATGAAAGCGTACTCAAGTTCGTTTCTTCATCCGCTCGTATACTTATTGGCATATTAGGATTCTACTTTGCTTATTCTTTTCTATCTCTCTCTCTCTCTCTTTCTATCTGTCCTTCTTTCTCTCTTTGCTGTCTGTCCCCATGTCAACGAATGCAAATCAGCGTGAGGTCTTTAAAGATGATTCCACTTGATACATTTCGAGAGGCAATATCGAGCGACAGTGTTTTGAGAGAAGTGTCTAGTATAGCTAGCATTACGAAGTCGATAAAGATCTCGACGATAACCCTCGAGAGCACGACTGAAAAGAGTCGTTTGAATCTTGCATTACGGATATCTTTGATTTATGAATAATACAAATAGTGCTTGTAATAAAAGGAAAAAATGAAACACGTTTGTGAACGAACTAATCATTTCAAGATTCCATGTTCCAAAACATTAATCGTTTTTTGCATACTCCAACTCTTCTTATCTCGAAAGGAGTCCCTTAGTTTTTATCCGAATGAATACTCATCCTTGTATAAAAATAATCAAAAAAAAAAAGGAAGGAAGGCCTGTTTTAGAAGAGATATAGGTCAGAAATTATAGCACAGAAATAGCTTCTTCTTTCGAGAAGGTAGCAGGGTACTCAACGAACACGATGTACTAATCTCTATCCACGAGTCTACCTCTATCTCTTCTTCTCTGAGTCGCAGCACGACATTATTTATTGCACCGTATTGCTGACTACTAGCAACAGGTTAAGATATCGCTCTCAAATTGGACGGTGTCCGAGCGAGTCTCCGATACGCGAGGAGAGGACGCTCTGTAGATTTTTCGCTTAACGTCGGCCTTCCTTTTTCCCTTCTTTCCTTCTCCTCCTTTTCTCGTGAACGTCGCGTTCGAGATTAATTGCCTATCGGCGGTTTGTCTCGAAAGTAGCCGGCCGAAGTAAGGCCCAGTTTCTACTTCGAAAGCGGAGGGTTTCTTCCTTGCTGACAGGAATATCAGTGCGTGCGGATCGCACTCTTTCTCTCTCTCTCCCTCTTTTTCTCTTTCTCTTTCTCTCTCTCTCGAGAGAGACCTTCGTGTAATTATATCGAAAATAAGAGAGAAGATGGAGAAGAAGTAGGATGTTAGAGGAAAAAGAGGAAGAAAGAGAGAGAAGGAGAACGCCTATCGATTTTCTCGTCGATCGTTTTACCACCGTTATCGGTGGCCTTGATAATTGGGTGTTAGACGAGGGAACCTCTTCCACTCGTCGCTTTCGTATCGTCGTTTCGCGCGAATCATTAAATTTCTCGTATAATTAGCCAAGCTCTTCCTTTTTCCCCAACGAACGCTCTCGATAATCACCTGACGATAAAATGAGACTGTAAGGAACAGGAATGTTACTTCGTAACTGCGTTCGGATATTTGTTCAAGTTGAACGTCCGCTTCCACCTTTTATATTTCCCTTTATTTTTCTTCCATTCGAAACTTTTTCTAAATCCTTCTTTTTTCCTTTCTATACTGATACGTTCTATTCGCAATTGTATCGTCTGATAACGTCTCTATTAAGGACGAAACAAAGGACGGGATTATTTAATTGGCGAATGATCGATAAAGATTATCGTACACGGAACGACCAATACTCTATTACTATCTATTGTATTTAAATTAAAGAGACGCGTGCTCACTAAATAAATCTTTGCGATTCCGAGAGTAGACGTGAAACTCGTTATTCGTTACTCGCATTTTCATGACAAGAAGATACTGTAAGTCTAAGTAGCACGAAGTATAGCCTTCCTTAAATCACTCGGGAAGTTGGTGCGATTACCGGCGTTCTGAGATCGGATTAAATAGTAAAAAACAAAAGGTAAGGAAAGGCGAGAGATTCCTTTTATTAATTCAACTACTTCCTGAATAGTACGAGAACGAGTCACAGGCCATTAATTATTTCACGGATCATTAGGCGCTCTATCGTGACTACGAAAGCGGTAACTCCTTCGACCAGCATTTGCATTTCTCTATATTTTTCCTTTATAAATTGCTCTATGCTTTAAAAAAATTGTATCACAGATATAGGAAATCCAGAAACTTGAATTATGAGAATACATTCGGAATTGATTATAAGAACGATCTCAACGTTTTTCATGAATTTTACGAGATTGCTTCGTCTTAGAGTTAGGGTTGGAAGAGAAGGAGTAAGAAAGGGGTGGTGTTTCATGGTTGTCCTTAATAAGTCTGTAGGATTCAAGCTCGTTAAGGCTTAAAGCGAGGTATGCGTGTCGTCGCAAGGAGGAGAGACAATCGCGGCACGTAATCAACGCGAATGAAGTAAGAACGAGAAAGAGAGAATGTGTGTACTAAGGAGACGAACGATAAAAAAGGATATCCTCTTGGAGTCCTCGGTCTCTGTCTGTCTGTCTATGTCTCTCTTTCTTTCCTTTTCTCTTCTCCCACCCTCCCTCTCTCTCTCTCTCTCTCTCTCTCTGTTACGTGGATAAGGTTGCCGTGTGACCAGTGTGGGCAGAGATTGCGCTCCTCGTGTTACTCGCCACGCTGTATTATTTGCGGCCGTGAATTGCGAGCGAATACGGTAATACGGACGGCGAATAATTAGGGACGTGCTTCCCATAGCTTTTTGCCTCTTCGTCTCTGTCCATTCTTACGTTTTTTCTTCCTTTTTTATCACTTATTTCCACATAGCGAAACGTTCACGTTTCGTTTCACTTTCGAATACTTTTGATTACTTTCAATGATTTCAAAGTTCTTAGTTTTAATGATTTAATGATTTCCATTCTATATTATATAGAAGAGAAATTATAGTTAAGAAAATGAACAGTTGTGCTCATTACGTGACTTTAAAAGGTTACAATTCTTTGGTAGATGATTCTTTGTAATTATCGTCTCATGATCGATATAACGCACTAAATCATAATAATAAGTAGGTACAATATTTCGCGAGAAAGGTTCCATCGGTCGACCAGTTTGCAAATGGAACAATGTAGACTTTTCTTCTTTCTTCTTTTTCTTTTCCGACGAAAAAGTACCGGTTTTTACCCTTCTCTTATAAAAATGATCGATTCGAACATACTGGATATGCCCATCGTGAAAGTATACATCGGAGATTGGGAAAGTTTCCGAAAAAGGTTAGCCATTTCGAGCAATTTGAGCTGCCATTCGTAAATTTTACGAGCTACATGCACGACACGCGGCCCGGCGCGGTGCGGTGCAGTGCGGTGCGGTGCGGTGCGTTGAGTTGAGTTGAGTTGAGTCGAGTTGCGGCGAAACGCGAGGACGATTGTCGGTGCTCGCCTCGAAGAAACGGTGTAGCGTGTTTACGGCAGGTGCAGTCTTCGGGCTATTAGAATTAGGATCCGAGATCGTCAGTGATTTTGCCGACGCGAGGGGAGTACCAACCTCACGAAGAATCGCCTTTGGCTACCGTCAGGGAAGAATCTATTTCTTCAAATTGTTTCCTTCGTTACCGGACTGATTTCGTGCAAATTGTAATGACGAGTGAATTACAAGGAATTACGGGTAGGGTTCACAATTTCTCAGCAACGGAACAGAGAATGAATATCATTCTCCAAGTAAAATTCGTTAGCTAACATTTTTATTCGATAATAAATGGTTAATCGGTACAAAACGTTGACGATCCATAGATCGTACGACGAATATTTCGATCGTATTTCGAAGAGTAATCGTCGTATACTTAAGTATCAAGATCGACACGGTATAATTCGTACGCACACTCAGCAAAAATGATTGTTTGTTTAATGGACGATGGGCCATTATTCGGAGATTTCGAGACTAACGAGGGCCGACCTCGTGAGATTATTTCTTTCCTTGTCGTCGTCATGCAGCCTCCCCTTTCTTTCTTTCTTTCTTTCTTTCTTTCCTTCCTTCTTTTTTTTACATCTCTTGTATCTTTTTTCTTCGTCTTTTGCTTCTTCTTTTTCTTCTTCAACTTCTCTTTCTTTCTCCGACTCGTCTTAACGGAGTCACCGCACGCACACACAGAGTCCCCATGGCTCTGGCTTTTCTCGAGCGGCCGATCTTAATCTCCCGCGCAAGGAATTCGAGAATGTTGCGCCTCGAAGAAAAGGAGGACGAAGAGGACGATGCAACGCACGGTCCGTTGGTAGGTACGTTCGTTCCTTCGTTTCTCGAGGTCGACCGCGCCCGACACGAGCATTTCTTCTTTCTTTTCGAGACCGGTAGCGGGATCGCCTTTCCTTTTCTTTTTATCTCGCTCCAGAGAGCCCGCTACAGAGAGTGTAGAGATTAATAGATCGCCTATACGAAAATGTTCGACTGAGTGCCAGAACGAGTAGAAAGCCTGATATACGTACTAATACGAGAAACCAGAAAGGTTCGATGCTTCTTTTTATATAGTTGCCAGTCACGTCGATTTACGTTTCTAAATATTTTATTTCGACATAGTACTTGTAATTACCTCGTGTGTCTCTACGTATATACCAAAGAAATTTACTCTCCTTTACCGATACCGAACTCTTTCCGAAGGAAAAAAAAAATATAAGAATTCATCGAGCTCTTAACTTAGAAAAAAAAGGAAGGATCAAAGAGCGCAAGCCTGCATTCGCGTTTTACGATTTTCGCGCAAACGAGTTCTCCGAAGGCGGTAGCCCGAAGGAACCTTCCGCTTGGAGCCTGGAAGATCGAGAAGAGATTCTTTGAGGCTACGAAGCCGAGATTTACTTTCTCTCTCTCTCTCTCTCTCTCTGTCCCTCTTTCTCCTTCTCTCTCTTTTTCTCGAAATCGTTTTATGTCCCCTTTCGCAACTCTTGCGAGAGCGTAACCTTTCTCGAGTAACTCTTAAGCGTAAAACATTCGCACGTAACGCCGTGAAAATAGCGTTGCTGTGCTTCGAGGGGTGCGAGAAAGAAAGGGGAGACAGGCTCGGTCACGCAAAACGATCCTATGAAAGAGAAGGGAGAAGTAGTGGAACCCTCGTGTGACTCTTTCTCTCTCTCTCTCTCTTTCTCTCTCTTTCTCTTTCTCTCTTTCTCTGTCTCTTTCTCTTTCTCTTTCTATCCTTCGCGAGACACGTCCTTAAGTGTGTACATACCGAGCTCCGGTGAGTAATAGTAATAGCTTTTAAATTGTCCTTTGCTTTAGTGGCAAATAATATCCAACGCTCCTCCCCACTACCATTTTTTTTTCCATCATGCTCGACGTTCATTCGCTTCTCCTTCCTTTGGATCTTCCTACCTTTTCTTTTACGGACAAAGGACAGAAATGCGAAATGTCTTGGAGACTTTACAAAGTTACTCGTGAGATTCTACTCGAGATAATGTAATTTACAGGCTTAAAACATATCGTATATAATTCGTAAACAAAAGAAAATTTTGTTCGCACTTTAATAGAAATAAAACAGTTCGATTCTCTTTATACTCATTACGTGACAATAATGATAATAAAATCGTTTGCTCGTTAGTAAGTTAACGCATGAATTTATGTATGTACTAACAGGAGAAAGTATTCTTACGTACGAGATCAATTTCGACCCTTCCCACGACCGGACTTTAAACCAAAGCCAACTCCCAATTCGATCTTATTGCTCTCAAGCACGCGTTTCGTTCGATTCTTACGCGGAAACTGAGCTGATCTAATCTCAACCACAATGAACGCTGTTCTCGTTCGCTAGTCGTGCTGAAAGGAAAGAAAGATAAAGATTTGTTTTCTTTCCTCCGAGATTTTTCTCTCGCGACGATCGTTTTCGTCCGTTTCTTAACTTTCGAAAAATCTTTGATCAAACAACGCACGATGGAAATTGAAGAAAAAGAAAAAAGGAAAAAGAAAAAGAAGAAAGATTTCCGAGACGGTCAGTACTCGTTTCACTTTTTCTTCTACCCACATTCACTTAGAATCATCTTTATGAGAGCGAGAAAACATATATTTCTGTCAAAATGTCGAATTATCTGACGTATATTGCAAAACGTAAATTACCAACGATTTCTCTATAGAAGTTTAACAAAAAAGTAACTCTCGTTCATCCTACCAGACTAATTTAGCCTATCCGTGTCCCCAACGTAAGTAGAAAGAGAGAGAGAAATGGATATAGAGTCCTTCGGAAAAGGCTCGCACGATCAAGAAGAAGCTTTTTGCGAGTCGCTTGCGTAGAGAAGAGCAGACTCTTGCGAAGGTCGAGAAGGCGGGCCAGATGGACGCAAAAAAGGATGTAATGCACGAGACTTCTGTCGGTCCTACCTTCTTTCTCGATTTATAAATAACTAAAACCCAGTGAGAGGGAACGCACGCTCGACTTTTAGCGAAGCTCGTTTATAAATAACCAAACGACCAAGATACACACGCACACAAGTGTATATACCTAATATAGAGTGGGTAATGCAGGTAGAACCGTAGGACCAAAGAAGATGGATGAAAAGGACGAACACGAGATGCTTTTCGACCGCAAGGTGTGACCAGTTTCTGTGGTTGGACCAGTTTCCTTCTAACACGCGAGTCAAGAAAATCACAACTTTTTCTCTTTACAATAATTATTTTTCTCTCAAATTATAGTTCAACCGATGCTACCAACCGATCATTAAGATCGTGATTATCTAATCGATCGATCCTTTTTTCTTTCTTTTTTTTTTTACAAAACTTATCTAACGATTGAATGGTACAAGAGTAAAAGAAAAAAAAAAAAAGAACAGAAAGAAACTGCAATTCCGTTATATTTCGCTCGATTGAATTTTCAAGCGCTCACCGAATACAGGGAGCCAAGAGTACTCCGAGACTTCTCGCGATATATCGTGTTACAGCTCGCGGACGATATCGGACACCTCGCGGCTTTTTACTTTCGCGCGATACCCAACAGTCGCGGCGATTACTCTCCGCCACGCGAATCTTAAATCTCGGATAACGTGCAAGGATATTTATTCGGTGTACGACCGACGGATATATCTGTCCTGGATGAAAGAGTTCTTCCTTTTATTTTCATTCCGAGCGAATAACGAACGAATGATTTCGAAATATTTACAATAATTGCATAACTACATCCATAATTTTCGACGTAAAGAAATTTAAAGGAGAAAAAGAAAAAGAAAAGAAGTAATGAAATTGAGACATCCACATGTCATTACGAAATTTCTATAACAACGAATCAGGATTGATGACCAATTCGACTTTAATCGTACCAACTAAGTACTTTCTTCGGCTTACCTGGAAGAAAGAAAATTGGATAGCGTTAAAATTCTAGAGATTTTTACAAGAGTAAATCGTCAAAGAGAAAACGACGAGATAGGAAAAGGCTAATCATCAAAGATCATAGTATCTTCTTATCCATCCATCCGCTTTTCTCTTTCCTAAACACACCCGATCATGAAGGAGAAACGAACGAACGAATAATCTGAAGTGAACGTAACACGTGAGAATCCTTCGAGTTTCTCGACGTTAATAAATCTCTGTTTCTTTTCCATTCAACGAAATAATATTCAGTTGGATACTGTCATTCTTGATGGTTATACCGATGACGAGAGAAGAACGCGAAGGGGATGGAAGAGAGAAGAGTGAGAAAGGGATACACATTCTCCGTCCCTCTCTCTCTCTCTCTCCCTCTCTTTCTCTCTCATGCGAGAAGTGCATTAGGCAGCCATCGCGGACATTACGGTTCCCCGTTTTCTTGCGTTGACGTTTCCTTCTTGCGCGCATCATCGGTGACTCGTAGCTCTTTTGGTCCACGACCATGCCGCTACCACTCGCGAGTTCCTTCAATGATGGCGCTCGTAGATTAGTCGATTAGCGTTAAGGCACGCTCCTTCCATGTATTCATGTTCGTGCGAGCAAACGAGTATATGTGTGCGTTTCTCTGTATAAGTATCCCGCTTTTCGCCTCGGCGAATCAGGAAATGGCGCGATTCAGCTAATGGAATTCTATATCGCGTTTGGACGTTTCTTGGTACGCTTCGTCAAGGTCAATCGGAAAAGGGAAGAAAGTTTCTTCTTGCCGAGCTCGTTGCTGAATCAGTGAACGATGTCCGAAGAGGTCGGGGAGAATTTTTTCAATCGTTCCTTTCTTTTTTATTTTCAATCTTTTTCAATATTAAAAAGCTTCCTTTCACCGGATATTTAACGAGCCTTGATAATTAGCTTTCCTGTTTCCTTCGCTAGGATTAAAAGGTGACGATTAAAAGCGATAAAGCGAATGGATTCAAATTATTTCAAGTTCTTCCTTTCAAGATTTAAATAATCTCTAATTGTTTATTGATCGAAACAAACCGTTATTTAACGTAGTAAAAGATAACTTCTTCTTAATCATAATCGCTTACTTCGATAATTAAATGAGAAAAGAGAATCTTGAGTACCTATAACATCCATTCAGTTTCGTTGAAACGGAAAAGGCTCTATGTACGAGTCGTAAAACAATGAAGAAGATGCAGAATTTATGATCGTAGGACGCAGCGATGTCGTTGCGTGGGCTCTCCTAATATTCATTGTTTTGCTTGGCGAACACTATAAATATTCAATAATTCCGTTGGCGTGATCAGTTAAGAATGGACCATAGAAATTCCTACATTTTTTCCTCCTCTCCTATACTTCAATCGCGATGGCAAACCTAGTACCTAGAATTTCGAATTTCGCTTTTCAAAACGACGATAAAAGATCCATCTTGAGTTTAAGACAGAAAATATATTATCTTTCGAACTCGATTTCGTGTTCGATACAATCGTGTTAACGACGACAGTGCGAAGAAACAAAAGGAACATGAGGAACAAGAGAGAACACATATGTAATGTAAGAAGATGAAGAATTGAACAGAGATACGAGCTCCCGCAGCGAAGTTAAAAAATGATCTGGACCAGAGAATGAACTCTGAACCCCCGAAATGTTGGACTCAAAGCCACGAGGAATTTCCACGCGACAGTGCCTCACCTTCATCTACATCCTCTTCCTCCTACGTCACTACTGAGAAAGCAAGAGAGAGAGAGAGAGAGGGAGAGAGGGAGAGGAGATACGCACAAAGGAGTAGGATGCTGTTAGCGACCGGTTCGCAGCTCCTTAATGACTCGTAATCACGGAACGGTGATGTCTCTGAGTTATGACGCGCCTTAGCCAGAAGGAACGAGTATGCTTTTCGATGCGAAGAAGAAAGAGAGAAAGAGGACATAGATGTGGCCAGAAGGAAGGATATACTGTGGAACGGATCCTCTCTTACGTAACACATCCTTTCTCCCTCTTTCTGTCTCTCTCTTCCTCCCTCTCTTTCTCTCTTTCTCTCTCTCTCTCTCTCTCTCTCAGATTCATCGGAGAGATGCGTGTCTTTCTGAAGACTGTTTCCTCATGAAAGACAAGTTACGAGCTTGCTCAAAATCCTGATTGGAGAATCTGAATCCTTCCAAGATCATATCCTTACGCGTTTATACCTAAATATTATATTTTCAAAATCGGACTGAAAGATTTGAGATAAGACAATGGTATTAAAAAACTATTGATAAGATTATTTATACGACGTTATTTTGTTTGCTTCAATAAAGATTTTCATCAAAAACGATTGATCCTTTATTATTTCTTCTTTCCTTCGATCAAAGTGAAGTATCAGGATCACCGTTACAACTGCCGGCTAGCGCACACATCACTACACCACCCACGCACGCACTACACGCACGAAAGAATCACTAATGACTCGGCCGTTTATGAATACGGATTATTTAAGAACGAGGTCGGAAGGATAAAGGATTATCGCGAGAAGGAGCTCTTTCATGAGGCTTTGAGCATCGAGTGCGTATGAAGAAACAAACAGCCGAACCAATTTTCGCCTTTCTCAAAGTCCATTTTTCTTTTGTTCTCATTCTTAATTCTTTATGAAATCATTATCCTCGATGTAGCAATTAATCGTGTAATCAAGAAATTGTCCTCGATATAATTGAGAGATTAAATTCGCATTAAGGGGATCGCGATATAAATTATACTACGTAAGCTATATATATATATAGGAATTATAGAAATTATGGAAGCATTGGAAATTATATATGTATACGAATTTTTTGGGGGAGTAAAAGAAGAAAGAAAAAAAAGAAGGAAAAAAGCTTAATAAAACCATAAATCAACGAAAGAGTAAAGCAAACGGTGTCGAGTGTTTAAATCGAGTTTCAAGGCACGGATAGAAGCAGAAGGTGATCGCTCGCTAGCTCGTTCGTTTATTCGAAAGAGAAGAAAAGAGAAGAGAAGAGAAGAGAAGAGATGAGAAGAGATGAGAAGAAAAGAAAGAGAGAAACATAGAAAGAGATAGAGGAGGAAAGCATAATCTTGCGACGTGCACGGAAGTCGAGCATGAAGGCAGAAATCGACGACGTCTCTTCGCCGTGAAACACCATCGAGCGAATCGACCGCTTCATCGACTTTCATGAGAGTCCGCGGTACCGTGACTTTCGTGTACCGGAATATTTTTCTCGACTCTCTTTCTCTCGTTTTTTCTTTTTCTCTCTCTCTCCTTTTCTCTCTTTCTCTCTTTCTGTTTCTCTGTTAAGTCAACGCCGAAGGAATCGCACGTGGGATAAGGAAACCCTCTACAAACCCCCTTCCAATTCTGATCTCACTTCGTCGAAACTCCTCTCTTCCTGTAGCAACTTAGAGAATGTCGATTAGACAGAAAGACTTAACTGAGCTCTTAAGATTTTCTAACCGTCGCGAGGTGAGATCATCGATCATGCGAATTGCATCGAAACGTCGATCTTGACTGGTATATCTTTTGAACGAAGAGAAGCAGGAGAGAAAAAAAATTAACGAGAAACTATATGCCATGCTAGGAAAGAAAGTATGACAAATATTCGTCTAATGATCGGTCAATTTCTAATCTTTATATATATGTATGTATGTATTTGTGATCACGTTCGCAATATTTAATTGTATTATGGGAATTAAGACGTAGTAACTACCGTCGTTGAAATTCGCATTATAAATAACGATCTAGCAAAGAAATATATAACGTTAGACTTAGGAGTTCCCACAAATCCTTTTGCCATTGGCTTTTGATTAAGGACGCCTTGAACATCGGTAATCCAGCAGGAAATCGGCTAGACACCCATGTGAGAACGACTACTCTGCAGCGAAGGACTGTTATACACGGCACGCTCGATACTAAACCTGTTCTACCATTGCTGTGACACGATCGAGTACCTTCTTCAGATAACGAATCCTTTCGATATTTCCGATCTAGTCATGGTTTCGCGTAGGTGATATCCAGTTGGTTATCGGCTCTGATTATGCTTCGAACGCGAAGTCGTTTTAAACGAGCCGCCCTGGAGGGAGCAGCCATTCTTTTTTATTTCTTTTTCTCTTCTTTTTTTATATCTTTCTTTTATCTTATTTTTTATTTTCTTAAAACCGGATACGTTAGACGTCTAAAAAATATTTATGTGCCATCGATAAATACATTTTATACTTTCTCCTCTTCTTTTACCACTTTTCTCCTTCTTTATCTAACTCACCTTTATACCGAACCTCGTACACGACGATTGAATCAGACAATTTATTTGAATGGAAAATCATTCAAATGACCATGCTTGGTTTTCCTAATACTTAAATCGAATAAGGAATTCTTCTAGAAACGAAGGGGTCGAGAAATAGTTTCTATGAGATTCTTTGACGGTAAGAAGCACGACTTTAAATCGACACGTCCAGGAAGAGAAGGACAGTAGAGAGTAGAGGAATCAGAAGAAGAAGTAGAAGAAGAAGTAGAAGAAGAAGATGAAGAAGAAGAAGAAGAAGTAGAAGTAGAAGAAGAAGAAGAAGAAGAAGAAGAAGAAGAAGAAGAAGAGGAGGAGGAGGAGGAGGAGGGTGAGAAGATAGGCGCAGCCTCCTCCACGGTGGCTATCCACGGTCCCTCTTCTTGGCAGGTTTACGACGAGCCAACGCAAACACGACACTCGGCCGCTAACTGGCCACCTAGCTACCGGTGACTAGTCTCCTTCCTCCGCTCTGCTCTTATCCCTTGGACCCCTGGAATCTAGTCTCCTCCGATGAACCTCACGCTCCGAGTCCGTGAGATATGCGTGACCGCTTCCGAAAAATATTCGAGTCGGCCAATTAGGAAAAAGAAACCCTGCGACCGGCCCTTTTACTCTCTCTCTCTCTCTCTCTCTCTCTCTCTCTCTCTCTCTCTCTATCTCTCTCACTCTCCTTCTTTTAAGTTACTTCGCTATTAACTCCGAAAACTAGTTTTCGGTGTAAAGCTTACATTGACCTCAAGAATTTCTATTTAATTATTTCTATTTGGTTAATTTTCATCGTTCCGATTTCTTAGTACTAGCACCTTAATTATTCCCTTACGCTTCGTGATCGTTCCTATTTTTAAATATTAACGCCATTGAAGTACGACTGATGCCAATTAAAGATGACAAGGAATTTGAAACGCAGATAGTTATTTCAACTTGATTTACCTACCACCATCGAGATCTCTTTTCGATCTTTCTGGCTACTGACAATCCAGATCCAACGACTCGCTAAAAAAAATCCATCTACCGTTAACTCGATAAGATCTGCCTCGGATGCAAAAGGACGTAAAATCCTATAGAGTCGTTGCATCTAACTATCTTGAATAGAGACTCCTAAGATCTTTTTCCATAAGAAATGACTATATATGTATGGTTCATCAGGTTAGGTTAACGTAGGTAGAACATCTTTTTCTAGACTCGAACGAAATCATTTCGCTTTCGTTAAAAAAAGAATTGGAAAAAAAAATTCACGAACGTGTCTTCGACTAAGCCACTAGCTAGTTCCAGCTAGAAAACGTGTATGCGCCCGTGAAATACGTTATTCCCACAAGAGGATGCATACAATGGCCGTGTAAAGAGTAAATGATATATTCTCTGCGAGAAACCGTAGTCGGTCGGCAAGTTGCGCGGGTCAGTGTCCGATATCTCGTTCTCTCGGGTACATTGCACGTACAGACTCTGGTACAGGCGGTCCATCTTCCTTTATTCTCTCTCCCTCCCTCCCTCTCTTTTTCTCTCTCTTTCTCTCTTCTTCTCCTCCTCTTCCTCCTACTACTACTCGAGAAAGAACCGAAAGGAGAGATGAGATTTGCAGATCGTATCGGTCTCGTATTGGCTCAAAGACAGAAGTAGCTCTGACATTGAGAACGTACAGAGTTAAAGAGAGAAAGAGAGATATCGTTGGCTGTTGTTCACCATTGGAAAATCATCGAGCAGGTGACTGGCACATTGCGAAGGTCAGTATCCGGTGGAATACTCCGATAAAAAAAAGCAAAATCTCTTCCTCTCTTCGCACTACGATCGACCACTTCGTTTAATACAATTAAATTCTAACGAAGCTAAAGTAAGTCTGTGAATTAAAATAATCTTATTGAAATGGTAACATTGGAATTCTTTTGAAAAATCGTACTTCAAATTCGATGCAATTTAATACCGAAGGATTATATTCTTTCGACACGACTCGATTTCGACGACGAGATAAAGGTTACTCATTTGAGACGATTTCATGCAGTTGGCTCTGTGATAGCTGCAGTGTCAGACTATCGAGCATCGCGAAACAATTTTGAAAGTCGTTTCGCGGTGCGGAGAGTGCGTCCGGATAATGCTATGCCGATTCCAGTCGGTGCAGCCTGCATAACGGATCTTCGGATCGCGAAGGTCGCCAGCCCTTACGCAACTAGCAGAGTCACTGGACTCTCCCCCTCTCTGTTTCTCTCTGACTCCCTTTCTTTCTCTTTCTCACTCGTATCTCTTCCCTACAACTTCCAACATGTCTACTGTATGCCGTGTTTCAAATGAAAAAGATTATACGTATCCACTTGTACGTTTATATCTGTGTGCACTGTCGTCGTCCTCATCGTATCGGATTTCAGACGGAGAGACAACCATATCCTTTTTCTCAAATTCCTACCATCGCTTGAAAAAAAGAAGGTCCACCTTACCTGAAACAGAAAGAAAAGCATCGGTCAGATCGGATGTCACTTGAACGTTTCAATTGCAGTGAATAGTAATCGTCTCACGCCTCTAAGTTGATTCGCGAATAAGAATCGATCAAGATCACTGACTTGCTAAAATATAAACTTGTTGCTTCGTGCAACTCACATACTAATTAATATCAGTTTGCAATATGAATATGAACTTGACACGAGACAATTGTATTTTTTACATTATCAAATCAGATATGATAATTGCTAAGTAGAAAAGATCCATATTCGGAGCTACTGATTTTAAGATCAAATTGGAATGAAAGGAATGCGTTTTCAATGTAGGCGTGTTTAGAAAATCAAGAAGAAAAAGGAACGGATTATTAGGCGACCAAGGAACAAGCATATTTCGTGTGACATTAATGATCACCTTTCAACGTTATTTGTATCTTTATTCATATCTCTATACTCGTATCTGTCTTTTAAAACTTAAGTACTTACTTGCTCGTATACGAAGTATCAAGTAGTTTTTACTGCTGATACGATAGAAATTAAAGTCTGATTGCTAAATGAGAACTACCTTTCGTTTCGATTAATCGCGATGACTCTTCACAAAATCCGATCCGCAAAAAACGTCTACGAACGAGAAACGTGTCCTACGTCGATTACAAACGAAATAAGCTGCGTATGTAAGTACTTAAGAAGTATTACGAGTGTGTGTATATATATATATATATATATAGACAGTATTATTAATTATATATGATTACTATGTATGTATAATAGTAGTATTGTATTATTATATACAATAATAGTATCGTATATTATGAAACGAGTAATTTTTATATATTTGTTTATCACTTTTATGAAAATGAACCTAAAGATAATGGTTAATCTATTGTTTTCGAGTGTGAAAAATAATTTAATTAGATCTTGACTTTGAAAAAATGAATTTACAAAATTAAATAATCATATAAAATATAATTAAATTTGTTCATTTCACAAAGCGACTTACTTAAAAGTAAATCTATTTAAAGTAGCCTACTTAACCACGCCTACTTAAGATAAACTGCGCAATGCATTGTACGAATTTCATGGTTTTCCTAAGCACTTAAATTATTAACGTAAAGGTAAACCAATTCTCACGGTAATGATAAATTCCGAATATAAATGAGCACGAAATACTTGTACGTAAATGTAGATTTATTGGAGATATTTCTGTCATGTTTAAAACAGTTGACCGATTCGTACAATATGTCTTTTAAAATTAACACAAGAATACGCATTAATAATTACTACTCTACGTAGAATATTTTCTTTATATACCTTGTCATTTTCATTCATAAACACAGTAATAAAACACTTTTAAATAAATAAACTAAATACATACGATTTAATATAACTTATAAAAAAGAACTCTTCCAACAAATTAATTCGTGAAAACATCATTTTTTCTTTTTAGGCTCAGATCCCATACGAGATCAACATATCGAGAGTAAAAGAAAAAAAAAGAATATCCCGTATACGCAAAGACATTGTTGAGAGGATACGAGGCGATTATAATTACCGATAATTATACTACTCGATCCCTTTTCCTCCAATTATCGCATATACAGTAATCGTATGACCTAATATATCTTTACGTAGGACCCTATTGAGAAAAAGAGAAGAAAAAAAAAACAGAGAAAAAGAAAGAGACGATAAGCGATAGGCGGTGGATCAGACCATAATAATTAATTACGACTGCGGCATAATTATTGCTTTCACGGGTAGTACTTACTTTTCTTCCTGCGCATAAACGTTGGCTTTACGACGTGGCGCATATTTCATCGTTATTAATAGGCAAAAGATGTACAGACTGAAAGCCCTGAATTCTGATACAAGAAACATACCGATAAGAATGTTCTAACTCTCACTATGTAACGAGATATTGCGAGGTTGGAAAAAACGATTGAATTTAGTGAGAAAAGTCGACTTATCGATGTTATAGTTGTATCATTGGTAGTTTTAATGTCGGCGCGAGAACGACACAGCTTGATATTCGAAGGGCTACAAGAGAAAACGAACGAATGTATGGAATACGAAATGAAAAAAAAAAGGAAAAAATTCAAATTGGAAGAAAGAATTATATGAATGTTGCAATTTATTCAACGAAACGAGAAGGACAACGAGGGAGGAACGAATTCTTCGAGACTCGAACCACCCGTCGAGCATTATTACATATTTAACTAATTTCGTTGTCTCGTAAAGAGCAGTAAAACGTTCTCCTGCGTCTATTCGTACTCGCGAAAGCACGCCGCCATGCTCGCGACTTTTCGTACCAGCATTGATATCTCCTTTCCTTTGAAAGAATAATCGAGAATTTGCCTGTTGGGTGTCCAGACGGTTTCCTTTATATTCGAGGGGTGTAATGAAATAAAAATGGGGGAAGAAAACGTTTCGTTTGTCAAACATTTTGATGATATCTGCGAACGAGAAATCAACTTTTATTAAATCGGCCATCGACGCGATTACTTTCAATTACCTTCAATTATCGATAATAACTGCGTTAAATAAATATACCAACGCGTCAAATGAAAAAAGAAAAAGAAAAAGAAGGGAAACGTACGGTAAAACGTACGTAACGGAAAAGTATACCGTTAGTTAACAAAATTTCAATTATTCTTAATTACATGTAATCATGTTCTGCGTCGATCACCTCAGAAAATATTTTCTTCGTGTAAAGTGCTGCTAACAGAATTTATAGTTATCATGTAGGTAATTCATGATTTATAATGCTCTCTATGATCGATTTAAATGGACATCCACGTAAAGCGCCGAAACGTTATTAATATGGATTACACGCGATGGACGCTTAGTAAGAAGATAAATCGAAAAGATTCGAGTTGTATCTATCGATCGCTCGAGAGATACAAGGAGATACGCGAGCGAAGGATTATCCGTTGGCGTCCCTTTCAAGAGAGAAAAAGAAAGGGGGGAGAGAGAGAGAGAGAGAGAGAGAGAGAGACATCTATCTGCATGGACCATCTCTCTCTTAATCCGATCACTGAAATACGACATTTACGATCCTGTTAACGCATCGATTTTCACTGCGATTCTCAAGTCGTTTAAAACATATTTTATCGAACTATTCGTTCCGACAAATTATGTAGTTGTTAGATTTTCCAGTAGTAGAAAATTAGCGATATCATCCTAGTATTTTCTTTGGTATTTCGCAGGAATTTTGACAAAAACGAGTAAGTAGATCGTGCGAAAGATAGCTTACGCTAGTGCACGACCTTCGATCGAACCCTTCCATACACTCTCCCTCCCTCTTTGTCTCTATCTCTGATTTTCTAGTTTCTATGGTACCTACGTAGAACGGTCGCCTAGAACGATCGAAAACAATGGCTGTTTACAGGCTAGATGCGGGAACGGGAAAACATCGTGGTGCGGCACGATTACGGAAACGCTTCGTATTTTATATCTTTTGCATTGGAACGCGCCGTGGAATCCAGGAATCGCATTCTAGAAAAGCAATTACTCGTAACGGTTCCTTGGACGCGCCAAACGACCATTTTCCATTCTTCCTATTCGTATATTTTTTTCCCCTTTCTTTCTTTTCTCGTTTTTCTCTTTTTTCTCCTCTAACGGATTTAACTTCGTTCCTTTCTCTTAAATCTCTACCTTTCGAAATGCATCAAAGTGAATTCGTCGTTAAGAACATTATAGTTTCTCTCTGTTTAAGGACGAAGGGCAAGCTTAACGATAATGGTTTCATAGAAATCACTTGTTCCTCGAAGGAAACGGAAGACGCTGAATGGATTCTTCCGAAATCATAATTTCGACGATTCCGAAGACGATTCTCTTCCCACACTGGCTGGTTCACGCGTCGTCGAGCAAATTGCTAACTTCCGTTCTTAAAAAGGACTCTCTCTCGACGATTACTATAAAATGAGCGTCCGTAAAGATATATGTATATATAAACGATCAAAGATCGAAAGATAAAATGTTAAGTTAAAGAAAGAGAAATCTATCATTGAAAAAGGAATAATTAATCGAAATGCACTCGAAGACAAAAGTAAAATCTCGATAGAGCGATACGATCTCGTTCATATTCAGTTCCTTCGACCTCACCGTCGGGCAAACTTCATTCTTTTACAAGCGAGAACATTGTAACGTTAGTCGGGGGTACCGCTACAACCAGCAATTTGGAACGTATAATTGTAAAGAAAAAGAGACGATCGAGAACGAAGAAGTATGGCTGTTCGAAGAAACACGAACGAAGAGTAGCTATGCTCTGTGAAAAGAAAACAACGTAATGGTAGTTATGTGTAACGTTGTTAAATATCGATGTTACGTACGATAAGAAAGTTTATAATCGACGACTGAAATATGTATTATCGAGTTAAATAATAAATCTTTTTTAAATAAAATGTCTATGTTTTAATGCAAAATATGTTGCATGCTTCGTTCGATCGCCTTCTTCAAATCCTTATGTCCTTTTCAGTCGACGATAAACACGGAACTGTCATTGCCTAGATAAATTATCTTCTAAGAATCCAAACGATCGTTATTGTTTATATCTAGCGATCGCGTTCCTTCGAGTCCGACCCACGCATCTCTTTCAAATCGTCTAATCGAAATTCCACAATACGACGGTACCGTACGATAATTTGTATCCAACGATTTTCGTTACTCTATCCGCTGACAGACATCTCGGTCACCGTTAGAAAGTTATTACGTAATCGATATGAAAATAGATGAATTCCGGGCTTAGAGTTAATACGAATTCGCATGCGTTATTTCAGCATCCACCTGTCGCTAGATCGAGAGCGCCGCACTTTCTCGGCTTTGCCTATAGCAATCTATGCCTCCCGCTTAGATATAAATACTTGTCGATCCTGTGGCTAGAGTTACGATCATCGTTTTTTATATACATATATACGTTTTACGACTCGAATGTTCTAACGCTAAAATAGAACGTATAATACTCATTGTTAAAATTGCAAAGCAACGCCACGTATACCTATGCTACGTGGGAGTGCACCGTGTTAAAGGAATTTTGATTACCTATGAGTTCTAGGCAAACGTAAAAGAAATAAAAAAGAAAAAAGAAAAGGAAAGAAAAGGAAAAATAAAGAAATTAACCGTTTGAAGAAAATTATGAAATCTTTCCATCCGGTTGCTCTCTCTCTCTCTCTCTCTCTCTCTCTCTCTCTCTCTCTCTCTCTAAAATCAAAAAGAAGATAATGAATATTCTCACGTTCTTACATCCAAGATAACTCGAGATTAATGAGCACTGATTTAAACTCGTTCATCTCGAAAGAAACGTCGAAAATATCGTCAAGGGAACAGTGTATCTCCGTCATATTCAGTCCCGACTACAAACGTACTTTCGTACGTCACGATTTCCCCTTCCCATTTCTCCGAAGAAACGATGAAACGATCGAAAGGGATCCGCGAATAACAGCAACGGCAGCAAACGGAACGTATCCGGTTCGTTGCTGACTCCCTCCCCCTCTCCCATTCCCTCCTCATCTCTTTCTCTCTCTCTCTCTCTCTCTCTCTCTCTCTCTCTCTCCCTCTCTTTAACTCAGTAGAGAAGAGTTCGAGTTTCTGCCCCGGGAAACGTGCCGACACGAAGGAAGCTCCATCGCGAAATTCAGCTTTAAAAGGACGGTAGACAAATGAGCGAAGCGTTCTACATAGATCCCTTCGCGTAGATTGGATCGAGTTTCTCGCGTCGTGAGAGAAGAGTAGCACGAAGGGAGAAACGAGCCACCCTTTCTCGCGCGGGACCGTTCGAAAGGTAAGCTGAGGGCTGAAGTGGGGGAGGAGGCATATCTCCGACGGCCTATTATGCGAGAATGATAAATCGACGTGCAAGGCCACCAACAATCTCGATAAGAGTCTCTCTCTCTCTCTCTTTCTCGGTCTCGTTCTACATTCGTCGAAGTCTTTTTCTTCAAAGTACTTTTACCTTCCTTAAAGTCGAGCGAAGTTCGAGGTCGTTCGAACTATCGGCCATCGTCCATTTCTTCTTGTCGGTGCATATCCGGTTCGAAGGTCGTTCTCCGTTTCTCTTCGCTCTGGGAATGATTATCGTCTGGTAGAATTAACTTTCAGAAGAATTCTTCTTAAATAGCCTTCTTCGATAAATCGAAAGTAGTCAATGAAAGAGTAGGTAGATTGAAGAAACCTGATGTTGGTGATCTCATCCTCGAGATAGAAAGAGTAAGAGAGAAAGAGAAAGAGAGAGAGAGAGAGAGAGAAAAGGAGAATAGGATGAACGATCATCATAACGGACTTTCGCAAGGGTTGCCGCGAGTCCGAGAAAAGGTGGGCGAGATAAGGACTCGCGCTGATGGTCCCGGAATCGCAAGGCAAACGTCGTGCGGGTCACGCTGCGAGTTACTCATGTAACTCGAAACGACGAACCCGGAGCTGGCCGGCAGCCTCTCTCTCTCTCTCTCTTTCTTTCTCTTTCTCTTTCTCTTTCTCCTTCTCTCTCTCTCTCTCTTTCTTTCACACACAGTGATCCTCCAAGTGCTCCTACCTTATCCTCCAAGATGTGCCGTTATGCAGTGAGAAGAGCATCGGCAGAAGCGACAGTAACAACGAGCGGCACGAGCAACGCCAAACATTATAGCCAAGCTGGCTCGATTACTTAGAATTACCTCTCGCACCTACACCTTCTTACCGATATTCTATATCCTTCCTTCTTTTCCCTAACTCGAAACACCCTGGATAAGTGTAAGAGACTGTTAAAGATTTTCAAGGAACTTTCGGAGAACCTAAACGGGGAGAATGGAATCGAATGGAATGAGGAAGAAGAAACTATAGATAGGTTTCTTCTGTAGGAATAAAAGATCCGAGTGAGGGGGCGAAAGAACGCGAGAAGGGAGAAGCGCGATCGAACGACCAGAGAAAGAAAGATAGATAGAGAAAGAGAATATCACCCTTTCTCTCGCTCGACTATCCCATATGTGTTCCTTACGTGCAACTTATGCGCCGCCCGAGTTCCCGGGTAAATGCAAATGAGACAGCACGGGCAGCGGTTAACCACCGCTGCCACCGGAGAAGAACGTCCATCCGTACCCTAGAACCGTCCTCCTCGTCGTCGAACGACGACGACGTCTCAAGGAACGACGAGAAGAGCCTAGCCTGTTTCAACGTTTCTTCTTCAATGTATTCCGCATGGTTAACAAACGTCTCGTTTGTCGACGCACCGTTACCTCGCTCGTTTGCCACAATCGCGGAAGAAGGGAGGCAGGGGAGAGATGTTTTTTTTCCATTGAAACACTAACCAAGTTTTCTTAAGGGTTGCAATATTTATTTCCTTCCGGGGATTGTTAACAACTGTATTATGAGTATCGTACGTTGTTGCAAAAGCAAACAACTTTTCCCGTTATATATATATATATTTTTTTTTTCTTCCTATCGACGATATATAAGCGAGTTAAATGTTTCGTAAAAGCGATTACATAGCAGTACTCCGCTAATACGCAATTGGTCGATACGATCTAACCATACCAAGGGAATAGCTACATCAGTTACATGTATATTCGATTAGGAAGAAAGTATCAAGACCCCGTCATCCTTAAAGAGAATCGTTAGATTTGGAAAATGCGAAGCGGATAGTACCGTTCTCTTCAATTAGGCTGCTCTTATACAGTAACAATACTAGAAGAATCACTGGAATCGAAAGATGGAGAAGAACAGAAAGAGAGAGAGAGAGAGAGAAAAGAGAGATTGAATAACAAAGAGTACAGTTGCACGCACGCATTTCCACGTGCAAGGCGCATCGCTGCACGTACGTAGAACCCACGCAACGATCGAGGAAGCAAAGTCGAACTATACTAACTCGCGTAACTCTCTGCCGTAGTACGAGGACACACGAGCCTTCTCCTTCGGTTCTTTGCTGTTGCCTGTTTGCTCGTTCCTGCTGCTCCTGCTGCTGCTGCTGCTGCTGCTGCTGCTGCTGCCATTGCCGTTTGCTGTTGCTGCTGCTGTTGCTGCTGCTGTTGCTGCTGCACCAGTCGAGCCGCGTCCCCGGGAACTTTATGGCTCATGCATGAAACATGGGCCTAACCGTATATCCGCGAGGCTACGTGTTGCAACGGTGGCTTAATGTATGCCGCGATCATGAAAAATGTCGAACCGATAAATGGAATTAAGGCGGGGACCCACGTCGTCGTCTTTGTTGGTTTCTTGATATCACGACGACGAGAAGGAGAGACGACGGTTACAACACGACTTTCCGATTTCGTTGCTGAGCTTCCAAAAGATTTCGCAAGAGTATTCCTGATACGTCAGTTTGTAGAGAAAGAAAGAAAGAGAGAGGAAAAGATAACGAGTCACGAAAGAGGTAGAGAGAGAGAGAGAGATGGTGCACTTACAAATTGTTCCCTCTGAATCACAAATCGTCATCAGATTGATCTCTGTGCTTACACCTGGACACGTACCTGTCCCGATCATTCTAACGAAATAAAAGCTTTAAGTATACGATCACGATCAAATAGATAATAAACGTAGGCGTTGAAGCGTGCAATTGTACGGTTCTCGAAAGCGCGACGATTAAACGGAACAGTGGTATTAATTAACCAGAACCTAGGAGACAAATCTATCGTAGAAAACTGATCTATCGGCTATACGAAGAACAGGTTCTCTCACGGTGGCTAGACTCTAAAGGAATAGCCTGATAAATTCATGAATCTTTCACCATCTTGCAATCATCGAACTTGTCGAGATAAAATATACTCTTTCCATGAAAGATGGCTAACTCGCTGAATCTCTTCTATTACTTGAATACTCGATGCTTCTTGAATATGTACTTCACTGGATAAAACGTCTAAGATTTTATGAAATAGTCAGAATTGTATGTAATTCGAAAATCAATCGGTCGAATCGTCAGATCAAACTTTTTGCTTCCCTTTCTCTCACTTTCTCTTTCTCTCTTTCCTTCTCCCTCTATCCCAGTGAAGTCCGTTTAACCGCTTAATGGCAGGTCAAGCGGCAATAACGCCGCCAAATAATCGTAAAAAGGAGGCTGGTAGCAACTTCGACGCCCCGTCGAGTTCGTAGCGACGGCATAGCGCCGCGTTAACGTCCTCGATGGCGACGACGTATCTTATGCTCGATTCTTCATGGGGGTCTTCCTGGCGGTCCTGATGATTCTCGATACAACAAATTTTTACGTATTCCTATCTTTCTGCGATCTTTGCCAAGAATTTCTTTCTTAATCGTAGTAACACTATATTATTTGAACGCTGACAAAAAAGACAAGAAAAAATTCATTGTCACACGTATTAAATTAAACTTTACTTTAGCAATTATACCTTTGATCGTTGAAATACCGTTAAAGAAAATTTTAAATACGTTTTAAATAAGATCTACAAAATAACCGAGAAGAAACAATGGACTGCGTTTGGATTTTCTTTCTAATCTCGTTGTCAATATCGAAATGACTAAAGTCAAAGATATTCGAGAAAGATATTTAAGGAAGTAGATCTAACGAGAAGAGTGGAAACGAAGCCTGGCTGAGGTAGGACAGGAAAATCACGCTCGACCTTCGTCCCCGACCCACGAGGCTCTTATAATAACGAGGACGTCGGATATTCCGCGTTTGATCCTGATTCGAGAAAACTTTCGACGAAGATCGCTAATGGAAAAAAAGGAAAAAAGGAAAAGGAAAAATTAGACCACGGTATCTAAAGTTCTAAATATCGATCTTGAATCTAAACTTTATTACATTTAAATCGTCTGTCCATACTTAACCTAGCTTGGAAGATTGTTATTCAGAAATAACGAACCTTCGTAGAAAACCATACAAAGACAAGCATCTCATATAGGTAACCCTCTAGATCTAAGCGCATTCCACGGAATATCTTCGATTCCATGAAGAGAGAAGATCTCGTCGAACGCGGAAGATCGTTCAACGTTCCACGGTACGATCGTTCGCGATCGATGACTGGTTGGATCGTCGTCGTGTGTGTCCTTGACGATGATCGCGCCACGAGAATAAACCCACTCACATTAGAGTGAGATAAAAAAAAATAGATAAAAATACGAGGATATATAAGGAGCGAAAAACAGAGAAAAAAAGAAAAGCAAAAAAAACATCATCGAGGAAGAGTAGTTAAATAATTAGAAAGAAACTACACATCGAAGATCGAATTAAAAAAGATTTGAAGTAAAGTAAAGAAGGAAAAAGTTGTTCGTCGTGTAACCTTTCCGAGACGTGAGACAGAAGGACGTAAAAAGGATAAAGAAAGAAAGAAAGAAAGAATGAAAGAAGTCCCCCTTCGGGGCACACAAAGTTGCATTCGTGATACACACCGATGATTGGTCCGATTTAATAAGCATATCGCGAAACTCTATGATTACGAAAGATCGCGAAAGCATCTGGGGGATCTTTATTTCCAATTGGATCCAACGTGGATCCACCAGTTGAGTCCCACTTAATTGACGGAGCGCCGAAGGGAGGAGACAAAAAGTGAGAGAGAGTGAGATAGGTGGGTGCAGGGTGCACTCCTCGAATAAGGATTATTTTTAATAAGGATACTTAATCCTCTCTTTCTCTCTTCCTATCTTTTCTACCTTCTACTTTTAGCGGTTCCTCCATCTCCTTCTTCTTCTTCTTCTTCTTCTTTAGTATTCTGATTTTTTCACTCGTTGATCTTTTCGCAGCATGAGAAATCTCTTAGAAAAGTTCTAGCCATTTGTCGAAGATTTCAAACCCTAGACGTTTCTCTTTCTTCGTCTCCCGTCAAAGACAGACGAGTTAGTCCTCGGAAGTGTAGCTCTATAATCATAATTTAACCGTAATTACATTTATGACCCACTTTGCCCTCGTAAATTGTCCACGGAGATCGGAGGCTCTGGTCATCGTTATTACGCGCCAGGGATACCACGATCTCTTTTTCCCTTTCTTACTTTCTTTCCTTTTCTTTCTGTCTCTCTTTCTCATGGATCACTCCTTCCTTCTTTTTTCGAGCGTGCGTGGTTATTAAGATCGTGATTGGAAGAGAACGAGTTGGTTCGTCAGGTGAAGGGAGTTCAAATACCCCGACTAATCGAGACTTCTGATAATCCTCTTTCGGGGAAACAAATCAGTTCTGTCCCTATTGGCACAGGTGTCCCTCAAAAATTTGTCGAGTTAACGCTTGCAGAATCTCCTTGATCAAATACGTAAATGTTGCCTAAAGTAGACGTTTTCGAGTCTGGAAGATGACTTCGACGAGTGAAGTAGAAAATCAGAGACTTGGAAGAATGATCCAAACGGAAGTTTAAGGGATCAAGATAAACTATCGCAGAGACAAAATGTTTCCAAGTAAGAGAAGTAGGGAGGGTGTCTTTGGTGCCGGAAACGCAAACGGCAAACGCAGTGGGGAGCTGGTTTCGGTGGAGGGCAAAAGGAGGTAGGAGTGGACGCATTCCAGTCGCGATGAGACGCGGTCCCATTGGCTCCCGGCCCGCGGAGCGTCACACCGGTTGGCCGGCTTAATAATATGGTACGGCAGGCCAGCACAGTCGAGAGACTACCACCGTCTGCCTACCAGCCTTCTTCCTCTACCTCCTCCTCTTTCTTCTTTACCTCTTTCCCCTCTTCCTCCTTCTTCCATCCTTCTCCTCAGCACTTTCCTACCGGAGGTTGTTGCCGCTTCGCTCCTTACCTATACCGTAACACGGACCTTCTTCTCTACCCGCTCGTTACGTTAGCCACACGTTACGCTTATCCTTCGCGTGCCTTCTACCTTGGATCTACGAAATAGATCGAGAATAAGCACCGATCGGTCTTTCTCGATCCCCCTCAGCTCGTTTATGGAAAGTCTTTACACTTATACCGTTATACCTATCAAAAATATCAAAGTGTCAAACGCGATAGATCATCGATAGATCGAAGAACTATACAACAAATCGTACTTAACACTGTGCCAGACAAATATAATTCTTATCGTGTAATAATGTTACAGTCGATCGATTTAATAGGATTAATAAGTAGATGATATGTACCTTTATCTATTTTCTTTATTCTCCCAATCTTTCGGAAACGGAAAGCGAGTATCTGCTTGTCAGGGAAAAAGTGTGAGGAAGACATTAGGCACCTTTTTCTCTCTCTCTCTGTCTCTCTCTATCTATCTATCTACCTGTCTATCTATCTATCCATCTATCTATCTCTCTTTCCTTCTATCTCTCTCTTTCTCTCTCTCCGTCCCTCTTTCATGCTTCCTTCGAAGCCCCAAGGACGGATTCGCGCAAATTTCATAGCCCGACTTATGATTAGTCCGTTCGCAACCCGTCATTATGTATATTACCGTCTCTCGCGCGTTTCGTCGAGCTTCCGATGCACCCTCTCGATCCTCTCTGCAAAGCGTTTTCACCGTTGAAGCGTGCACAATGATCGTTTCCAAGCGCGTTCCCTCGTACGAGAGCCAAGTTCGATACTGGATAGGCAGCCGTGGAATAAATAATGGCGGGCTATCGCGAGACTAATTTCGTAGTGGACTCTCGCGAATCTAATAATTAGGACCTGGCCCATTCTACGATCGATTCTTAGCTTTCGTGGCCCAACGTAATGTACAAAGGAATGTTCGATTTCATCGTCTCGTTCCTTGAATTTACCAAAATAAAATTAAAATTCGAAACACCTTTAACGATTATTCCTCTTGGTTTACGTCGATCGTTTAAAGTACATCACGAAATTAGAACGAAAGCATTTCAATGTCAGAGAAAAAAAATGAAATAAAAGATTATGATTCGAAGGATGGTAATCGAATAGTTCGTTCCCATCTTGCTTCAGTGAATCGAAGTAACCACTTTTTCAAGATCTCGAAGGACTTTCCAAAGCACGACTCGATCCTGGAGAATTCTGTCCTTCGGTAAACCGCAACCGAGCCGAAACAAAAGGATATCGTAGGATAGGTACGATAAAGGTAAGGAAGAAGAACGAAGTGAGTCTAAAGAGGGAGAAGAAGACAAGAGGACCCACTGCTAAAGAAAATAAAATCCGACGGGTCTGATAATACGTTTCGAAACAATTACGCCATGGTTGAACGCACCCGATGGCTATAAAGTCGAAAAAAAGAAATAAAGAAAGAGAAAAAATCCGATAGCTATCCTATACCTTCAGGCTACCATCTTTGAAGGTGGTCACGAATTTAGAAAAAAAGTGTCCTCATTGATAGATCGATTTCCTTCGAGAGAGGAAATCATAAAAAGGGGTAACGAAATCCATGAAAAAAAAAAATCGATAACGTCGATGCGAAATAAAGTTCGAATCATCGTTCTCGTTCGCGAAATAATTTTCTTATTGGTTGCGTATAAGACACGATTTCCGTGTCAGGCACGATTGCAATTTCAACGCTCCCTCTCGAAGAACCTGGATCGGAGGAGGTAAAGAACAGTTACAAATGTCTCCCGCGAAGCGATCTCCTACCTCGTGGCCGCGATCCAACAGTCGAGGAGTCGACTAACAAATCGTCCGTCGCCGGACCGTGTAACTTGCCTGCCATTGTAACAGTTCTACTGTTAAGCAGTAATGGTAGACAGGTTATCAGCAGCCGTTGCAACGAGTCTTTACGTAACGACCGGTCTGTCAGTCGGTATCCAATGCCCTCCCTTCCGAGACCCTCTCTCTAACTCTCACTCTCTCTTCCTCTGTCTCTTTCTTAAGCTTTCTCGACTTCGCAGGGGTCTGGTACCTGTATTCTTTGTATTCTTCTTCTTCCTTTTCCTCGCGAGCCGATCGTATCTCCTGGCTCTGCCAACGGAACCACCGAGACACCGGTGTGACAAGGACGATCGTGGAGGATCGAGGAAAAGGTTCTACGAATGCTATTATTATCGCGATGCACCGGGCGTGCCCTTTACGTTCCATTCGATCCCAATGCCTTACGCGAGCTTTCTTCGATCGTATTCCTCTCGAGCAATTGTGCAATACTCGCTTGTCCGTTTTAAACGAATTTGGTGATCACCAACGAATTTGATCTTTACCGGTAAAGTACGATGTTTTATAGTCGTCTCTCTCCTTTCTCTTTTTACTAAACTACCTCCCGTTGAGTTTGCATTCGTCTTGGAAACGAATGGTTCGTGATTGAGAAATCGTGACACAACGATCCTGTCATCGAGGATGAAAGTTATACTGGTAGCCGAGGAATATAAAGTCGTTCCTTTCGTTCGACCATTTTTTCAAATATTTCATCCCAACTATGTTTATACTTATCGATCAATTGAGAGCACCCGATAAAAACTTCCTTTCGTGAACGCTCCAAGCAATTCGAGGAACATCGTTGAAAAGATCTCTCGCAGAAGTTGCAATTAACGCCTCGCGAGAGTCGACGACGTTCGATCGTCGATAAGAGAAGAAACGAACGACGCCTCGAGTGGAACGGGCAAACGCACGTATTACGGCATATTTCTTCCTCAAAGATGGCAGCTTATCCGTAAGTACGACTTACGCAGCTCGCGAGAGAAAATCGCGTGTGAAAGTCATTATCGCCGAAATCGATTCGCTCGGTATCCTGACATTGCGCCAGATCGTACGCAATTCCCGAACGTGCACTTTCTCGAGCTCGGAAGGAGGAATTACAAGGTGAAGTAAGAAGAAAAAAGGAAAGGAGAGATAGAGAGATAGAGAGAGAGAAAGAAAGAAAGAAAGAGAGATAGAGAGAGAGAGAGAAACAGAAAGAGAGAGGGAGAGAGGATAAAAAGTATCTGAGGTTTCGATTGTAAGTCGAGCAACGATGGAGAGAAGGTATCAAAACGCTATCATTACCACGTTGCAACGTTCACGAAGCTTTCCAATTAACTTAACGCAGGATCATCCTCCGTCTTACAATGTAACGCATATAACTACCTAAGTATATCTATATAGATATCCGTGCAACCGTACTACTCTTATTCATTTCTTCTTCCTTCTTTTTCCTCGTCTTCATATGGTTGGGAACGAACCAACCGTCTTCTCTTGACGGTTCGAACACCGCAAAGCCATCGTCCGATGATTTTCGGTTAAGCCTTGCGATCTCATCGAGGGAAGAAGGAAAGGGAGGAGAAGAAGAACGAAGGAGGAGGAGGAGGAGGAGAAGAAGAAGAAGAAGAAGAAGAAGGAAGAAACTCGAGGAGAGAGGAACGAAGAAGAAGAAGGAGAGGAGACAACGTGCTCGTGACAGGGACGCAGCATGTAAAAGCATGCGCGTACGGATGCCTATTATTAACGCGGCTCTCTCGTACACACGCATCTTTTCCTCCTTCCTCTTTCTCTTCTCTTTTCTTCTTTCTCTCTTCCTCTCTTTCTCTCTCTCTCTTTCTGTCTGTCTCTTCTCTTCTCTTTCCTTCTCTTCGCTTCTCTTCTTCAAAAGGTAGGTATCTGCCATCGCACGGTATATTGTACCACGGACGAGTATCAGACGAGGAGCGGCCGAGCAAGTAAGGTAGTCTCGATAGCGCGTTTCGCGTGGCCAATGGCCGTTCCAATAAAATCGGAACGGCAGACAATTTTCGGTTACGCGTGATCTCATTAACTCGCCCGTCCGGCCCGTCCTCCTATCCTCTTCTTCTTCTTTTTCTTTATCTTCTTTCTCTACTTTTTGTTCTTCTTTGAGGGTCCACCTCCTCCTCCCCCTCCCCCTCCGCCCCTTTCCTCCTCCTTTTCCACCTCCTCTTCGAGGAACCCTCGTCGTCGCGTTATCCGTCCAAGGGACGATCATTATTTTAAATTCGCTCCAAATTTTATTGCAAAAAGTGCATATTGCATCTTGCGGTGGAGAACGGTCGCCATGTTGTTCCTTCTAGCTCGAGAGTGCTACCAGTACGAAGAGGGGTGCTCCTGGTGGGGAGAAAGAGCAATTTTCGTTCTGAGCGAGATGCAGAGAGGAAGGAACGCCAACAAAATGGCGACGGAGGAGAAGCGATGACCGCGATGAGGAGAAGGAGGATGGAAATGACGAGGCGATGCCGAGAGAAAGAGATAGAGAAAGAGAGGAAAGAGAGAGAGAGACGAGGAGGAGCGATAAACAGGGCCCAAGGTAATATCGAAAAGCGATCCAAAGGGCGGTGGTGCCGATGGCGGCAACGATGGCGGTTGAAACGCTCGAATGCCGCAGATAAGAGGGAGGTACCTTAAAAAATGAAGTAATATGGGAAAAATATAGTCGGCAATTTTCGAGAGAGAGAGAGAGGGATATGCACGCGGTAGCGTAAAAATGGATACAGTTCGGATTAATCAATATTTGTGTCAAATGCAATCAAATGCGAATAAGAAAATAAAGGAAAAGTTACGAGCGAAGTGGAAACCATGAAAACGCGAGCTTTTATGAGTGAAAAAGGACGACGTACAAATTACTAATATATATGTTTGCGTGTGTGTGTAGAAACAAATAGAGAAAGAGAAAGAGAAATTGTTAAAGACGACACTTATCTTGATTTCTGATCGCTCATAGAATTCATTTCTAGCAATGAACGAAGTAAAAGAGGTGCCGGGAAAAAGGAGGCTAAAACCTCTATCCAAGACTCGATACCACCAACGAATTAAACATCGAAAGTTATGGCGATATTAAATTCGCACGACGTAAAATGGGGGGAATACGACGAGATTCTTTGACTTTGATCATCGCCGCAAGGTAATAAAAGCCGTTTCTACCTTCGTTCGTTGAAAGGTAGACGATCGTGACTATGATTTGTTCGAACATTGATCGAAATTACGATTTGGTGACAAACTCTAGAAAGAATCCGGGATATTAAATCGGGTTGAAAATTATATTCCGATTAAATCGAGATATATTCACTTTAAAACGAACTGGAAAATGTTGGCTCAACAACGATCTTAAAAAATGCCTGATATTTAAACTTTAATTGATAAACACGTACGATTAATTCGTTCTCATAAAATTTAAACGCGATCGAGATATCAAAAGACCTCCAAGGAAAATTCCAACCCGATACGAATATCCCGTTCTTCCTTTTCCCTTAATTATTTCCAGACACATTTCTGGCCGATCGGAAGACATAAATCTACTTTCGCATTTTTCCATTTGTTCGCACGCACGCGATCGAGATTCGTTCTCGTTGCCTCCCACCCTTCCTTTCTCTATCTATCTCTCATATATTCTCTTTCTCTTTCATTCTCTGCCTCTCTCTTTCTTTATCTCTATTACCACCTAGCTAACACTAAGGATAGAACAACAAGAATGAAAAACCATCGGAATTTCTCGCTTTCGGTTTATCCTTTTTCTTCTTAACAATCTCATTCTCCTTCTCACTCTCTTTCGCTCTTAGTAATCGGTTATAAGCACGCATACGAGAACGCTAGTAAAAGTGGTAGTAGTAACGATCCAAGAGTACTCAGAAGCGATCAGTATTCCCGGCGGCGTGATTCATCTATCATCGATACCTACCCTGACGCATAAAACGTTCGATACTCTACGCACGCAGCTATTCAAGGTCATTCACGCGTAATACTTGTACGCACCCCCGTCGAGAATCTCCTTAGGTATGATTCTCTCGATCGTTTCAAAGTATATCTACGAGTACGATAATTAAATAACTTTTGTGCGAATTCACTGTTTAATGTTGATCGTATCCCGATAAAATGAATTTATAATATGGATCTTTAACTTTCACTTTAACTCATTCTTTCATCTTTATACATCCAATCGTTTTTATTTTTTTAATACCGCTGCCTACAGATGTAACAATTTCAAAATAAGATAAGAAGCTAAAAAAAAAAAAGAAGAAAAATAATCGATCGCAAAAAACGAGAAGTCTTCTCGCTTCTCTTTGGTAGGATCAGTGAGTATCTACTTAGTGTTCCTTGCTGTACATGGGATTACCTGTTGCTCGACTTAAAAGCTGTACCAGCAACGACCCATCGAGTGTGTATACCTGCGAATACGAGTGCAAAGGAGAACGAAAGAGAAAAAGAGAAAGACAGAAAGAGAGAGAGAGAACGAGGGGGAGACAGAGGGAGACAGAGAAACAGACAGAGAGATGCGGATTTCTCGCTTACGCGTGTAGACGCGTACCGAACGCATTGTACCTGCAACCTGTTACCTGCAGGAAAGACGCCGTAGATCGATCGTGGCTTTCGCTATCGAGCTCGAGTTTACTTGTCGGCGAAACGACGCAGTGGAATTTGTTGGCTCCGATCTCTTGTCGGTAGCTCCTTATCGAGTTTTCGCCTTTCTCTCGTTCGATCTCATTGAATTACATACTCACAAAATGTGATTTTTTTATTATGGATAGAATTCGATGGGATCATGGGAACGTTGAAGATCAAGTTACCGCAATAAAATCTTAACGAATCATTACCATCGTCAAAATTTACAGTCAAATACTTTTTTATAGACATCGTAGAAACTCGATGGGAATGCAGACCGGTATTCGCATAGTAAATGCGTGTTTTAACACCTCAACTCGTGTCTCTAATCGTTATACATCTCATTCGCTCTTACAAGCGTTACGCAAAATTGTCTAATGTTATGACTTACTTTAAAGAAAGAGAGAGAGAGAGAGAGAGAGTCCGTCTAATCCGTTACGTATTTCAAACTTTTTTCTCCTTGCAGCTCCTAGCAAATCGAACTTGCGATTAAATCCGTAACTGTTGAACGTCACTAAATAAGATTTAAATACAACCACGAGGACCGATAAAACTGGCATTACGTAAGTCGATCGACATAGCGAGCTCTCTTACGCCTAAGTATTATAATAAAAACTTGATTTATAAGTTATAAGCTCCAACTGACACGAGAGTATGTCTCTTTAGTTATTAAAGACACTCATAATTCATGAAGTGAAAATGGAAAATTGAATAATAACGTAACGTTTGTCTAAGAAAAATTACGATTATAATAGCTTGATCGATTAACATGTCGAACAGAACATTCTCATTGTTCTTAGAGATTCGAAAATGCAATACAACCTTAGGATCGTTTCCGTTGCATTTAGTTTTGAGAATCACGACAACGTGTAGTCACTATCGATGATGTAAGTTCACGCGTGTACACGTGCGTACAAAACTATGCGCTCAGTCATCCTAACAGCCTTCCTCCTCTCTCTCTCTTTCTCTCTTCCTTTACTCCTCCTTCCAAGCGAGCATCTTCCCTTTTTCTTCCTCTTCCACCTCCTCCTCCTCCTCCTCTTCTTCCACAACAACTATACGCGAAACACCTTTGGCCGCCGTGCCGGCCATTTGCCCTGCTAAAGTCGTTAGGGCCGTTGCACTCTGCGGTAGGTGTAAAATCGTCCTCCTGGTGATCCTCTAGAATGGAATGTATATTCTCGTCCTTTTGCTCAGAAAAGGATAGATCTTTTTAGGTTATTCTCTCTCTCTCTCTCTCTCTCTCTCTCTCTCTCTCTCTCTCGAATTTTTTATAAAAAC
Source organism: Vespula vulgaris (assembly GCF_905475345.1). Lineage (NCBI taxonomy): Eukaryota > Metazoa > Arthropoda > Insecta > Hymenoptera > Vespidae > Vespula > Vespula vulgaris. The sequence goes on along the minus strand of NC_066596.1, from coordinate 3,478,363 downwards.
AAATCATAATTAAAAAACAAACTTCACACGAGATCAACGTATCGATCGAGTTTGAGTAGGTACTTGTCACCGATAACTTTTCGAACGGGACAACGATATCCAGCCCAAAAGAGAACGAGAAAGAGAGAAAGAAAGAGAAGGGCTGATACTCGATCAGGCACGTTCGGACAATCCACAATTATCGTAGTAACAAATAGCTGTTGATTGTACAGCAAAGGCACGTTTTAGTGCCTCTAATCGTGGGGTCGACCTTTCAAGAACGAACGGCCCTGGCCAAGTAATTTATAACGTCACAATCATCGCGGATGGAACATCGTGTTACCGAACCCAACGCTGGAACAAATGAAATTAATTGATTTAGCCTCCGGTGAACGATATACCAAACCACTTCGAATTGTTTCGTTGGAATCGAATAACGATTTTCTTTTTAAATATTCATTCTCATTCTCGAGAAGTGGTAGCGTTCCATAAAATATTTGATCGATTTCTTTCTCGAGTTACTCGTTTCACACCTCTTAGAATACAACAAGTAGTCACAGATTATTCGTAAAGGTAGATATTCTCATAGACATGACCAGATCAGGAGAGAGCCACGTACTATGGTTTCTTTCTTTTTATCGACCAAGGAGAAACCATTTATCACGTTTCGGCCATACCACCCGAATGACTTACGACGTGTTGGCGTCGACTCGACTCCCAACTGCGATAGACGTAATAAAGGTCTAAAAAACATACCAATAACCTCGGCCATCGACACGAAAGCGTTCCCGCTATTACTAAGGACCCGTTTATTTTCCTCTTCCTCTTCTCCTTCTCTTTGTTCGTTCTCAGGAAACGAACTTTGTTGTTACGTTTGATCACGATCGCGCAACCCTCGCGAAATCTAACTTTTATATAGGTCATTAAAACGATCGACGACGAACGTATTATCGATTCTTGTCATATTACTTAATGACTATTTATCGAAAAGAAAAAGAAAAAAAAGCAAGAGAAAAATAAAGTATTTAATTATCTGATCGAGAACTAACGTCGTTTACCTAATTCTTACATCTGATTTCGTTTGATGATAGAAAAATTGAAGATTCGTCGGCTCGATAAAAATTCCTTGACTACTTTCGGCTAGAACTTGGTCTTTAAACTGTCAAAGGCCTCTTTAGAAATCCCTTCTTCCTATTCTTTCGAACGCGGACGAAAAGGAGAAAAGACACCGGGGACGTGGGACAAGGTAATAAATTATTATCGCGTCGATAAGGAATGCCGATGGGGTCTAATGATAGGGACTGCGTGTCTCGAAGAACGTGGCGTCCGGTGGTTATCGAGCTGCCTAATAGACTCGTACCTTGGTGTCATTCTTGATATCGATATTGGTGATTGATCCACGATGATCGAGATTTCGATAGTAACTCTCGAAGATCGGCCCTCCCGAAAGAAGAGAGGAACACTTCTCGCTTTTCCATTCATTATTTTCATCTCGCGATCTTATCGTCCGTCTTTATTGAATCTATTCACATAGATTTAATAGGCTCTGACGGACCAATCTAAATTTCATTTTGTTGCGTCGTGACGTCATCGAACTTTCGAATGACTTTACGAAGCTATATATATATGTACGTATGTGTGTGTGAGCGTGACGCGGCGCGATTTCGAGCAAACGTCAATCGTTCCAAGGGATAATCCTCACGACGCGAATAAACAGGAAAACGTCCATGAAAAGTCTTCGATGGACGTCCCCTGTCAAGGGGAAAATGTATTTGTAAGCGAGTAAAGTACCTATGTATTAATCGTGAATCCTTGAGAAAACCATAGGAACGATTGATATTTCGATCCGGGAAATGGTTAACGTCATCCGGGACTACGTTGCAAGATATCCGACATTAACGACGCGTAATAGGCATTTAGGTACGAAAAAAAGAAGAGACGTGAAAAAATGAGAAATAAAGAGAGAGAGAGAGAGAAAAAGAGAGAAAGAGTCTCATCGCGATAATCATCGACGCCGGTATACGAGATGTTACGAACGAAGGTCGGCGTCATCGAAGAAGGCGGAGAAGACGAGGTAAATCGAGCGCGCCTCATCTTCGTAAATCGAGTCCCAACATACCCTCTTCCTCTCTCTTCCTCTCTCTCCTTCTCATTCTATCTATCTCTCCCAAGCCCTCGATTTCAATATCCTTCGGACTTGGTAAAAGCAATCGCTGATTCACGATGTAACGATCCAGGTGTATGAGGTTTGCACCTCATGGCAGCCCTCACGCGTCGACCCTTTCGTTTCTTCGACTAATCTTAAGAGAAATGAAAAAAAAAAAAGAAAAAATTATACAATGTAACTGATGAAATTGACGAACAATCGGAAATCATTGAGAAAGAAACGTCGAGCTCTTCCACGAAATAACCACGGCGTCTTTCGTTTCGTTCTTATTTTCCTATCACGTTCGATTCTTCTGATCGGTCTCGTAAAAAGTTAGAAGATTAAAATATAAGATCGAAGGTAATGTCCTTGAACGTTTCGACGACATTTCCATCCATTGCAATTTCTTTTTTTTTCTCTCCCTCCCCTCGCCCTCTTCCTGAGAGCCATTCTCCTGCAAAAACTTTAATCGCGTTGGCCGACCGTAAAGGCTATCTATCTTTCTTTCTCTCTCAATCCAGTCAGTAGTCCAGCACAGAACATTCGTGGATATAACGTTGTTCGTTGCTGGCCGCGAAACGAGTAACTGCGAAAGAGACAAAAAAATCTTTACCTGATTGTTTTACGTCCAACCGCAGAGGCAATTCGTGGTGTTCACGATGGAAGAACGATGGTGACGTTGCTGTTAAAGATTCGACGAGCTCGAGATTCAAAGATATTCGTATAATTCACGAGAATAACGTCTTAAAAATACTACGCACTAATCGAAACTTAGAAACGTACTTTCGTTGAAATCGATGTTTGTTCTTCGACGAGCAACGGACGACTAATTGGTGTTATGTTTTTCAAGCTCTCTTCGCTGTACGCTGAGTTTGTTTACAATTCACGTGTTGTGCGTATATCGCCATTAGTACTTTTTTGTTTATTAAAAGCAAACGAATTGAACGTATGTAAATATGAATATTTACGTATGTATAATACAGCTTATATAACAAAGTTATAACAAGGTTATAAAATATTATTTATCTTAAACGTTTTTCTCTCTGTTAGAATTACAAAATATAAAAAGAAAATGTGCAAGCAAATAAAGAGATATATTCGTAATAAAAGTTATGAATGAAAGAATATTTTCATATTTACTGCATATACATACATCCATACATACACATATAGAACATGAGCGTGACATTAAACAACAGAAGAGAGATTTTAAAAAGAGATTAGAGTGGAAACGTAGAGATAGACGTGGGAGAAAGAAAGAATCAAGGACAACAAAGCAATTTCTATTTTCCTGTGACTGTAAATAACGTCGGAGTGGTAAAATCGCATCTTTTTCTTTCTCTCTTTCTTTCTCTTTCTCTTTCTCTTTCTCGACAATCCTCTTTCAACGTCGACCGCAAAATTAGCCGCGAACCTCCTCGGGATAGAACCTTGAGTGAGATAAAATAATCATCCTTTTCGAAAGTTCCGTACGAAGCGAGGAGTAGGTGTCCCTCGCGGCTGGATGCTATTTACACGAGACGACGTAATGACGATTACCTGCTAGGAGGATCCACTCCCCGGTGGTTTCCTCTTTTTTCTTTTTCTCTTTTTTTCCCTTCATCTTTTTTCACGTCGTTGCGATTTTCAAATATCAAAAGAATTCTCCGATGAATCTGGAAAAGTAACGAGAAACGTTCTTCCCACGTTCAAGTTCTAAATAGCTTCCATCTTTCTATTCTTCCTTTGTGATTTGTTTAAAAAACGATTGTACGTAATGAACAATAAAACGAAACACGCTTTGATACTTTCCTATTTTGCCTCGTTCTCATTATCGAAGTGGAGAATCGATAGTCAGGAACGTTGCTCTTTACAATTATACTTTCATTAATAAATTATCATCTCGATATTTATCGATTGAAACGAATATTAACCAAGAAGATTAATGATCGCTAAAGAATATCCACGAAGGAATAGAATTTTTTTTATCGATTCTTCTCCTCGAGCTCTCTCCATTATATAAACAAAGAAACGTCTTTTGTTAATCCACCATAAAAGGATTATTAATTAAGTTTCTTTTTGTCTTCTTTTTTCCTTCTTTTTCTTTTTCTTTTTTTTCTTTTGGACGGAGTCCATTCGCACCCAAAGAAATATACGCAACACGTCGACGACACAGTTTCCTCCTCACAAAGTCCTTCGACTACAAGAACGACAAGAGGAGGACCTTTTTCACGATGGTATTCATGGGAGAGGTCGTGCTCGGTGAATCTTTCAGACGTCTCTTCAGGCGCTAACGAAGCTACACCCCTTCCTTCGCACCCCTACCATCGTAACAGTATCGAAAAAGAAGAAGAAGAAGAAGAAGAAGGAGGAGGAGGAGAGGGAGCTCCTGTTACTTGTGGCGAGTGCGCTTCGTAAATGTAAATTGATCGAAGCAACGTTCATTAATTAGTCGCGAAATGGTGTGCGCCTTCGTCGTGCTTCTCCGCGTGACCTTTGAATCCTCGGTCAGCTAAAAATACGACTTTTAAAAAACGATCGACCAGTTACTTTATTGTATTATACTAAGTCCTATCTAATTTCGATTTACTTAAGAGACAGTCCTTTTCCTTCGCCGAAAGATATTTCATCGAGATTAGCGACGAACGTGAGCGATCTTTTTCAATTCGATGAAACGAGAAACGATGGCTCGGACTCCAAAGAACAGGAAATTCTGTTAGAGTAAAAAAGATAAAAAAAAAGTCTTGCTAAATTCGACATCCTGTCGGCGAAAGGACACGGCATGTAAGAGCGAAGAAGGAGAAATAAGAACACGATAAGGAAGGTAGAAGGTCCCCGCGGCAAATTGTCGTGGTTGTCGCGCGCACCGTTCGCCATATGGCCGACAGTAAATTAAACGAGCGAGGAAAAGGAAGAGAGAGAGAGAGAGAGAGAGAGAGAGAGAGAGGGAGAGAGAGAGAGAGAGAGGACTACACGTTGGAAGAACTCTCTTGGAGTATACTAAAGGGTTCGCTGTTTGGAATAGGTAACCATGTTACGATAGGAATAATACTGAATACATACGCAAAAGCATGCTAACTTTTCTAAATAGCAAAAGGCATAAATGTGACGTCAACTATAAGGAAGAAGAACGAAACATGAACGAAGCTGACTGTTGCTACTCGACGACGTTTGGCCGATCGTAAGTCGCAAAGCCGTGAGCCATTATCCGGACACTTATTGCCACTTAACTCGAGGAGAGTGTACATACGTCGATTCAATGAGCACGAGTTCATTACCGATCGGTGCTACGCATTGTCCGGTTGACCGAGGGAGGGGTAGAAAGGGTCGAGTCAAGTCACAACGTGACGAAGTTATACGTTCCTTTAACCTGCTGTCTACCTTCTTTAAAGTATCCAAGTGTAACGGAGTTTTGTCGTCCCACAATTTCATTGAAACGATCTTTACAACCGTTTGTGTGTCAAACTTTGCGTTTCTTTAATTACATTCGAGTCGATCCTTTCCGATCGAGTTTCTGTTACACTTGGAAGAATAATCGGCTAGCTCTCGAGTAATATGTACAACACGTTGAAATTCGGATGCTCTTAATCTGCTTCCTTACCGACGGCCTAATTAAGTCGCTCTTTGGTACATTCCGCGGGAGGACAAGAACGAGAGCCGGCAATTTCGAGGCGATCGATTTACACGGCCGCGTTACATGCACCGATGCGTGCTGTGTAACCTTTTTGGCGGTGAATCGAAAAGAAGTGAATCGACGAGAAGGAGAAAGAGAGAGACAGAGACTCGAGGGGCGGGAGCCATGTATCTCTCGCGCTAAGACGTAATGCATGTATCGTTCTGTGCGGTGCTCTCTGTAAAATCGTTTCACGAGAAAGCAAACGAGAGAAAGAGAAAGAAAGAAAGAAAAAAAGAAAAAGGGAGAGTGAGAAAGAGAGAGAGGAATAAGAGGTCCACACCGGGGCGCCAAAATCCACGCGATTCGATCGACGGGGGATGATTTCTTTCGGCCCCTTAAAAAATTCTACCACCTTCTTTCTTCGTTTCAAAGTAGAGAAAGAGAGAAAGACAGACAGAGAGAAAGAGAGAGAAAGAGAGAGAAAGAGAGAGAGAGAGAGCAAAGGGTGAAGGAGGGCGCGAATGAAAAATGCCCTTCGCCCAAAGGCGGTACGTGCCTCGAAAAGAGAAAGAGAGATAGATAGATAGATAGAGAGAGAGAGAGAGAGAGAGAGAGAAATGGAGAACGGAGAATGAGACCTGCTGAGAGGAACTCGGCTATCGATTGAATAAATGTTCTCAAGCAGATACATCGATATACTCGATAGAAAGAATATTGCTTATGAAATTCGATAAGCTCTATAATACTGGCAAATTTGGATCGTTACTTTTCGAGTTATTCGATTCGAGTATCATTGATCCAATTGTTGGAAAAAAAATGTTAACAGATGATCATTACGAACGATAAAAATTTCAACAAGCTCGTTTTAAATTCTCGCGAACGCTCGAAGTTTGAACTTTGTTCGTCGATGTTCTCCTACACCGGCATTAAAGTAGGAAGGGGTAGAATCGTGAAACGAGGAAAACACCGAAGCGAAAGGGGGCGTCGTTGACTTAAATTACGTCCATCGGCGAGATGAATCGCTTAACGAACTTTCTACTCTCTGGTATATACCTTTCTCTCTTTTCTTCAGAGTTATCGAGAGAGAGAGAGAGAGAAAGAGAACCGAGCAAGAAAGATAAAGAAAGAAAGAGAAAGAGAGACAGACAGAGAGACACAAGCAGAGAGACGCTCGCTACCAAGAGAAAAAGAGAGAAGAAGAAAAGGGGAATAGTTCGAGACGAAGACCGGTGCGCGGACATAAATTAAACGTCCGAGACGTATACATATATAAGTCCCTTCGAGCACCGTGGAACGTTTCTCTTCCTTACACCTTACGATTAGCCACGGCGCATTCAGCTTCTCTCGGCCTCGAGCTGGTGTGGGTGGGGTGAAAAAAGGAACCAGAGAGAGAGAGAGAGAGAGAGAGAAAGAGAGAGAGAGAAAGAAAACATCCAGATCTCGAAATCTCTAGGAGGATTTGAAAATCGGAAAATTATGGTCACTCTGGACCTGCTTCTTTCATTCTCTACTTCTCTTTCTCTCTTCACCGAAAAAAGTCTCCTTCTCCTCCTCCTCCTTTTTCTTCTTCTTCTTCTTTTTCTTCTTCTTCTTCTTTCTCTCTTCTCACGAAAAAATCTCCTTTCTCTTTCTAGAAGAAGCACTCTTCTCTTCTCTTCTCTTCTCTTCTCTAAATCCGGAATGCGAGGAAGAGAACGAAGCTCGATAATCGGTTGATTTAACGCGACCGCCTTTGCGTAAATAAGGATCGGCTGCGTTGAAGAGCAAAGGCTCTTTAGTCCGTTATAAAAGATATTAGAAACGTCAAGGGAAAGGTCCCTATCGTTATATCAAGCCGGATAATAATACTAATGGTTTCTTATGGCGACTTCGTTCGTTCGTTCGTTCGCAAGAAGCGAATTACTTAACATTCGTCGGCCTTCAAACGTATTTCTCTCTTATTTCGTTTTATCTTTTTTTAAGAATCACGTAAGTACTTACATCAACCTACCTATTTAGATCTGCATCGTAGGATATAAAATTAGCTAAATATATCTTACTTCGAGACGATCTAATGTCAACTAATCTCTTGCGAAGATCTTCAACCATCTACGTAACGAAAAGAAAATTTAGGAGGGAGGAAGAGGAGAGGGAAGAGTAAGAGGGGAAGAATGACCACCACTTTCGGGCGTACGATGACCGTGCGGTAATTAACTCTCGAACGATCGCGTTAAGCCGTGAAAGTATAAAGCTCTCTCTTTCTCTCTCAGAGAACGCTCGTAGTCTCGAAACGAGGGAGGTTTTTTCTTTCGAGTTCAGATAACGAGCGTGATTCAATCTCGGTTGTCTTTCGACGTTCACGAGCACTCGCGCATTAGCGGCCTCGTTGAAAGTCGAGAGAGAGAGAGAGAGAGAGAGAAAGAGAGGGGGAAGAAGAGAGAGAGAAAGAGAGAGAGAGAGAGAGGTGCCAAAAGTAGCAAGAACTGTTTCCTTGGTCCTGATTTTTACCTTATGAAACACGCTGGATTCCTGTCACGTTCACGTCGGCATTAAATGCTCTTTTTTTCTCTCTCTTTTCTTTTTTTTTTTTGTTTGTGCATTAAAGATTTTTATTAATTTATTTTTATACGTTTCCTGTTAGTCGCAGGAATATGGTAATGAAGGATAAGGATCCATACGATTCTATGCAAGTAAGGAGTATCTCTCGATCAACATAATACGATATGTTCAATTAAGAAATATTAATGAAAATATAATGGAATAGTCTGTTGCAACGGCATGATGAATAAACTGATCCTTAAATGACGGAAAATTAATCGTATCCAATTTACTCTGTCATCTTTCAATATTCTGATCCTCGTAAATATAGAAAAACAAAATGAAGATGAAATTTAACGATCAATTATTTCTCTCATCAATCCTAATTCATTTCTTGGATAATAAAGTAAATGGAAAAATGAAATCACTTCGACCTACGAGATCGATAAACGTTCCTTGCGAATAAGTTGCTATGTTGTTAGCCGTCGAAGTGCTTAAAAGTGCGAATCGCGAGATGAGAAGCAGGACGAATCGTGATGAAAGGAGGGCCTGCGCCGGCGGCGTCAGAGGCGTCAGAACTGCTTCGGGTATCCTCTTACCAAGAAGTAAGTCGGTTACCAATCGATTCGAGTTATGCGTACGAACCTCTATACTTTCTACTTTCATTCGCCGTCTCGTATTACCAAGTTGATTTCTTCGCTGTATAATGAACCGATAATCATGTGGGTAGAAAGAGAGGATCGAACGAATGAGAAGTGAGAAAATTCCATACTTTTTAGAGACGATTTTAAAATTCTATGCTAATCCCATGGAATAAATTTTTCTTTCGGTTGCGTTGCTCTCTGTGATTTACTCTGTCGGTACATCAGAGATACCCGAAGAAAAGAAATAAGAAAGGAAGAAAGAAAAGAAGGTAGGAAGGAAGGAAGGAAGGAAGAAAGGAAGGAAAGAAGGAAGGAAGGAACAAACAACAGCATCAAAAAAAAAAGTAACCAAAAAAGAAAAAGAACAAGAAATTGCTTACGAGGTTGAGTCGTGCCACGTTGGGGAGCAAAGTTCGTAAATTCGCACAGCCGGTTCGTGCTTGTCGGCGGCACGAACGAAACAACAAATTTATCCGAACTGTCTTCCCTCTCCTTCTCTTTTTTCTCTCTTACTCTTTCTCTCTCTCTTTCTCTCCCTCTCCTTCTCTGTCTGCAAAGAAAAAGGTAGATCCTACTCGTACTCCACCTTTTTCGATTCCTTCCTCCTCCTCCTTCTCCATCTCTTTTTCTTCTACTACTCTTCGTCTTATAAAATAAGCAAAAAAAAGAGATGAATAGATACATAGAGAGAAAGAGAGAAAGAGAGACCGGTGGTAACCGGATACTTTTTAGCGCGCGCGTTGCCCGAACCAATCCCGATAATTAATTGCACGGAATCCGCATCGTGCCTTCGCGTATCTTTCCAATTTCTTCTTCCACGCCGGGTTACCCCCGCGAGATGGGTGACTTCGAAGAAGAAAAGGAAGAGGAGAAGGAGAAAAGAGAGAAGGCTGGGATTCCATAACACGCTTGCTCCCTTCGATGCACCTAACCGATAGCTGACCCACCTCCACCTCCATGTCCCTACCTCTCTTCCTTCACCTAAGAGAGTCGTCGCTTTCGCCGTCCTTCTTTTCCTCTTTTACCTTTTCAAGTATCGTCCTATCGATTCTGTTGTGTCGTAGAATTCTACGCTCGAACGAACATACAAGTGCCTCTCTTGGAAATTAATTTAAATTCGCACTTCTGTCAAGAAGATCTTTTGAAAAAAAAAAAAAATTAATCAAGCCTAGCGTTAATTCGTCTCATAAATCGAGACTCCTTCGAGATTGAAATTTCAAGTATGACGGTAGGACTAATCGAATATGGTTTTAAGCAATGATTTGTCGTTAACGTCCAGATGAATAATCGAGTCTGATCTATCTAAAAACTGTATTTAATCGTTGATCTATGACCGAGTCAACGACCACGATTATTCTTCGTTTCGTGCCGTAATATCCGTGATTATTAATCTTTGTATTTTTATCCCAATCAAATGTGATATTATGATTCGTTCTTGCCATCTTATTTTTATACGTTTCGTTCATTTCTATCGATTACTTTATTCTAGCAGTTTCTATATTATTATTTTTTAATTACGGGTAACCTAGATTACCGAGTTACGATCCTTCATGATCGAGATAATATTCAAGTACGAGACGATTAACAAATCGTTTGACGATCGTAAGATAATCCTCTTCGTTTGAAAATGCTAATATTCGGTGCGAAGTAAGCCATCGTAAAGGATACTACTAGAAAACAGATCGCACCTACTTAAAGACTCGAGCCTCGAGTTCTCCCGCGATATATATTCGATTCCGCCAGAATATATTTCCTAACGTCGTCGTTAATTTAGTTAGCGATCTCGCGTAATTTGTATCTTCCCTCTTTCTCTTTTACCCAGGATCCTGGTTCCAGAAATATCACTTGGATTATAACCACGTTATACGATCTAACCGGTATTATTAAGTTCGATTTTTAAAGGAAGAAATTATTGGATAAAATACAAATTAAAAATACATACCTCATAAAATTATTTTTTATGGAGAAAAATAAATACCTTATATGTTAGTTCTTATTACTCGAAAAGAAGGAACGGACTATGGTAATTCTCACACAAATCGATCGAAAAATATCAAGACTATTTTAAAATTGCTACCGGCACTTCCAGCCTTTTGCTATTCCTGCTTTCCATCGTTGTCGCCATTGCTGCTAGTCAAGTCGCATACTGTTATAACGATCGTTGTTATCCGTAACCGCTATTTAAGTTACTCCCTCAGTCGCAAAGTCGTTCTCTCTTCCTCTCTCTTTCTCTCTCTCTCTCTCTCTCTCTCTCTCTCTCTCTTCCTCTTTGGCAGTACAAAGATAAGCGAACGTAACGGTACGCGCTATACTATAACATTAAGTTCGAACCAGATATACGTTGGTATACCTACATAGCACCAACGAGTTTGCCTAGCTTCTAATCGCTCGTGCTGATAATCAAGAAGAGCTTTCTAGAATCCTTGATTTCGTAGCACTTATATCGTATCGTAACGAATGAGAAATTTTAAGGAAGTCACGGAAAATCCAAAGGATCGTGAAGAATAAAAGTCTTCTAAAACTAGACAAATTATAATAGATTTCATTTCGAAATCTAAAAATAAACCGGATGAAACTCTTGGGAAGAAGAGAAAAAGAAAAAGAAAAAGAAAAAGAAGAAGAAGAAAAAGAAAAAGAAAAAGAGAAAAGAAAGAAAGTACGAGACAAACGAGAAGAATAATCCTCTCCTCTTGCAGGATCCCAACCGATTTAATCTCTGAAAGCTATGCGAAACCTTCTGAGGCATATATCAAAAACGTTAGAATCACGAGCGTGCATATGCAGCTCGTGCATATCCACTGTGCGGTCTTCTCATGCATGGAGAGAAAGAGAGATAGTAGAAACGCGAACGGAAAAGCATTTCCCCGTATCTAAATAATCTCACAAAGGGAGGATTTAAAGAACGAGGCACACGGCGTGCAACGATGCAAATTACGGAGGCTTCGTGACGTCGAGCACGGAAGAAGAGAAGAAAAGAGAAGAGAAGAGACGACGACGACAACGACGACGACGACGACGAAGAAGAAGAAGAAGAAGAAGAAGAAGAAGAGTAAAAGAGAAAAGGGGAAGGGAGAATTTCTTTAAACGGCTCGCGTATCTCCTGTAGATTTCCTGAACTCGTCGTCGGTTCTCTTTTCTGTCTCCTTCCGTCGCTTTCGTTCCGAAGAGGAACCGGCTCGTGTACAAACGTAGGAACGCAATGCAGATAGATAGCATTGTGTAGATGTGCGTGTGTATGTGTCTGCTAAGAACGGTGGACGATGAAGGAGAAAGAGAGAGAAAGAGAGAGAGGGAAAGGAGGAAAAGGACACGACTAGCGGCACGTTTGAGTATTCAAGTCGTACCGCATCATAAACTGTCCGCCCGCGGTCCTCCCTCTTCTTATTCCTTCTCTCTCTCTCTCTCTTCTTCTTCTTCTTCTTCTTCTTCTATCTCTTTCCTCTCCTTTGCTTCTTCTTATTCTTCTTCTTTGGTCTCTTCTACCTATGTTACCGACTATGTGATACGTCTGTACGAACGTCAGTTTGCCCTGCACCCCTTGCGAAACGTCCCTTCGTTGAAAGAGAAAGAGAGAAGGAGAGAGAGAGAGAGAGAGAGAGAGAGAGAGAGTCATCGTACTCGCCGAGAAGAAAGCATGCTTCTGGTTTTCTATGCCTCTGTCGTGAACATAGCAAAAGGAAATAGCAAGACATACGAGGACGTTCGTGTTTAACCCCTGGCCGATCGAGATTCCCTCAGCAACGACTCTATTTTAAAGTTACTGCAGTTGGAAACATATGAATTTTCTTTTCATATCAAAGAAAGCAATCGTTTCCTCAATCCGAAAGTTTAAGTTTAAGTTAAGGCGCGATGGGAAATCATCGTGAGAATTTCATTCCGTTTTATTCTCATAGTGAAAGCGCTGAACAACCTCGGAACAACTACGGAATCGTTGATCTTTTCGATTAGAAAATTGCTTAGAGGAGAATAAGACGCACTTACGTTGTTTTCTTTTTTTCTTCTTTTTTACGATTCGTTGTTCAACGAATGTATACAACGATCCGAAACATGACAATACAATTAATGACAGCGATACATATCTAATTACAATGCCCGTATTAGGAAATTGAAAAAGGGAAAGAAAAGAAAGAAAAAATACGAGTCTAGCTCGTTCGATTTAGCACGATCGTGAAGAAAAAGGAAACAAGAAAAATCATTTTTCAAAGTCTACGTAAGTAAATACTTGTGGCATAAACCGGATCGATAAAGAATTTATCTGCCATGAAGTCTTAGCAAAAACCTATCCAAATGTCTTTCGAAACATAGTACGAAGAAGCCGATTAGAATTAATAATCGTTCGTACTGTTACCATTGAGATAAAAACGTAAATTCCTGTCGTTGACGTCGACATGAAAGCAAACGCATAATGTACTTTGCGTTCGGCCAGTTAATTTGCATAAACTCGACGCGTACTTTCGTCCATTGTCTCGAGTTAAACGATCGGTAGAAGTTATCTTCTTCTCCTTCTTCTTCTTCTTCTTCTTCCTCTTCTTCTTCCGCCTCCTTCGACATTGTAACGTCTTGTCCTATCCCAACGTGAAATCAATGCGGCGTTATTGCACGCCGTCATCGAGATAATCGAAAAACAGCGACGTACATCGATCGATGATAATCGAGAAGCTGGTCGCGATATACCGAAGATAATCTCGAAGCTAGTTCTATCTCTCTCTCCTTCTCTCTCTCTCTCTCTCTCTTTTTCTCTTTCTCTGTTTCTCTCGCTCTAGCTCGTTTACTCTTTCTTTCAAAACACTACGTCTTTCTATTGCAACTTCTATTATCAGCGTGATCTTTACACTTTTTGTTTCATCATTGCAAAGAAACCCTCGATCGAACGGACGTCGATCTTGAGAGAGAAACTAAACCGAGATAGATTACATAAAAAGGAAAATAAAAAAAGAGAAGAATAAAAAAACGAATTGAACAGAGAAAAAGCAGAACGATCTATCGAACGTTCGTATGACTCGCAATTTTGTTCGCGAGTTCGTCGAGCGATCACCTTTCAGGAACACCATCGAAGGGCTCGTTAAGACCGTCTCATTAAGCGACCCTTTCCCCCTCTTTTTCACGGAAATTACGGTACTTATCAATGCTCGAAAGGAGCATTACAAACAATAGGCAAGTCGAGAGGAGACAGAGGAGTAGGAAATGTCGATTGATCTCTCTTTTTTACCTCTCGTTTGCAAATGCTTCATTCTCTTTCTCTATCTCTCTCTCTCACTCACTCATTCAATCTATCCTTTTCTTATTCTTTTCGTTCATCTCACTCTCTATCGTTTCGTCCGGTCGGTCCGTTCTCTTCCCTATGTCCTATCACCAACGAGACCGCTGCACGAGGCATTGGCTCTAATTAACGTTGACAGTAATTAACATAAATACCAGCGCTTCCTTGCCAGGAACTGACCGCAGCGTCGTCCTACGGCCGACCACGACGACGATCCCCGTTCGCGATTCAACTTCTTATCTCGCGATTCCGTGCTAATCGCTCGCTTGTTTCTACGATTTCTCCGTACGAGTCGCCTTTTCTCCTCCCCTTCCGCAATTTATCATCCGGCGAAGACTTACCTAGAAAAAAGATAAAGAACAGATCATTAGAGACTTTCTTATCGAATACCAAGAGTATAATAAAGACGATTAAATGATCATATGTGCACAGGTGTATATCATGGTTATTTAAATTTTATATTTATATGTAAAAAAGAATAATAAATATTCCCCAGTTTGTCCGAAGTAAAAGAAAGATGTTTAATCAGAGTGTCGCTTAATCGAACCGATTACTTTTATGAACTTAATCGCCAAAAGTTACGAAGCACCGCTTCGAAAAAGGAGATAATCGATTTTTCAAATTTCTCCAAGGAAAACTGAACTTCGTTTGCCGGCTGAAATAACTCGGATAACGATAATCGATGTGCAAACCGATCGAGATATCGGACTTGCACGCACACGGAAATTAATAGCACGACGGTTTGCGTGTTTTAGCTTCACCTCGATTAACGCGAATTCCATGACGGTGAATGAGCCTAAGAGAAATAAAAAAAGTATGAAGTCTGATCCTAGACTGGATTTCTTATAGTTCTCTTTTATTTCTTTCCTACGTTTTTTCTTTTTTCGTTGAGAAAGGAAAAGGAAGGGAAGGATCTTTCGATCGACGTTTCATTTCTCTACTTTTCGTTCGAACACACTCGTGAGTACGAAACTATAAAAAGAGGAAGAAGAAGAAGAAGAAGAAGAAGAAAAGGAGGCGGAAGAAGAAGAAGGCGCTGGATAGCAAGAGCAACGTTTAAAGAAAGAAAGTGAGAGAGAGAGAGAGAGAGAGAGAGAGAGAGAGAGAGAGAAAGAAAGAGAAAGAATATCCTGATGGTATTCTCGAGAGCCTCTAACACGGCTCATTAGCCTACAGCGTCGCTAATGAAAGCTCGTTACCCGGGTGCATGCATGCCGTGGAATGAAAAAGAGGGAGACGGAGATGCTTCCAGTAAGAAAGAAAGAGAGAAAGAAGGGTAGAAGATCCAAGTACACGAAGGGAAGCCGAAGACACCCCGTTGTATTTTGCACCCGGTGACTTAGTATTCGCTGGCCGCCTCCGCAAATACCCTTCGCCCCTTCGCCAACTCTCTTTTCTTTACTCTCGCTTTTGCTCACTGACGACGCGTATAAATACACTGTGCGCATAGGCTCTCTCTCTCTCTCTCTCCCTCTCTCTTTCTCTCTCTTGTTCTTTCCTCTTCGACTCGACCCGGTCACCTGGCTTTCACGGCTTGCTTGAAAGAGGAGAGGACCTTATCTGGAACCGCGGATCTAAGTTGATTGGGTGCGAGGTACAAGGCACTCTCTCGCACCCTATGAACGAGAAGGAGAATCGAACAAGACCGAGGACAATCTAACCTTCGACCAGAATCATTTTCTTCGTCGTCTTCCTTATACTTTTTCTTCATCTTTTACTGTTTTTCTTTTTTTGAGTTTTTTTTTTTATCGTACACGCGGAATACCTGTTTGTGTAGTTTCCGATGATACAAGTTTTTCTTCTTTATCTTTCCTCTTTCCAAGAGATATTCGTTAAGCTAAGATGGGGATTTACGATCGAGAAACAAATCGTTCGAGGAGTCAAAACCATCGAAAAAAACTATCGATTTTGAGAGTTATGAGAAGGCTCGGAAGCATTTTTAGGTGGCTGCGTAGAGAAGAGAGGGAAGAGAGGCGGGACACGACCCCGTAAAAGCTTCGTTACCCCCCCGAAAAGAAGTGGTCTCCATCGTGGATGAAAGGAGCCGACTGGTAGACGCGGAGAGGGTGGCCTGCGGATGGTTCTTTGCACCTTCGCCGCTTTATAACTGCTAAGTGTACCCAAATCCCATTCCATGTCATAAAATTCTTAGAGGGCTGCGTCGTTCGCACGACGGGAGGCGTACTATGTCCTTCAGTTTCTTCTTGTATCTCTTTCTTTCTCTCTCTCTCTCTCTCTTTCTCTCTGTGTGTGTCTTTCTCTGTCCTTTCTTTCTCTTTTCGCTTAAATACAGATACCACCTTTTTTCTTCCTCTTTTCGATCGTGTACCAGGTATTAAGAGCAAAAAATGATCGAAAACTTTGTCTCGAATAATTTGATATAACCTATTAACGATATTACGAGCATGAATAAGAATAAGTATTTTACATTATACGAACGATGAAGATCGATCGGCGACATTGAGGAAGGTATCATCGAACAAATGACAGAGTATGAAAGTGTAGATACAGTTTCGATTAAAAAATATGAGGAAAGAAGATCGAAAGACGAAGGAAGGAAAGAAAGGTAGGATACCTAAGGAGGATGCGGAAGAATGAAAAGGCGGAGTCGAGAAGGAAGAAGGAAAAGAAAAAAAAATAAGAAGAAGGTAGAAGAGATATGAACGAAGAGAAAACAACGCGGATCCATCGAGAGCACCAACAGGATCAGCAACAGACAACGTTGGAACGTCCGAGCGTTATTAGCCAGGCGGATAGCGCGCGGCTTCCTTCGCGACGCATCTCTCTCTTTCTCTCTCTCTCTGTATCTCTCTCTCTTTCTCCTTCTCCCCATGCTCCCACCATATTATTACGCGCAAAATGGCTCATTATTATCATTATTATTTCATATTTCCTTCGCTTCAGCATCGAGGCTCCGAAAGCCAGCGCAAAAAGCAAAAAGCCTACGAAATTAATATAAATAAAAGCGCTGAACCAAGCCAGCATCCTTCGAGAACGCTAAGGAAAGAGAGAGAAGAGGTGGGACGAAGAGATAAACAGAAAGACGAAGAGACCGCGCTTATGGTTGTTAACGGCAGGAGAAAGAAGAGGGAGGAAGACAGAAAGAAAGAGAAAGAAGAGAAGATGGTTGTAGTGAGACGGTGGCTGGAGTGGGGTGCGGCCGGTATTAACAATAATTATTGGTTCGAGCCTCTCTCCGTCCGCGATCTTTCGAATCTCAAGATCACAAGTGAGATCAATTATGTCCGTCTGATTAGTCCGGGCCTCCGATCGGTGTACGCGAGCATTATACGACGAGCTACGATCCTTCATGTGTGCGACTTACAGCATCTCTCTTTCTCTTTCTCTCTCTTCCCTACCTTCAAGCCTGTTTGAGTGGTTTCCTCTCGCAATAAGAGAGACGAAGAGAGCAAGATAGAGATAAAGAGAGAGAGAGAGAAAGAGAGAGAAATATCTCGCTCGTATCGGCGTTATTATGTGGAGCAACTCGCTCTTCGTTTATAAAAGCCGCTCTCTCGTTCTCTCTATCTCTCTTTTTTACGAAACGCCCGTGAGTAAATTCTTCCTTGAAAATAAGAATGGCGATCGTATTATTCGTCTCTTTTTGGCCACCGTAGACCGGCAAAAATTGCATCGACCGTCCTCTTTTTTTATATGGACCGACGTACTCTTCTTCCTTATTACTCTTTTTGGAAAGATCGTGGAGAGGGAAAGAGGACGAAAAGAAATTTTGCGTTCCTTTTAAAAACTCTATCAAATCATTCGTTACAACAGCCAAACGCTAAGTATCGTAATTCGAAAGATTTAAATGTCCAATGGAATCATTGACGTGTCCGATATATCGCAATAACCCTATATAACGATTATATAAGCCATGTTACTAATATGTTTAAATCACATAGATGGTCATCGTGAAAGGTCAACACGGAACGCAAAGATACGATAAACTCTCGAACCAAAGATCGTTGTACACGTGCATACGTCCTAGAAAGTATACACATGCATATGCGTGCAAGTAGAAAGGTAGTTTGCTATGGTATCCTCCAGCCTCTCTTAGTCCCCATAAATTTCGTTCGGCGATACTTTACGACACGGTACCGCCCCATGTCATTATCGCGCATGGGGGAAGCTACGTGTGGAGATAGAGAGACAGAGAGAGAGAGAGAGGAAGAGAGAGGAAGAGGGAGGAAAAGAAAATCGAACTACTCCTGCAACGCCATTTCGCATTTAAGGCTTTTACCAACTTTTTCTAAACTTCAAACCAGGTCTTTAACTAACTTTACACTGGGATATCTATCAGGAATATCATTGCATACCTATATCTAATTATGAATATATTTAATAAGCTAATTTTTGTATTTTTATATAACGATGCAAATAAGCATTGCATTTATGATCAGTATAAAAAGAATTATCTTCAAAGTGGGTCTTTAATGGATCTCGTTAAGAGTCAATTTTTTGCGATGAAAGAAATATGTTCATCGAAAATATAGAAGAGAAACATTGAAATTAGCACGTAGATCAAACAGTCCGTCTCGAGTAGTCAAAACGACATGTTGAAACGATACGATAAGACTCGTTTCCTTAATTGAATCCTCGAAGAGAGATCCGTCTTACGGATTAATCGTGCTTTCCTTCGTAACGCGAGATAAAACACGTCGTGTCATGAGAAGTGTCAAACCGGACGGCATTCGCTGACAGGCAACAAGGAGAGAGGAGATCGTTCCGCGAGGAATCGCAGCGTATTTTATCGAGCATCCTCGGCCTCTTCTTCGTCGAGGTTCTGCTCGTTGCTCTGAATACGACGAGGACGATGCTGAGCGTATGAGAGTTGTTCCATCCTTTGGTCGTTCACGAACACACGCGCCAACCTGGTCACCTTTTTACGAACAACTTGTCACCAAGCCGATTTGTCGCGGCGTTTCGCTGCGTTCCATGGCGTTCCGTGGTATTCCACGTCGGGGGAACAAGGTAAAGAGAGGGTAAAGAGAGGGTAAAGACAGAAAGAATTCTCAAGGACCAAGAGAGAGAGAGAGAGAGAGAGAGAAAGAGAGAGTGACTCTATCCTCACAGACTAGTAGAACGTAACAGATTGAAAAAGAGAGTGGAAGAGACGGAAAGAAAAGAACGCAAATAT
Source organism: Vespula vulgaris (assembly GCF_905475345.1). Lineage (NCBI taxonomy): Eukaryota > Metazoa > Arthropoda > Insecta > Hymenoptera > Vespidae > Vespula > Vespula vulgaris. The sequence goes on along the minus strand of NC_066596.1, from coordinate 3,459,085 downwards.
TCGTGAAATTTTCGAGGATACGTTTCGATCAAAGACGTTCCTATCAATTTCATTCGAATCTTACAATCGGCAAGTAATCGAAAGAAAAAGAATAAGATACACGAGCTTGGATGCATTAAGCGTGACAAAGGATGCAAGCGTAGGAACGCACCTTTTCCCGAGGTGAGAACGATTAATAGCCAAGTTCTCGCTCCTCCTTCCACTCTACATCGTTCTCTGTCTCTTCTAGATCGAGGTTATCCAACGAACCTTGTGGGGTTATCCTTTACACGAGTTCCTTCTCGGCCCCAACAGGATCGAGCCTTCTCTCTCTCTCTCTCTCTCCCTCTCTCTCCCCCTCTCTCTCTCTCTTTCTCTCTCTCTCTCTCTACGAGCGCGCCCTCTCTTTTGTGCCTCGTACCGACATATTTATCTGGTTCCTCCCCTCTCAAACCTCTATGAGAATTTCCTCCTCCTTTTCCCCTGCTAGTTTCTCATCGTGCACGATATCTTCCTTTCTCTCTCTCTCTCTCTCTCTCTTTCCCTCCCTCTCTCTTTCTCTTTCTCTCTCTTCTTCTGCGTATATAACGTAATAGCAATTTAATCAATAAAATAAGAGGATCGTATTGGCTTCGAGACTCTGCAATAATTACAACAGAGAATTATGAGCGCTTGTACTTGATCGGATCTATAAGCTCCTACCCTCTCTCTCTCTCTTTCTCTCTTCCTTCTCGCTTGCTCTTATTCTTTATCGGGCTATCTGTTCTCTTCCTCTTCATCATCATCCCTCTCCCTTCTTTTACTTACTTGCTCTCTTTTCTTTTACATCCCACTCCAGTCTCCAAGAAAGAAACTTTTTCAAAGAGCTCCTTCAACCTTTCTTCTTTATAACTAATTTAAACAAATTCTTCGATTCCTCGAAATATTATCGGTTTGCAAAGTTGCTGACGTGTACTTTGACCCAATGGTAGTCGAGAATACCAGAAAGGATACCTATGACCAAGACTTCTTTCTCTCTCTTTCTCTCTCTCTTTCTCTCTGTCTTTCTATCTATCTATCTATCTCTCTCTAAATTACTGTATCTTTCAAGCAGGAAGGAGGTAGATGATGATTAAGAAGGAAAAGAAGATGAAGAAGAAAAAGCAAGTAGACCCTCCTCCGCAGCTGTACGCACCATGACCAGTTTTTAATCAATATTCAAGTCGCGATTTTGATTATAATTAAACAATAATGACGGAATAATGATTTATTACGAGTAATTACTAGTTTGCTGGTTAAATCAAAAGCTCCCTCCCCCTAACCCTCCCCCCATCCCCCACACATACACACAACCCCTTTTCTCCTTTGCTTCCACTCGCATCTTTCTCTCTCTCCTTTGTTCTTCTCATTTTTCAATAGTCTCTCTTTCTTTTCTTCCTCCTCGGGCTTTCGAGACTCGACATCCAATGTTCATAGGTACTCGATCCTACATAAGTACGAGCAAGGTTCACGGCCGACCTTGACGAGGTTCATTTATCAATGTTCGCTCTATACGGAATGAAAAACTTGGAATGCTTCTCCCCCACGATGCAATCATAGAATTAGAAGGGATTTAAATTAGTAGAACAAAAATTAAGTTATGTGAAGAAACGAAAGAAAAAACAAAGAAAATATATGAGAAATTAATCAAGAATAACTGTTTTTCTTGATCTTGTTATGAAGAAGAAGAATAAAAAAAAAAAACAGGAAAAAAAATCCACTATATCGATTCGCATAGACATTAGCGATAAATTAACACAAGATATATGTACGTGTTAATAAAGATAAAATTGTAAATTTTAAGATCCGTTTTACGAACCGTTATCCACGAGTTTTCCTGATCTCGAAATGTAAGAGTACTTGTATCGAGTAGCACGTACTTACTTTACTTACTTACTTACTCGAAGCATCCGAGTTCGTTTATATCTTCTCGCGATATTAATCATCCACACTATGCCTGTGTTTTAATGTTTCGCATATTAATTACGGCTATCGCATTGCCGCTTATCGTGGCCAAGTATCTAAACTCGAAACACCAGGTGCAACTAGACGCGTGAAGAAACGTGAAGAAAGTGCGAAAAGGTATAGTCTCTTCGCACGTGGGAAAATAATTAATCTAGAATTAAACGAACTGAATAATATAGGAGATCCTTGTTACGTCTTCGAAATATGTGAAAACAAATCTAAAGATATTACGACGAAGATTAATATAATTAATTGAAAAGTGTAAGTACAAACAAAGAGAACGATAATAGTAATCTCCGAAGGGAATAATCGAACGAGTATTTTCCCTTTTCTCCGATGAGTTATTAATTATTATATCTCATTAATTAATGACTCGTGCTAAGCTGTTTGATACTTTGAAGGATAGAATGTAGAAAGAAAGAAAGAATAGGTAGGAGTACAAATACAACAAAGACGATGATAATGATGATGATGATGATGATGATGATGATGATGCTTCGACGTACCGATGCATGTTAAAGAAGAATAATAAGAAAGAATGGATCGGTCGAAACGCGTGGACGTATACTCGGCTGCATGCATTAAAATATAACAATGGAGCGTTGACAGTCTATACAACCACGCACGGTGTAGCTAACAATGAGCTAGAGAGAAGAGGACATGTCTCTTGATTCGGTAGGTCTTTGCCTTTATGATTCTTTAACTTCCCATTGACCTCTTCTACGACTAAACCGGGAGATAATATCGATCATTGGATAAGTTAACATTATGTAAATATCTTGTACGTACAAGCAATAGAACAAATAACGTTCGTTGTATAATTTCAAGCAATACAAAAAATTATTTCCCGAGTAACCGATCGTTTAGTTTTTAAAATATTGACTTTATAGTATAACTATAGTACACTAATTGTAAACGTAACTCATACCTATCAAACGTTAGCATGAAATAATGAAATAAAATATATAAACGTGTTATTTTAAAGTTACATAGCTTTATAAATGTTTAAACTTCGACCTTCGAGACAACTCTTGCTTTCCTTTCCCAATACAATCCAAGAGACGTTGAACAGGCGTTAGTATAACGTTAAAGCCAGTGGAGTATTACGTATGCCTTGGAAAAGAAGGCGCATAAGGTTCATTAGTAAAGACTAATATAAATCGCTGTGCACGGCACGCTAACGTTTAACCATTACTTATAAACGCAGCGTCTCCTTCGGTAGTGGAGAGAGAACTAATTGACTCGTGCTACCTTGCCACGAGTTATGTCACTATTTATGCTACGCGCCGATCCAACAAGAGTATTTACTACTCTCATAGTAGCGCAGTATAGCGCAGCCCACAATAACAAAAGCACGCGAGCATAGAGAGGACGTGGCGAAAGGCAAGAGTTTCATTAGCGACAACTAATACCGTACACGCCAAGTTCAGTATAGCGTAACTATCATACCTTGTAATACAACGCTAGCTGATAGTGCCTTCGCGAAGGCCGCGGTTGCCTATTAAGAATCCTTCCAAGAGAATAGTATGGTTCATTAGCGGTCAGACGACGACACACAACGTGAGTGCACGATGTCACGAGTTGTGTCGCGCATATACTAAAACGTAAAACGAAGATGCTCGACGTCGATCTCAATTTTCCTAGGCGCAAGGACAAAGAAAGAAAGAGAGAGAGAGAGAAAGAGATAAAGATAATATAAGAGAAAACTTTCGTCGTGCTCAAGGATTAGCTTCCTCATTGGTAATAACTTGAATCGAATGTTGAAGGTTTTAAAAATGAATCCCCGATATGGATAGCTTCTCGTTAATTTCATGTCACGATGAGAGATATCATGCTAACGTTAACGATGTTAAGATAAACATTTATAACGAATCATCACTGACAAGTTTCTCATTATTTTCTAATATTTTCAAGGAACAGGAAGATAATCTTTATCACGAAAAACGATGAAAACGATCAAACCGATTCGATATGCAACGTAACCGATAATGGATTGAGGTTGACGGTTTATAGCCGTTTATTAGCCTACCATTAGGAAGCCATATTTTTTAATGACAATCGGTTCCCCATCGCCATAGTGACTTGACATAAATCCATACTGCAACGGATCGTGAATCATAACGAATACTCTTCGGCGTTTAATATCCACCAGCATGGCATCGCGAAGCTAATCGACTCGTGCCACATTTGCTACGAGTTATTTCACTATTTACATACAGGTTACGCTCTAAATACAGTGTTCGCGTGCGAATTCATTGAATAAATTTGAAGCAGTCGTCGCTTTATTTAAAATTTAACAACCTCACCTTATAGATAGTTTTCATCGCGATTCAAAAATTCGAGTGGGAAAAAATACATCGTCGTAACGACGACGAATCCTCCGATTCTTTTCAAATGTTCTTTTTTTTTTCTTTTTCTTCCTATAAGTAAGTATCATAAAAGGAATACGTTTTCTTAGCTCGACGAATATTACGAGATATGACGGGGGAGAGAACAAGCGCGTATGATGTTATGCGGAAAAGATTTCAAGTATCTACATGAAAGGTGAAGAGAAGTAGTAGGAGGAAGAGAAAAAGGAGAGGGGGTTGAGAGAAAGAAGAGACGGATGGAACGAGGCAGATTTCAAAGGACGGAGAGCGAGAAGGGATCAAAATTACCCGACGCGAAATTCCTCGCTACCAATCAGCGTGGAGATAATTAAACGAGAAGAGGATACTTCGTAAAGGGGCAAGAGAGGAAGCGGAGAGAAAAGAGGGAAAGAAGATAGGATCGAGGGAGGGGCAGGCGTGGCCCTCTTCGAGAATGATGGAAGCACCACATAAATCGAGGAAGAGGTAGAGCGAAAGAGAGATAGAAAGAGAAAGAGAACTTACTAATGTAAGTTCGATGACGAGTACGTTTGAAGAAAAAAGAAAAAAGAAAAGAGGGAAGAAAAAAGAAAGAAAGAAAGAAAGAAAGAAAGAATAAAAAAGGACCGAGAAAAAACTAATAGACAAAGATCGTGAAATTAGTTGGAAACTATCGATAGTTTCTTCTTGATCGAAGTTTTTTAATTCTTAGGTAACAAATCGAGCAACGTATCGAAGACGAAGTACGAATGATTGTTGCGGTAGAAATCGAAGTGTCGAGAGTATAGCGGTGACCAGAGGTACAAGAAATTAATTAAGCTGCGCTCGCATTAATCGGTAGGGACCATTTGTTACGAAATTAATTTACGCGCTACTTTGACTCGCTCTGCGCTAATTAATTAACGGTCTTTCTCTTTCTCTTTCTCTCTCTCTCTCAAAGAAGAAGAAGAAGAAGAAGAAGAGTCCCGATCGAGATTCGGTCCCCCTTGACGGGAACGAAGAAGGAAGATAGAGAGACAGAGGGATAGAAAGGAAAAAAGAGGAAGGTAGAAACGGGTGAAAGATAAAGTCACCAGGTGACTCGACTCAAAGTCGAAAGGGCGGAGGTTGAAAGGATCTCCATAGAATAAGAAAGAAAGGAAGAGAATGCAAAGAGGACCGTTTCATGTTTCCCGTCAAGCAGCACCACGTTTCGTCCATTCGTTCGTCTTCTCAAACACGCCTAAAAGCCCAAATATTTGAGACCTATACCCGTTGGACTCCTGTAAATATCGTAATGTTGAGCGCTTATTCGTAAGTTTCTGTTGGATTCTTTTACGGTTCCCTCCTGTGCGCTTACTTTCCACCATGGTGTTTCTATAAAAGTCAGTACGTTGGTGCATCTAGATGGTTCGCAAACGAGTTCTCTTCGAGGTGAAAGAAGCTCACCAATAAAAGATCCGTATTGCCGTGTCTCTTGATAAACAGTGTCGTTCTTCGTTTCGGTTGGCGGTATTCTTTTTCTCTTTCTCTCTTTCTCTCTCTTTCTCTCTGTGAGTTTAGGTGTGCGGTAAATGAAACGTGAGGGGGCACCTCGAGGCAGCACATTTGTATTTCGACTTATCGTTAAAAGCAAGTACTGCAAGATTTAATATTGACTTGACTCGATCCCTCGTTAATCGCTTAATCTCGCGATTTCGTAAAAAAGAACAAAAAAGAAAAAGAATAAGACAAATATATAATTTAAACCTAAAAAGAAAAGAGAATAATTTTACCGAGCAAAATTTCTTCGATCGTGAAGAGTACGAAAGAGAAAAAGATGGGCTTTTAATCCGCAAAGAAATCTCCTTTAATATTTTCTTTTTTATTTTCTTTTTTTTACTGCCCTCTCTTTCTCGTATCATTGAATCAGCTTTAGCTCGCTTTTTTACGATCCTTCGTTCGTCCCATACTTCGAGATATCTATATGAAAAGAACGAAGAAAACAATGATCATCGTTATCGGAAAACTTGGAAAAACACGATATGGCCGACTTTTCTATGGAAGTGTGAATCTTTCGAGATCTTCCGTGCTACCGGATTTTTAATGCGTTTAGCGAGCGGAATAAAAGGTTGGATGTTTTATCAAAGCGATATAAAGACGATGGCGACGATGGCTTACCAAGGCAATGTAGCACCTGCTCGCTAAATGCTTCGCTCCTTTTCACCTTCTTTTCTCTATCTCTTTCTTTCTCATTCTCTATCTCTTCCACTCTTCGGATTCAACGGTCTACACACGTAATTTCTGGTCTGCCTTTGCTTTTCTGCCGCCACACGAGGATCCTCCCTCTTTCTTCTGTTTATTTAATTTACCTTTACATCGGACGGCCATAAAAGTGCACTCCAAAGTACATAAGAAATGCCTATCAACGTCTTTCCTTCTTCTCCTTCTTCCTCTTCGTCATTCTTCTTCTTCGTTCTTCTTTCTTTCATGGAAAAGCACGAGATTTCGAAAAGGTCTAAGCGATAAAATGCGTTCGCAACTACCGAAGATGGCGACGATAAAAGGTTTCTATCCGATTTGACATCTCTCGACGATTGTAAAATTCTACGTGGACTCAGTGTTTGTTCTTTTTATATATATATATATATATATATATATATATATATATATATATATAAAAATGACTTAATGTTCGATATAAAATAAATATTAAAGTTTGTCCGATCGATAAGAAGTTGTGGGTTTCGTCAAAATTTATTTATAGCACAGTAAAAGTTTAAGAAAAATGTTGACGTCCGATTTTCGATTACGAATCTGAAAAAAAGATTCGTCGTAACGTCGCGTTGTAGGGACAACTCACCGAAGAAGCTGGTGCATCTCGAAGTCGAGACAATTTGTCGGTAATTACGTTAAAGCCGACGCCTTCTCGCTGGCATACAGGAAGTCAACGACCGAAGAGATAACAAAACCGGCACGGAATTGAAATATCCCGACAGTGGGTAATACCAGCTCGCTTTATCTCTGGAATTCAACGTTCTCCTCTCGGAAGAACGTAAGAGAGCCGTCTTCTTATAGGTCCACAAACCGATATCGGTTCTCTTTCCGTCTCTCTTTCTCTTCAACTGAGTGTTTCTCTCTTTTTCCCGTCTTTTCTATCTTCCTGGCAGTCACCAGCTCGCCACGGAATCCCTTCGATTACCGTTCGAATAACGTCTAGTCGAGGTTGAAAGGAAGAAGAGACGAGTATATTAACCACAGAGTGAGCTCGTCGGAAAGTATATATCTTAGAGGTTATTTGCCAAGCTAATTGAGCCCGATGATGGCTCGTACGATTTAGATATCCACCGTTTTAGCTACTAGATACATACCTTCTTCCGTAATCCTCAACGAAAAAAAAAAAGAAAAGAAAAGAAAACATTAGAGAAACGGATACGGTTTAAGATCCGTTTAAACTACCAACAATAACATGATACCTCTAATCGTTATATCCGAACGCAGCGTGTAATCACGGAGACACGTCAATTATCGCGTTTTTATTACAGGGTCAACACCACACTTGCGAACGTTTATAATTCTCCGAGTATTTTGCGAGACCGAACGAAGGGAAGTTCTTATCGCGAAGGAAGAAGTGTTTGGAAGAGTCGATATGGGATAAAATGTATAGAGAGGGGTAAAGGAAGGAATACGCGAGTCTCACGAAATGGAAGGACCGATAAAACGTAACTAGTTCAGACGACCATAACCGTGGAGGCCATTAAGGACCCATATCTCGCGGCTCTTTACAGCCTCCTTGACGAAGTGAGCAGATGGAGAAAGAGAGAAAGAGAGAGAGAGAGAAAGAGAGAGAGAGGAAGAAGTTAGTTCTCACTGTCTCCTTTCGACATTCCATTCGTAGCCCGCGGCCACCGAACGTGTCAGCGAAATCTCGAAAAGCCTCGTAAAAACTCGCGTAAAGATTCCACCCGCGAATACCGCAAGTCCTTTTCTTTTACCTCTTGGATTCGTTACTCTGTCTTCCTCTTCTTTCTCCTCGCGGACTACGACGACAACAACGTCCTTCTCTCCTTACTCTTTCACGCTTGTTCGCGTTGATACTGCCTGACGGTAAGATACTCGACCTTATCTTCGCTATGGGCTTCGGCTCTTTTTCGACATAGTTTTGTACTCAGTCTTTCTTTTCTCTCTTCCTTTCTCCTTCTCTCTCTCTCTCTTTTCGTCTTATTAGTCTCTTCTTCGTACCCTGATTCGAGGATTCCTGTCAAGGGTGGTCCGTGATACGGATGATTGGAAACGTACATGAAATCTCAATTTATTCGCGTGAGTAGAGAGACACGTTTAAGACACTTTCTGCGCGTTGCATTATAAAGAGATTTTCTTTTTCGATATTATACGAATAACTTTATTGTATGTATTTAATTAATTGAAAAAGAAAAGAGATAATAAGATAAAAGTGAGTTTGGAGACGGATTTCCCTGTATTATTTCTCGAATTCGAGTTTTCGATTAGCTCGATTTGTTATATTCGTATTGAAAGGAAAAGAAAAGGAGAGATCGAAAAGGATCATAAAAAGGAAAAGAACAAGTTTGGATTCATTGTGGAGAGACGGTAGTTTAATACGCGAGTAGTAATAAGTCAGTAATAAAATGTTGCACGGTATCATATCGCGGTAAGTAATTGCTCCACGGAATAGTAATTAATTATTTTGCTTGAATTATTACCATGCATTATTCGGATTACTTACGGCGAATTATATGCCCTGTAAGAAAGAAAGAAAAAGAGAGAAAGAGAGAGAGAGAGAGAGAGAGAGAGAGAGAGAGAATGATTTTCTTAATAATTATTCGAGCAATCGCATACAAATAATTCTCTCAAAATATCAATAGCTATTTCTCGTATGACAAGCAGAATTCTTTTCAACTATAGATAAGTATAATCGAATTAATTTGACACGAATCATTCTTTCCTGTTCATGTTACTTCATTTCGAGAGAAATGTACATAGTATCTTGATCGTCACACTCTTTTCTACCTATTTCTCTCTTTCTCTCTCTTTCTCTTTCTGTCTCTTTTAATCTTATACTCATAATCAGATAAATACGAACATCCGGCATATTACACGCGATACTTAATTACGTGCCACGTCCTCAGTTCATAAGTATGATGTTGACTCGAGGAATTCTTACGAATGATGCATTCCGTTGCAAGAGATCCAAACTCTTATGTGTCATCGAACATTCCGTAACTAAATTAATTACAATGTATTTATCAAAGCGATGTTAGACGAAAATAATAAAGAAGGAAGAAAGTGCGTACATACGTACGTATGTACATACACTCACACAATGAACTCGTTTAAAAGCATTTCCAACTAGTTATGGACTTTACGAGGAAAGAGTACAAGTTAGTAAGAAACGATTTACGATTGAAAGTCGTAATCGGTAGGAACGAGCACAGAATTTATTGTGGGATTTAACTGCGAAAGTTGCAAGAAAGAAAAACAGAGAGAGAGAGAGAGAGAGAGAAAGGGGGAGGAGGAGGGAGGGAGAGAGAAAGTAAAGAAAAAGAGAAAGAGAAAGAAAGATAAGTTTCACATGGAAAAGGTTTAACCGTGAAAAGTTTATTTTTACGACGGTATAACGTGTAGGAGTGTTTATCTAATGATAAGCTTGAAAGATAACCGACAAGATTTAGGTCTTTTCTCCGAGTTTTGATAACCCTTTACTTTTACACTCTCCAAACGTTCTCTTATCGCATATGTTCCTCCCTTAAATAAAAAATACGAACGTCCATGCATTAGAATATATTCGAGGATGTTGATGATTTTTTAAAAAATATAATAATGAATAAATGATACACCTTGTCGTAGAAAATATAATGTATCATTTTTATATACAAGATTAAACATGGATATTTGACGAATAAATAAAACGAACGAGCGAACTGCCCGTTCGGATAATTACGACGAGGTTGCTCATTGAGGGCTAACGAGGACTCTTATCCGGTCTACGGAGACTACTCATGTAGTACACGTAGTACGCCATCCGGCTTAAATCGATCGATTATCCTCAAGATCATAATTATTTATATCAAAAGGCCAATTATCCTGCGTGTTCGCGCATGCTCCACGTCGATCCGGATGATTGAACGCGACCTCCGATTTCTCTGATCATCTAATCGTTGGATTTTCCTAAATCAAAAACGAAAGATAAAGAGAGAGAGAGAAAGATAAAAAGAAGATTAAAACGAAGATGAACATTTAATGATTCATTCGTACGGTCGAACTATCAACGTTGACGAAAAATTATAAAAATTAACATAAAAGAAAAAAGAGAGAAAAGAGACAAGAAACGAATGATGTTGCGTAAACCAAAATTAACGCGATCGATTCAAAGGATTATATCGAATATACGAGAGACTTATTTCGTATCGAAGGATCCGCAAAAATCTCTGCGCGAAGGCTATTAACGACTAAACATGTACAGCGTGTAAGCGGCCGATCCAACGCGATAAGAACGAAGAACGTTTAATTGCTTCCGAGATACTCGCTCGTGGATTACGTTCCATTGTTTCTATATACTTCTTTTTACGAGATTAAAAAGAAAAGAAAAAAAAAAAGAAAAAGAAAGGCAAAATTTGAAAAATGAAGATCTCGTATTTCCTTTACGATCACGTCGGTAAATCTTTTTCTAGGAATTTTAAAAGTCCTCTAGTCGTCCTCTAGTAGTCGAGGGAGAAAAAGGAGAAAGAGAGAGAGACAGACAAAGAGAAAGAAAGAAAGGGAGAGAGCCTCGTAACCTAAAGCAAGCAAGAAAATGAACGTTCTTAAGTGCGAGAAAGAATTAGTCGACGATATCGCTCGTAACGAGTTTGGTTATCGAGGAAGCATTAACGCTCGTTAACGACGAACACTTCGTAATCGATTTAATCGTGCGATTGAACAAATTACATAGAAAGAAGGGACACGATAAGACAGGAAACGTCAAATTCTGTTCGTCAGCTTTTTCGAGAAAAGGAAAGGTCTCCGAGGAGATCGCATGAGTTTCTTATCTCAAAGAGAAATAAAGAGAGAAAGAGGAAGATAGAGAAAGAAAGAGAAAGAGAGAGAGAGAAAAAGAAAGGGAAAGAAAAAAGAGAATTTAAAGGCCAGCTATAGTTTAGATCGAGTAGCGAGGGAGGAGAAGAAAATGAGGATAGAATGGACAATTTGAAAACGGTAGGAGGATGATTTTAGAGAGCTTCGAGTCCTCTCGGTATAGATTTTTTCGCGTCGCTCAGGCCGTTTCTTAATTAATGCCAGCCGCTTAGAGGTTCGGCGTTTCGTTATTACAAACGTAACGGTCGTATTAGTCGCGTCTGGAATGCCGACCAATCGACCAACGATGGCGAAGAGTTTAAGAAGGAAAGACAGAGAGAAACGTGTTAGAAAGAGAAAGAGAAAGGGCAAAACCACGGTCGCACGATGGACCGCAAATCTGAGAGTTTATATGCGAAATCGCGGTAAGATCTTGGCGGTCCCCAGGACGAAGTAGTATCGAACGCGTTAGGAACCGCCACGAGTGGAAATCGTTCGAGTTTAATATCCCTAGTAGATCGTTCTCTCTCTTTTTTTTTTCTTTTCTATTTTATTGTAATTCGATTCGTTCACGTAATTTGTTTCTTCGTAACATATGGCCCATGTCCACTAGATATTATTTCTTCCTTTTACATAGGTAACCTTTCGAAAGCAAGAACACCGTATTATCTAGTGGATTCTCTTCGAACTAGATCGATGAACTTCTTGCCTCTAATCGTTCTCTTCCACCTGTACTTAGGTTACGTACTTTGCGGTTTAGCGTACATTCCATACTAATTGGATAGTTCTTGTTCTCCGATTCTTCTATACCTCTCTATCCGCAATTCTATCCGCACGAAAGAAATTCACGAACCGTAACGAACGACTTTAAAAGAACTAGACGAGTATTGCTGGATGGACGTCGTGTTACGTCATTCGCAAGTAACTTAACATTTCGATTTCGCGAAGACAAAAAGAGAAAGAAAAAGAAATAGAAGAAGAAGAGAAAATACAAGGATACCTCGAGTCGTACTTATCGGCTATGGTTAACAGAAACGACACGTTTAAAAAAAATGTCGATAGGAAGTAAATAAGTACCATATACTTTATGATCGAAGTAGCACGTGTTCATCGTTTCGTCGTCGCGTGCCGATCATACAAGCGTCGTCCCTCTTGTTTATAAAGTAAAGAGAAACCATGGATGCAGCCGGTGTTTTCCTCCGGTCCTGGACTCGAACGAGATTAGGCCCCGTGGTGCGTACCTATATAGGTAGGTACGTGTTGCCCGGCATAAATCCGGACCCCCTCCATAAATTGCGATACGGTAGCATTAAAGTGAAAATAATGTATGAAATTTGCCTTTTGATCATTTTGTCGGCCGCCGGCGTGTGGCTTCCGCTTATTCTTCTTTTCTTTCTACTCTCTTTTTATTATCTTATCCTCCCCCTTCACTACTGGATCTTAGGAAGATACGTACCTACAATATGATCTGCTATTCCTTGCCCGAAGGAAACATCCACCTTCAAACACTATCGAATTAGAACCGAACGACGTTTCTTCTTTTTTTTTTTGATTTTCTATATTTTTGTATTTTTATTTATTTATTTTTTTTCATCTTTTAATTTGTTCTTTTCTTAATTACGACTTTTTAAACCTACTTTTATGTATCTTTTTAATTATCTATTTTGGAACTTAATTTTATTTACCTATAACCTTGAATCTTTCCTTAATATTTATTAAACAATATCACGGTAATCATGCGATCACCAAATTCACTCAGTTGAAAAAAAGATGACACGTGATTAAAAAATGATCACAGGAGTAAGCTCGAATACAGGTCGATAAACTTTTTATTTAATGCTCGTATTCCCATTGATTTTTGCTTGCTTTTCGAGAACAACGATTCTCTCTTTCTCTCTTTCTTTCTCTCTCTCTCTCTTTCTCTCCCTTTCATTCTTCTAAAGATACATTCGGAATCGCAGGATTAACTCGTATAACTCCGGCTTATCTTCCTTAGCGTATTCCTTTGCAAGGCAAGTCTGTAGAAAATTATCGCGCACAAATTTTACAGGTGGCCCCTTGGTAGAGAGCAGGACGATCGTTAAAATACCGAAAAGAGAAAAAGAGAAAGAGGATCGGTCGTTCGGGTCATTACATTGGTTGATAATTAATGGTGACCGCGGCATCCGCATAGTGAACGAACGACAAAGAGAGAAAGAAAGAGAGAGAGAGAGAGGGTTAGAGAAATAGGAGGAGGATCGGCAGCCAACGATCATTCAAATAATATGCAAGCTCATAATTAATTTACCATCCCTCGAGAAAGGCTGATAGGCAGCGAACACAATTAAGAAATGACGCCTTCTTAATATTGGAGATGGTGCCGAATTAAAATTCGCTGAAGTAAAAATGTTAAAAAGAAAAAAAAGGAAGAAAAAAAGATGAGGATAAAGGAGAAAGAAAGATAGTTAAGAAACAAGTGGTGTATAGTTAAATACCTATAGTTGACAAGTGAAGTTCCATTAACAAGAAACGATGTCTTCTTAATCTATCGATGATGATGACGACGATAATGATGATGAGAAAGGAGAAAGAAAGACGGAAAATTTTATCGATTAGAAATACACGAGCTAGTTGATACAGTGGTAAATTGATATATTAAAATTATTTACTTTACGATATTACGCTACGCTGATAATAGTACTTGTTATTCAATCATTTTCATTCTTATAAATTTTACTTTTTTTTATAATATTGTAATTTAATATTATAATAATTGTAATATTATAATACTTTAATATTATAATGTTTTACTTTAAATTATAAAACACTTATGAATAAGCGATTTGTTAATTACTTATCAAATTTATAATAAGCGAAAAGAATTCATTCTTTTATTTATTACTTACTATTTATTTATGAAGTTCCCTGAAGTTCACTCTTTTCGTAAGAATCCAAAATTGTTGTGAATTTCTACGACTTAAAAATCGCTCTTAAAGTTTTTATCTTATCACACTTAATTTTATATGCAAATTGTGCTCACTAAACACTATTTTCTTGAAAACACGATTTTTCAAATGCACTTTAAGAGATGCGATTATTATTTGTTATCCTGATATTTGTTAAGTAAAAATTATTTCGTTTTAAATAGATTGGAAAAGTGTCTTAACTCTCCGAAGTAGTACGACGAATTAATATCCTAAACGAACGCAAATAGCTTTTGTCCTTGTGACCTGAGTCTAACACGCTTCAACACGTACAGTTTCTTTGTTGTATCTTCGCTAGTAAACAAACCGAGTAAGGGATTAAATAAAGGAAACAAAATTATTCGATGAGTCATAATAGTTACGTGATGTGTATTTGGAAATTTCCCCTCTCTCTTTTTTCTGTCTTGCCTTCTTTGTTTCGAAATTAAGCAGATATTACGGCAGAAATTATACGTAATATATAACACCTAAATTATAAAATGAAATATTGAATATTTTCGTTACGTTGTTAACATAAAAATATAAAATACGAGATCGAAAATGTAGAGAGAATATGAAAGAGAGAGAGAGAGAAAGAGAAAGAGAGAGAAAGAATATAAAAACATAATAATAAAGAAAGAGAGAAAAGGATCAACACTAAAAAGGGCCGATTCCTTTGCGGCCCTTCTTAGAGTCGTTATTGACGATCGATCTGCGCATTGACGGACAGCTATCGAGAAGTCCTCCCCGCTGAGTACACCGTCCTTACTTTTTATCCTTTGCCATGGATGACGTGGAATAAGACGAAGAAGATGAAGAAAGAGAGAGTGTAAGAGAGAAAGAAAGAGAGAGAGAGAAGAGAAAGAAGGAATCTTAGCTTGGCTCCTTCGGAATATGGTCGCAATTACCACGGGAGATTAATGAGTCGATGCTCTCGCACGATGCGAAACTACTCTACGAAGAAACCTTCCTCTTTGCAACCCTTCTTCTTTTTTTTCTTCTGTACTTCTTACTCGTTCCTCCTTTCGAAGCTTCGTGCGAAGGAGAGAGTGAAAATTGAAAATTAAAATACCTATCGATAGGGTTTAATCGGATCGATATCGTTCAAATATCGTTTGTACTTTTTTTCTTTTTCTTTTTTATCGAGCTCATAAACGAAAATTTTTAGAGAAGATAAGTCCCAGATAATATATCGAATTTACGTGCCTGACTGAGATTGATCAAAACGATTGAGATATTGATTAACCTACTTTTTCGAAGTATTAGATTTTTATCCAGATTAATACACTAGTTTTTGATTAATACACACATATATATGATATAATTAAAACTAAATATAATTATATATTTTATTCGATATAAGAGAGTCACTTACATCGTTGAAGGGAAAGAAGAAAAACCAAGGATTGAAGTTTATCGTTCAGCTCCGGTCTCACGCGATGCTTACTCTACTACGATCTTAGAACGACTGGCACGACGAACAAGACGAAAGGACAAAGCACAGAAGAAATGGAAACAGAGGTCACATTGCTACGTGATTATATACATACTTAGATATCTGAGGTCGTATTGTCACGTAATTATCTACTGTATATGTTTTTGTAAATAAATATTTTCCTAATATATACTCTAATATTAATATCGATTTTCCGAGGCAATTTAAAAACAGGGTAGCTTGTTGATAATTTATATTGATAAATATGACAGTAAACCAATCGTTGGTAAAGCTATAGATTAATTACAACAAAATAAATAAATAGTAATTTGTGTATGATTTAACAAACGATGACCGTTCCATTTTAATATTTCATGAAAATGCATAGCACGTTTCCTATTGAAATTACTCGGATAACTAGTTCCGACTTAAAGCGATAGAGATTCGAATAGCTAAGAAGCGAATAGGTTGGTTACTCTTCAACGAACGCATCGCTCGACTTCCTCCTCAATTACCTCTAATAACCTCGTATAAAATTTCAATTGCTTTCATAATGTTTTCATATAAATTTCTAGGCCTTCCGATACGTCGATCGATTAAACCATGATTATAATTCTACTTAAGGTACAAACGAGTCCGAAAGAAACTAAGGAGCTTTGATGGATAACATTTAATTAGTAATGCACCGTCTACAATTTTCTTTGCGATCGACTATGATCCTTTTAAGAAGAAGAATTTCTCATCCTTTTCTTCTAACCCTTCTAATTAAACTTCGATATAGTTCAGACGTATTTATCGCAAGAACAAAAAAATTCGAGCGAAAGATTTATGCAAAATTGAATACCACTTTGATGTTAATACCACGCTGTTAACTAATCCCACTAATATTTAATAAATCCATCTAAGCTATTGTACTATTCTTCTTTGTTTCTTTTCTCCACTTTCTCTTATTTCATTATCAAGAGGGAATTTCGCGAATATCCTTCAACGTCAAATTGCCACGTCTTAATAATAAGAACGAAAGTATTTAAAATATTCATATACGTAGAAGCCTCATTAACGGGTCGTTAATCGCCCTATTAAAACTCGGATACACTTTCGAGAAAGAAATTTGAGACTTCGCAGACAACAGATGGCAAATTCATGAGGGAACGACGGGAGGGCTGGCGAGGGCCATCATCGCTCGAAGGGCTTAAAGGATAGCTAATCCGGAGCTCTCGACGTTGTTCGCGTGCGGAGGAGGAAACGCACGCACCCGTGAGGAAAGAAGAAGAGAGAAGAACGAAAGCATGAGAGAGAGAGAGAGAGAAGGAGAAATTCTCTTATCGAGGCGAGGTGGACAAACGTGCAACAGCACTACGTCACTGTATCACACGTGTTACAGGCAAGAGGCAAAGGGACAAAATCAAGTATTATCGTATGTTAAACAGTTCCTGGTCCCGACTAGTCGTCGTCCTTCCTACCGAAGTTGCATGTGCAACGAGTTGAAGAAGTAACAAGAGAGGAGGAGAGAGAAGGAGAAGAAGACGAGAGAGAGAGAGAAAAAGAGAAGATTCGGTCCAGCGCTAACCAGTCGGATATTGCTTCTGATTCTTTGCTGCTTTCTCTTTCTTTCTGTCTTTCTCTCTCTCTCTCTCTCTCTCTCTCTTCTTCTCTCTTTTTCCCTCTCTCTCTTTCTCCCTCACTTCCTTGACTCTCTTTTCACGAGGGCTCGAAAAAAGCCATTAACCGATATCCATCTGAGGTCATTCCTTCTTTCCAACGCGAAGAAGATCTCCCTTCTCTCTCGCACACGCGAAGCTCCAAGGCATTTTCGGCGTTATCGCGCAATAACGAACGAGTAATGCATCCTTACCGAAGCCCGGAGGCGCCAAATGAATTACAATATTTCATTCTCACGCCCATGTATGTACGTATACCTCATCGATGCTGTCTCGCCTCCCTTTCACTTCGCTCTATTGGCCAGGCCCTAATTGCATTTGATTCGTTTATTAAATTCATACCCAACGCGATGAACCAACTTTGATTTTCTTTCTTCTACCTTTTATATCGTACCCCTCTTGTAAAAATATTATATAAAATTTTCATAAAATACGATTCCTCTCTCATAGATAAATCGTTATCTTTTGAAATATCTACTACACGTTAGAATTAATGTAATACATCGATAAGACTCTGGTAAACATTTAAAAGCTACATGGTTAAATGGAAGATTATTAAAGGCAAAATTTATTGAAGGAAATTTTTTTTCATAAATAGAAAACGACCTATTGCAATTATAGAAAAGCGTTGGTTTGAAACTTTCTATCTAGTCTTACAAACGGGATTATTATAATCAGCTTCTTGTCGCACACCAACCGGTAACACTTAATACAAGTTACGGGCGTTACAAGCGCAACTATTAGAACCTCTTCTCGCAACAACCCTCTTTACTCTCTCTTTACTCTCTCCCTCTCTCTCTCTCTCTCTCTCTTTCCTTTTCTCTTTTTTCTCATTCTTCCCTCTCCAAGACTCTTGCACGAGCCTCTAATTGATATAATCCAACGCGGTGCGGCTTTGTTAAGCGAAATCTCGCGGATTATACGGCTTTATGCAATTAGTCGTCCGCTCCTAAGGGATGTTAATACACCATTGATGCACATTAAGCCTCCTCTCATCCTTCTCCTCTTTCTTCAGCAACGTCTTCTTGACTCGTTCGAAATGCGCTCGTAGTAATCCCCGTGATATCTTAATCCTCGCGTAGCCCTTCGTAAGGCTTTTAACTTGAGCTCGCAAGCTCGTTAACTCAACGAGAATCGAATTTTTCATTTTCGTCCTTGTGTTCGTCAATCGAGAAAACTGGTAGAAATTTTTTTTAATCAGATTTTTTTCAAATACACGATGAGATTAGTTATGGCCGTCGATAAAACGATTAACACGATTAATCTCAGACTTATCAATAAAGGGAGTACTACTAAAAATCATGATCTCACATTCATCCGTTCACCCGTGTATAAACATCACGATAATTATACTTGACGTTTGTATCATTTACTTGAGACATTCTTTGAGACACCCAACAAATTCCTACGATGTTTACTCGTACTTGTTTCTTGCCATTTTAAACGCTTACTCATTACTGCCAACGACGAAGACAAATGAAACCCTTTCGTGATACTTTCAATTCTTTTTCTTTGTACAAATAAGATGAAGAAATTACTGAAAGAAAAATGATTCCAGACGAATTCTATACTTATATTCTCTCTTCTATATTCTCTTCTTCGTTTATTAAACATCTATAAATATCATTTTGTGCAATATGGCTTGTAAATTTTTTTTTTCTTTGACAAGCCATCGTAAAATCATTCGGATGTATATATAATATATAAACGCGATCGTCATCATCGTTATCCGATCCTTCTCCGAATTTCTTTTCCAAGTCGATCCGTGATCGACACACGCTGACGTCCTTCCTTCTTAACATCCAACCAGATTCCTCGTGTCCTGGTACCGTTAGGAGAGACATTCGCGTGATTCTATGTACGAGACGGCGAGACGTTGTAGTTACGGTGCCGATTCGAGATACTGATCGATCGGGTGCCTCGTTTCGATCTCTTACCAGAGAAAGAGAGAGAGAGAGAGAGAGAGAGAGGAAGGAAGATAGAGAGTGAGAAAGAAGGTTATCGAAAGAACGTCGATTTAATAAGCGTGAGATAAGCAGACCGATTTCGCGTATTCGAGCGATGATTCGTACCTTGCTGACACAACGATAATTCGATGATGCTCAATTTATCATAAAATCTCTCTTTTTATTTTTGATCGACTACATCATGGACATATTTAAATTTAAATTTCGAAATTAACTATATTTTTCTACAAATTTTTCGAGAATCTTAAAGCAGCTGCTCATCTTTTATCATATTAGCTAATTATATTTATACATATATATATATATAAATCGTATTGTGTGTGCAAACAGAAAACGAGAGTCATAAAAGAAAACATTGGTTCCTCCTTTCGCAATAACCAGGCCGGTCGTTAAAGGATCGCTCCAAGGCAAAATGGTTCCTCGCCGGAAGGACAATGAGGTGCGGCGTAGCTAACGCATAACTTTGGCCAAATGCTAACCTACCAAAATTATACTGGATTTCGTAAGATAAGTTCGTAGACCGTTTATAATAACGCTTTTAGCGTGGTATCCAGGCAAACCCTTTCATAAATATTTCGCTATTTCGCTATTTTAGTAATGACTTTTCAAGAAATCATTTTCATATGTAGGTCTATACGAAAAAATAAAAAAACTAAATAAACGAAAAAGAAATAAAAAAAGAATAAAATAAAGTAAAATAAAATAAAAAAATTCGTTCCCGTTATTTCCATAAATTCTTTTTTTAACGAGATAAGTGTAATTCATCAGCTAAAGACCGTACAAATCTCGAATAAAATCATTTGGCGTTTTAAAGGTGAAATATACGTGACAAAATGGTAGATCAAAGTTCGCGCGTTTCGCGTGGGAGTGAAATTATTTTCCGGTGTAGCATCGTATGCTCAGCTTCGATAAGAGTCGTCTAATGGCGTCTCCTCTATCGTGCCATGTATTTCCATAGAGAATGCTGTATACGCGCGTGTAAGTATGCGTGCTGTGTGTTCCATGCCGCGGCGAACCTAACGGCACCACCGTTGAGATTCGATTAGCGCGTGAGATGCTAAGAGAGTGAGAGAGAGAGAGAGAGAGAGAGAGAGAGAGAGAGGAAAAAGGAGGGGAAAGGTAATTACTGAGAGGCGGTTAGAGAGGATTGGATGTATACGAAGTCGAAGAAAAAAAAAATGAGAACTATGGCGACGAGCCAATGAAACATCGACCGGTCGATACCTCCTCGTTGTAATTATTGTGAGAAGGATAACGAATATCGGCAGGCTATCGTTCGACAATACTCTGTGATTTGTCGCAATGTTCGTTCTCAGCTATTAAACCTTCCGATTGAAGAAAAGAAAATGTTAAAAGTGAGAACATATTTATGAGAACGTCGATTCGGATATCTTATAGGTATAAATATCTCTATAATCGATAATCAATTGAAGAAATAAAAATATTTCTCGTGTATAGACGGGAAGAACGATGAAATATAAGGAACGTTTTGAACGAAACGGGCTCTAGAAAAGGAAGTTAAAGAAAGGAAAAGAAACGAGTCAAAAGCAGAGCGTGGGTAAGACGTAATATTTCCGCAGAGGTAGAAAGGTTCTCGAGAGGGGATGAAATGCCATCGCGTCGCGTTGGTAAGGATAGAAGTGGGGTGAGTAAGGTTGAGCGAAAAAGCCGCCCTTTGTCGGTGTCGTCTTTTAAATCCGTTTAAAGGGACTACCGACCGGACCGAACTGATTAATAGTCGTCTCTCGAAGGCGAGTAGGGCCGAGCTCGATGACAGATTGAGAATGCTTCAGCGACAGCCGGCAAAAATGCCGAGTTCACACTACCCTATGGAATTATTGTTGTCATTACGTCCACCAACGATTCGTCCCTGAGAAAAGATCCCACGATCGACATTTCCGATCTTTTTCTCTTCTCTTTATGGTAGTTTGAAAAAAGGAAGTAGTACAAGTGAATTCCTTCGTAATAATGAGCATAACTAATTGTAAATACTTACGTAAGTACTTACTATATGGTATAAAACAGTTTATAAGTAGGTCACGAGGCTACGTTCTTAAAAGAGACGTCGCAGTTTAAACATTAAAGAGAGAAAAGTCAACACAAATCTAATTAACTCTATACTTTTGTGTAAATATTTTTTAAATATACATTTGCATAATTATCTATAAAATATGTGTCCTTTCTCACGCACACACTCACACACTTTTCTTATTTTCTATCTCCCTCGCAAATTAACACGAATTTAAATGAAATGTTTTTCTTCTTGAAGCTCGAAGATCATTGACCATTGGCCGAAGTATCGCTATACTGTAAAAGAGTCTACAAAAAAGGAAGCAAATACAAAAATACAGAGCGTATAGCGTTGCGTCATGCATTTCGCGATGATTTATGACTGCGGTAGCGATTTCGACTCGCTTGACGCTCGCTTACCAAATTAGTCGCACTCTCATACTTTGATGCCGAGCTAATACGAGCCACAATCCTTTTCTTTCTCTTTCTCTCTTTCTCTCTCTTTCTTTCTCCTTTTCTTAGTTGCCCTTTTACTATCGTGAGTAAGATTACGCGTGGCTTTGCAACAGCTGTTTTAGCAAAACATACGAGTACAAACGAATTCGTCAAAATATTATGTAGTTACATTATCAACGTAGAAAACAACTTGAACGCGAGTAAAAACCAAATTTTCATCTAAAAAAGAAAAAAAATACTCGCAACGAGTGTTGAGCGGTAAACAAAACGAGAGTTCCATCTCGACTCATTTGCATCTCGGCAAAGCGTTAAATTCAACTGCAAACCGCGAATGTTTGCTCGTCCAACACGAAGCACGGTGCTAAGCAACGATCCATTCAAAAAAGGAAAAGATATATATATATATATATATATATATATATATATATATATACACACACATATATATAGAGGGAGAAAAAGGAGCGAAAGTAAGAGAAAAAAAGAGAAACACGTTCTCGCCAAATCCAAACAAAGAAAGAATCAAAAAAATCAGCGAAGTCAGCGGGATGGTCTTACGAGTAAACTGTCCATTTCTCCTCCCTCCTCTCGCCCTCACTCTCTCTCTCTCTCTCTCTCTCTCTCTCTCTCTTTTCTCTCTCTTTCTCTCTCTCTTGATTATTTTCACGCGCGAAAACGGCTTCCGCGGCGGAGCATAAAAAGGAGGGAGCTGCGAGAAAGAAGAGGAAAAAGAGAATCTTGAAATCGCGTTGAAGAAGGCCAAGAAGAAGAAGAAGAAGATCCGCCTTTCTTTTCTCATCCCCCTTCACTCTCACTCATCCTCTCCCTCTCTCTTTCTCTCTCTCTATCTTGTGTGTACGATGAGCTCGAGGCAAGGTAGCGGCCAAGAGATGCCACCAGAGAGTAATTTTACAGCAAATAGGTTTACACAGTATTAGAGAAGGAAACCCTCCCTTCTTTCCCTGTTTCTTTCCCTCTCTCTTTCTACCTTCCTCGCTTCCTCCCTCCCACCCTCTCTCTCTCTCTCTTTCTTTTCCCTTGTAGAGAGAACGTGTGCCGCCGGAGGGTGAATGCACTTACGAGCGTGTCGTCTTGTGTGTAAGAAAAAGATAGAGAGAAAGAAAGGAAGAGGGAGAGAGAGAGAGAGAGAGAGAGAGAGAGAGAAAGAGAGAAAGAGGAAGGGAGGGCCGATCCAGCAGCTATTATTCTCAATTACCATCGGCTATCAGGCACGTCGCGATACGCGCCACGGTAGCTTCGATGACAAGAAACTTTTGCGAAAAGTGGCTGCGACCTTTAGTCACTACCACCACCAGCAACATCACTCTCACACCCTCTTTTCGATCTTCTTCTTCTTCCTTGTCGTCGCTACTTCGGATTTCACGGCTCGTCGTAGCGTACCTACTCGTTCCTTGCCCCCTCGAGCTACTGATGTGTCTCTCTCTCTCTCTCTGTCTGTCTATCTATCGCTCTCTCCCTTTCTTTAACACACACACACACACACACACACACGAATATTCTTTCTTTTACGTCTTTTCTTCTTTATATATCGTGAAATTCTGTTACACCGTGTCGGCGTCAGTCTACCCTTCGGCGACATTCTTTTCTCGAATCAATCGAAGGATCAATGAGTCCTTTGATTATGAATTTATGGAAATTTTCGTAAACGTTGGAACGTATTTGACGTTGTTAAAAAAAATGATTTAAATGGTAATAATTAATGGGAAATATAAAGAGAAGAAAATTCGTTGAAATCGTTGAAATTCTTTCCCTTCAAGTTTTACTCGCGTTATCTAGCAAAGTTAATTATTCCTTGCCCGGTACTAATAAGAAGTAGGCGTGCCCATAATAACGCCTATACCGAATTACAAGACGAAATTGAAATTCAAACGTAACACCGGTCACGTAAGCAACGC
The DNA here is from genome assembly GCF_905475345.1 of Vespula vulgaris. Classification (NCBI taxonomy): domain Eukaryota; kingdom Metazoa; phylum Arthropoda; class Insecta; order Hymenoptera; family Vespidae; genus Vespula; species Vespula vulgaris. Next base: position 3,435,359 of record NC_066596.1, on the reverse strand, counting down.
GATCCTTCATTCTTAATTCTCTAAGCTGCTTGGTGATTTTAGTTCGTTTGAAAGAGAAAGAGAGAGAGGGGTATAAGGACGGTAATATGGGATTGGAATTTATCTGTGATTATTGCTTAGATGGTGGCATACGAGTAGATATTAGCTCGAGTCGTTCTCTTAGAAAATGACATCGCGCTACTTTCTGAAAGGCAAAGGCTAGCATAATGCTATTCTTGGAATGCGTCGAAAATAGGACTACGTTATCCTTCGAGACCGACTCCTACAAGGCTCAGACAGCCCTGTAATTTTAGCTTGTAATGGGCCTCCTAGTCTAACAATTACATCTCCCTTTCTATTATTTCTTTATTCCTCTTTCTATTCTGTTTACTTCCTTCTTAACCATGAAGATTGAGCCTTTGATTGCCTTTAAACGTTGGATAAAATCATAATATTAAAAACAGAAAACTTTATTTGTGAAATAATTTATACGATATAATTAAGATACCAAAGTTACGATTAGAAGCTTTCTTAGATAAAAATTATTCGAGAATCTAATCTAATAAAAACTACGTCATTATTATTACTCGAAGCAAAGAAACATATCCGTTAACTTTGAATTTTGCAGAATGTAAGAAAACTTATCTATTAGTTGTGTAAAAACTATGAGAGTACAACGAAGCAAAGACTGTGTTCGTTAGAAAGTATAGAACTACGAAGAAAAAGTAAAGGATCGAGGAAGACCGGTTGACCGATCCTCGTCCTTGTCGAGGGTAGGATTCGAACTCGAAGACGATGACGGTGCATGACTATCCTCTTCGCGTTCCCCGTCTTACTCCTTCCCCTATCTCCTCTTCTCACTCACTCTTTCGTCCTTCCCATCTTTCTTTTTCCCTCGAGGACCCTTCGAGGATAATTACATAGTAGCTTAGGCCCCGACGCGGCAAAGAAGAGACCGCTTTCGCCGCATAAAGTAATGGTTAATCGGGACGGTCCACCAAAGAGGAGACGAAACGCAACGTCCCTGTATCATTAGTCGACTTTCTTTATAAAAATCATTCGAACTGTGTATACTTTGTCTATTCAAAGACGTCAAAAACTTTTTCATCCAACTCAAGCCAAATTTGCAAATGATTTCTTTGATCATATTCATGCGTAACTTAAGCTGTGTGTACCTTAACTACCGTTGTCCTTTTTCTCAATTACATCAATGCTACTCGTATTATTATTACCTCGCCCGATGACCTCGTTAAGAGTCGCTACTCCGACTTTATAATCATCTTCTCGTAAACAGGACTACTTTTATACCTTCGAAAGATTTCTCAAACTTGTCCCGGAACAAATAAACTCTCTCTTTCTCTCTTTTTCTCTCTGTCCTCGCGGTACCGTACCGTATTATTAGATCCTCAATCGTAGAAATTATTGCCTCGTTTCTACCATCCTACCATGCTCCGAGTACTCCTTTGGTATCCCTAAAATGACGTAAGATCGGACTTTTCGAGAGAAAAAAAATATATATAAAAAGAAAAAAAAAAGCAAAAGAAAAGAAAGGGTTGAGATATCGCAGCTAATTCGAAGAACGAGTTAACGAGTTCTCCTCACAGAGTATAAATACTCGTCGCAACTTTGAACTTTGTTCAACGATAAATGGCATCAAACGAGAAAATCAAAATGATTTAAGAGATATTAACCTTAATGATATTCTCGATAATGTTTACCATTTACGAATTTTCTATGGCGGTATAAAATATACGATATTAAGTGACAACAAGAAGCCCGAATTAATTAATTCGAACATATAACCAGAAAATCGATGTAAAACATTAAACTCTTAAGCATCCAAGATCTGAATCTTTGACTGGCCGACGTAAATTATCCGCATCCGATTCCTTTTCTACAGCTCACTCGAAGTCGTGCGAAAGTTCGGATCCACCTTCTCGACGAGAGTTCACGGTACTTTGGCGCCAACCTTGGAAAGATTTTGCTTTGTAACTCTCTCTCTCTCTCTCCCTCTCTCTCTCTTTCTTTCTTTCTTTCTTTCTAGCTCACCTCTGTGCACTGTTCTTTCGCGCCTGTGATCTGAGCTTCGCGAGATAGTTTCGAATAGAGATAGAAAGAGTGTAAGAGAGAATGAGAGAGGGAAAAAGAGGTCTCGAGGTCATTTCTGGGCGTGGTAGCATCCACCTTTACATCCTGCATATACCTTTTCTGACCTTCTCCGTTTCTCTCTCTCTCTCTCTCTCTCTCTCTCTCGGTCTCTCTGTCTGCTTTCTTTTCTTTTTCTTCGCAAAGTATCTTTTCCACTTCTTCCACCCCCACTTTCATCCTCTTTCTTCCTTCTTTCGTCGTCCGGCCCTCTTTCCTTCGTTTCTCGTGGGCACCCTCGTCGCGACCCAATGGATGGGTTTCGACTCTTCGGGCCATTTATTTTTTCCATGCCAGCCTCCAGGGCTGTCCAAACGACGGCCGTCAGCCTGTGAAAGGTCTGCCTATTGTTTTAGCCGGGTACGCTTAAATTGAAGCCCCGAGCGATCGGCGTGGCTCTTGCAACTAAAAGGAATAGGAAGACAAATCGAAATGCATTTTGCTTGCCCATGTAAACTCCTTGGTTGTTGCCGTTTATAATTCTTCTAAAATTATTTAACGAATTAACCTATTCATGGTTTATTAGGGAAAATAACTTTTTTTTCATATAAAATACGTATAATTTTGTACGTTCATTAATTATACTTGAAAAAATTATTTAATTTCGTTTGCAAATAATTGCAAATAAATTAAAGCGTATAAACGATAAAAATAATTGTAAGTATGTGCTTCTTTAATAATAATACTTCTAGGATATGTATAAGATAAAATGCACAAGAAACTTATACGTCTCGCTTACTAAATACTTTCTACGTCGACGACTCGTGTTAAACCGAGGACGGACATTTTAGATCCGAATGACGACGAGTATATTTCTCGTTTCAAAAAGAAATAAACCGGAAAAAAATAAAAGCTTAATTGAATACGTCTTATCTCTTTACCAAGAGAAAAATAAATCGAAGAACCGACAATTGAAATAATATCATTGCCTTCTGCGTCCTCAAGGCCTCTTAATTCACAAGTTAGTAAGTACTTACTAGCCTCGTAATAAAAAGTCACTGTAATAAAGTAGTGCTTTGTTTCGAAACTGTACTTGAGTATCAATTGATTTCATCCCGACCTTAAACTTCGTGAAGACAATGACCAATAAATACAACATCCGATAGATCTACGAGCGTTGCTTACGAAACCTGGAAAGGTACTTACTTAACGTTGCACTTGTTTAAGTGGAACGAAAAGCAATTCGAAAATGCTTATCCTCTCTTAAAAGGGTACGTAGAAGATTCGGACGTCTCAATCTTGGGAACGAACAACCGACATCATCAAAGTAAGTCGTCCGCAAATGAAAAAGAAGATTTAACAAAGGAAAGAGTGAAGATGAAAAAAAGTCAAAGTCAAAGAAGGGGTTAAGGGGTTACAGCATGCAAAGAGGGCTTTCCCTCTTTCTCTCTCTCTTTTTCTTTACCCTCTTTCTCCTCCCCTCTCTCTCTCTCTCTCTTTCTCTCTTCATCGACGAGTTTCGCGCGAGGTTCGAAGAATGGAGCAAGCAAAAAATTGCGAGTACCTTGAGAGAGCCCATCTTCAAGCTTTCCTCTTCGCCTCTCCTCTTCGTCTCTTGCTCATTCTGAAACGAGAGGGCACGCACCTGGGCGAAGCATCGGCGCGTTCGAGAGGCAAACGAGAGAGAAGAGAGAGGGCCGAGCAAAGACAGAGCGAGAAAGGGAAAGAGGACGAGCTACCTCCGAACGGCGAACAAAAACTCTAATCGAACTTTCCGAAGCCCGCTCGTGCCTTTTGTTGGACGTTTTATCACCGTTGCCCGAAGGTACTATATTTATATATGTGTGTTTATGTATATATATATATATATATATATATATATATATATATATATACACGCGTGTACACATTTCTATGTATACTACACGAGTTTTCGTTCTTGGTTATTAAAGAATGGGCGTCCTCGACAAAGATATTTATTTATTATTTTTCGCGACCCCTCCGCCCATAACCAGCCGCGCCCGCTTAACTCCTCTCCTCATCTTCTCTCTTTTTCTCTCTCTCTCTCTCTCTCTTTCTCTTTCTCTCGTTTTCTCTCTTTCTCTTCTTTTCTCTGTCTCTCTTTCTCTCTCTTTTTCTCGTCTGCACTTTCCTCCACTTATAGCAACCGGCTCTTCTCTATTTTCTCGATCTCCGCCAAGATAAGACCATACATGCTAATCGAATGTGACTCGACTGAAAATTTCCGTAAAATGCAAAGTCGTTCCGATGATATTTTTCTCCCTTTTCTTGTTTTTTTTTTCTTTTTTTTTCTGTCGACATGAATAGAACTCGCCAATACGTTCTTCTCTTTCCATAAGCTTGTCCCTTCCTCTTAAGTGCATTTGCACGACGTTATTTTATGCGTAAAAATTCTGTCTGATTTTAATTATTGATCTTATTATACTTGTACTCTATCTCTCTTTCTCTCTCTCTCACTCTTTCTTTCTCCCTCTTTCTCTCTTTTTCTTTATCTACGGTGAACATTTCACACTCGAAAACAATTTCCGCAAGTCTTCAAGAATAAATAGGAACTTGCCTAAGGCTTGCTAATGCGGAGTAGCATCGTAAGAAGATATGTAAATGCACACTGCAATTTGTCCTCGAACACGGTTACTCTATTCTGTTTTCTCTTCCTCTTTTAAAGAGTGGGAAAGAGAGAGAGAGAGAGAATACAAGTACTTGCTGAGTATACAAAGCAACGAGATGCTTCTACAGCTTATGTTCCCTGGACCTTCTTTTTTCCTTTACTATCGAGCTCTACGGAATGACGGAAATTGTTTGCTAATTAGGGATACGAGAGAGAAAATAAAACGAACATTTTCAAAAAGATTTTCAAAGGATAGGGGGATGAAATACGAAAAAGGAAGTTTCACATGGCGAATAGAGAATAAGATGATTGGATAGGATGACGGTTCGTTACCACCAGCTGGCACCTAACTCCCTTATGGCAAGATCTATCCTTTACATCGATCCTCCTCGATTTCTACTTCTCTATCAGACGCATGCCGCGCCGTACCGACGATGGAAAATGATCAGACGATTCGTACGTGAACGAACTGTCGAGTCATCTGAAAATAACGATGTTTTCTCCGAGAAGTCGATCCCTTTAAAGCTAAGAAGAACTTTCATTCAAGATATCTTCTCGGAACGTAGTCGTTTCGAACAACGATGTTTATTACGATGCATAGAGATTTTTTTAATTTTACAAAAGACCATACGAATACTCGCTTAAAAGAACTTTCTTACGAACGATTTCTCAAAACTTTTGAAAACCATCACGTTTATTAAAATCGTAAACTAAACCGGGATAAACATGAAGCGAAGTAAAAACGAAGTAAGAAGAAGAAGAAGAAGAAGAAGAAGAAGAAGAAGCGAAATGAAGAGAAAGGTAGGAGAAGAAAGGGAGTAAGGAACGAGATGGAACGAGGTGGACCGCCAGGAAGGTGACCTCTTGGTTGACCCAAGACGCCTCCGCAACGACGACCTTAAGCATCGTCGTGGTGGTTACGGTCGCCCGATTGCCAGCCCCGAGAAGCCGCTCCCGGATTTATTTAATTAGTCCTCGGGCTACTACCGTGCCTCGTCAACGTGTCTGTCCAATTGTTGTTCCTCTCCTTTTCCTCCTCCTCCTCCTTCTTCTCCTCCGTTTCATCCGTACCATCACCCTTAACCATCCTCCTTACATTCGTACGTCCTTACGTTACCTCTTCGTTCCTCTTCGTCTCTCACCCACTCGAATTAACGCTCGGTCCATTCCTCTCGTCCTTCTCTTACAACTTTGTAAAGGCATACGTATATAGAAGTTTACTGGTATGTGTGACTACGTATAGTGATACAGTGAAACTGAGGCTGGAGCTCGTCTCGCGCACGTACGTGCGGGTATACCGATGCTAATTAAACGGAACACAGACCCTAGATATTTATCCCACGCTTGGCGACGTCCTGCCGCCCTCTGTGGGCACCCGGTATCATTCTCTTCCCTCCTCCTCCTTCTTCTCTTCCTCCTCCTCCTTCTCCTTCTCCTTCTCCTTCTTCTTCTCATGCTTCTTCTTCTTCTTCTTCTTCTTCTTCTTCTTCTTCTTCTTCTTCTTCTTCTTCTTCTCTTGGTCTCTCTGTTTCTCTCTCTCTCTCTCTCTTCCAGTCACGAGCTCGACGAATGCGAATAGAAATGGAGCGGACTCGAGTAGTCTGTCCTGTCTTCAATGTTGAACTTAACATTCTGCACGATTGCGCATTTTGATTTAGAGAGGGAGAGAGAAAAAAAAGAAAAGAAAATACAATGTTAAATAGATTTAGATATTATTATTTAGGGTTAGAAACGATGGTATGATACAATCGAGATAAGAAGACAAGTAAATTTGTGACCAAATATTCCCGATCCGTGGCCCCATTGTAAACGAAGAGGAAGGGACACTTTTTAAAAATCCACCTTTCCTCCTCGATACCTTTTCTTCCGATACAAACAAATACTTACTCGTTAAAAAAGGAGTAAAAGGTAGGGGGAGTGGATTACTACCTGCTGCTCGATATATTTTTTCACATATTTGGTCATCGACGTGGACTGTCGCTTTAATTCTGGAAAGACTTAAACCAAAAGAAAGGAAGAAGAAAAGAGATAAATAGTAAGAGTATAGTAAGAAAGAGAGAGAAGGAGACAGAAAGAGAAAGAAAGAAGAACCGCCTTTAGTGAAGATGCAAATATTCCGTGCGCAGCCAATCGTCGAGCAAACTCATTGTATGCGTTCTCGAGACACTCTCACCCGACATATTTCTCTTCGTTTACCCTTTTACTCACCCCCTGTCCCTTCTCTTCCTCTCTCTCTCTCTCTCTCTCTCTCTCTCTCTCTCTTTAGGCGAGTACGACTAATGCTAACTATGCTAAGGGCCGCGGGACGAGAATGTTCCTCGTTACCCAGATGCCCAACCCTCTCCTTCCTTTCCTCCCTCCCTCGATCCCCGTTCGTAGCCCTTCCGTAATCGGGATATAAATCTCGATTAGCGTGGTGCTACCCCAGCTACCTTCCGCCACATATTTCGGGACGGAACAAAGTTTTTCAGCTGCATAATGTAGCCGGCCGAACGTTTATTTACTATCTTGACCATCGACGATAATATCCCACGCTATTCGATGGAAAGTAAGTAAGTACATGCGTCAAGGAACTATATTAACGTGGCTTGCTCGGATCGATTATGTTCCCTCTCTCTCTCTCTCTCTCTCTCTCAATGATCTACGTTCTGGTATGTAAGTTTCCAACGAAAATAAAACGAGAAAATTGCTTGGAAAATTCATTTCATCATATATATATCTCATATATATATATATATATATATATATATATATATATATATATATATATATACGTCAATTTCCAATGGCAATAAAACGGAAGAATGATTTTGCGACTAACGTTCAAGAGAAAATGCTTTGAGCCTCTTATCGTATATCGATAGATCGGAACTAGGTCGATGGCATCGGTGATTGCGAATCAATCTCGAAGGTACGCTTAACGGTTAAACTACACCGTTCTCTCTTTCTCTATCTCTTTCTTTCTTTCTTTCTTTTTTTTCTTCTCGTATCAGATTTAACGCCTCTTGACGTTGCAAAATGCAACGAGCATACTCATTGCAATCGGTGTATTGTATTACCATTACCATTTTAACTCATGCTAATGCTCCCGCGCGTTGGTAGCTCCATGCAAATGTTTCCCCATGTTATTCTCTCTTTCTCCCTTCTATCTTTTCCTTTCTCTCTTTCTCTCTCTTTTTCTCTCTCTCTTTCTCTTCTCTTTCTATCCTTCTTTCTCTCTTCGCTTTCACTCGCCATCATCGATGTAACCACGCGAGCTCGTTGCATTCGAGGAAGGTGGAACGTTGTATTCATCAAGCCGAATGATTTGAAAAATTTCAAGGACCTTCCTTTCTTTCGAGGTCTTTAGCACTGTGACGTCTGTGATTTATCGAGTAATATTCAACCGGACCGAGTAACGTTAATCTGAATAATGAGCCACTACCATTCGAGCACACCACCTTTTCACTATCGATAAATAATGCTCGTGAACTCTATCTATCTATCTTTCTCTCTCTCTCTCTCTCTCTCTTTCGCGATTATCCTCGCAAATCCTTCTGTTTCTTTCATCTTTTTCATTTTGTTACTCATTTAGATACAATACCGATCGAGAAGCTTTAAATAATAACCTTTGATCTATCCTTTTATCTTTCCCTTTGATTCATTCTTAAGAGACTCTCGATATAAGTATTATAGAAAAAAAGAAGAGAGAAAGAGAAAGAAAGAGAGAGAAAGGAAAGAAGAGGAAGAAGAAAAAAAGCGTGCTCGGCATTTATCTATCCGCAAAAGTAATCTACTCTTAATCGCAAAGTTAATTCGTTCCTTCGAAATAGAAACGCTCGATGGAGACGAATTCGATTTCTATCTCGTTCTATATCGCTACGATCTACCAGCATCCGGCTAATAGGTACAAGTAATCCGTTTCGCTTCTTCTTCTTCGTCTTTATCTTATTTCTTTTGCTTATGGGTTGCCACGAGACAAGGTCGTTAATAAATGGAAATTCGTTTCTATTCCAGTAGCCGGTCCATTCGAGAGATTTGCGAACGCTGAGATTTCGAAATCTCTCTCTCTCTCACTCTTTCTCTTTCTTTTTCTCTTTTTCTCTTTCAGTTTGCGATCTGTACGCGATTATTGGAACCAATAAAAATACCAGGGTTTATCTGATTTCGCTCACGGTAGCTCGAATCTATCGAAGACCAATAGATTAAATTGAAGGAATCTGTGTTATTTTGTTCAGTGACATATCATTCGGGTGCTAAATAATTTTTCAAAATTCTTATATCGCTTGATGATATCTTGAAATGCGAAACATCCCAACGAAAGATTGACATTTTTCTTAACGAATTCACAATGCTGTAAATCTTACCAATCTCTTTTTCTCTCTCTCTCTTTCTCTCTGTCTTTCTTCGTATACGTCCGACAATAACTTTATCGTTTTTAATGAAATATTAGTATCTTATAGCTCTCCAACAAATTACGTTTGTTATCCATTCTTAACGATCGGCAGCTACGACAGAACGTCATTAGCAAATGGAAATTCGATTTTGTCTGTTTGATGACAAGCAGTTAGTAGAACTACTCTCCTTCTCTTTCTCCCTCTCTCTCTCTCTTCTCTCTAAAAACTCCATATAAACAGTTTAAAATTCTTTTAACTTTGTGCTTCGCCGACTTCAATAAAAATACTTGGGTTTATCTCTACATTTCATCTGGTTGCGTTACCAACGCGAAAGAATTTATGACTACGCTTTTTAATGCTCGCCGGTAAGCATTAATTTATCGGTCGTAATAGTATACAATTTGACGTCGATTTTAAATAGAGATTTTAGCACGTTTCGATTGCGCATGTAAGGAAAATAGTTAAATGAATTTTCGAATATAATTATTCATTGTAAGGGGAGAAGAATGAGCCGTAGAAAGTCGAAATCACTTTTCGTCGTCACAAACTCGGCAAGTTAAACAAATGGAAATTCGATTCGGGAGTCTCGAAGGATAGATCGATAAAGCTACACCGCAACGGTCCGAAGACGGTCCTCGAAGCGGACGGATGGAGTTATATCGTTCGCCTTGGCGAAGGCAGAAGATATTTTCAGAAGAACGAAGAGGAAGGATGAAGAAGAAAGAAAAAGAGAGAGAGAGAAAGAGAGAGAGAGAGAGAGAAGGGCCAAGAGTGATATCTACTTTCTCGATAGGTCCAAAGGAGAGAAAGACACAGAAGGAGAAAGACGAAGAGAAGAGAAGAGAAGAGAAGAAAAGAAAAGAAAGGAAGGTAAGAAGGAGGAGGAGAAGGAGAAGGAAGAAGAAGAGAAGAAAAAGAAGGAGAAGAGAAGGAAAGGGCGATTGCTCCCGATGCCGCCCTCACCCTCTCCTCTACTCTCTCCTCTCTCCTCGCCGGCAAGAAGAGGCGGCTCCCTCCGTCCTCCTCATGGAGGAAGGAGGGGCGCATTGTGTGTTTCCGAGAACGGTGAGCTTATCGGTGGATCTGTCGCGGTAATGAGGTATCAGCCGGCAGAAAATAAAGGAATAAACGTAAAGAAGAGGGTGCTGGTGGGGTGGTACGTTGCTTCTCTTGGTGGTGCTGATACTGAGGAGGGATGGGGCTGAGGTAAGGGGAGAAGGGGTGGTCAGAGCGGAAAGGGGACTGTCTTCGGCAAACACACGGGCCTTCCCGATACAATGCTTCGATTAAACATTCGCTGCCTAAATAATCAGCCTCGAGGAAGAGGGAGGAAGGACGAGGAAGAAGAGGAGGAAGAAGAAGAAGAGAGATGGAGAACTTGAGACTGGTAGAAAAGGAGAGAGAGACAGCGATACTTTGACTTCGGACGGACAGAAAGGAGAGGAAGAGTGCTCGCGGGTATGCGTATGTGGGTGTGTGTTAGTACTCTCCGAGCATGTGTACGTAAGAGAGAGAGAGAGAGAGAGAGAGGGGGGAAGATTCTGGTTTCTTACGAGTGGAAAAAGGACACTATATCCTTCTCCGTTTTCGAATCGCAAAAGGCTTCACCACCCTGTAGATTCTTCCTCGTCGTTCGCTGCGCGTTTGCGAGGCACGTTTCTCTCTGTCTTTCTCTTTCTCTTTCTTTCTTTCTTTCGGCACCCTTACGGTAAGTGTATATACGTATTATGCAAAGTGGGTAACCGTAGGTGGCCTAGCGCGGCGTGTAATTAATACCGATGCTCTCCTTCTCTCTTCTGTCTCATTCTCTCAGTCTTCTTTCCTTCGTCCAAGTCTCGAGGAAGGAAAGAGAGAAAGAGGGAACGTGCAAAGGCCAAAGAGAAAGAGAGAGTGGAGGAATATCGAATTAATGCGACGACCGTGACCTCATCGCGGTAATTATCCGACGGGCTCTCGACTCGGCACTCTCGTTCGGGACGTCCGGAACTCTCGGAGGTCCGACGTTGAATGTGTGCAAGCACGCTCCAAGCAAGCTCTCGCGACATTCGTTACGTCGTTAGCTCGACTCACGATGCTCTCGAAAAAAGTCGCCTGAGGAAAGGATATTCACATACGAAATTCTTGCCTAGCGCTCTTCCTCTTTTCCCTTTCGTCTAATCCAATCTTTATCTTTCCCCTTTTTCTTTTTCAATGGATAACAATATGTACGACATAAAATTAAACGAACGATTTATACGAAATTTTTGACTTTTATTCGAAAGGAAAACAAGTTCTTAAATCATGACGATAATAAGGATCGAATTAATACTGAGAAAGAGAAGGGAGGCGTGTGTCAAAGGTCAAGGAAGTATCGCCGTTCGAAGGTGAAAGTCGATAGGTAGAGCGCGTGCCTTAACTCGAAATAAATCCGTCAAAGGAGGAAGAGGTTGGCGGAGAAGGTACGGTAGCCCTCCCGGAGCGGTTCTAACGGTATACTACTCGTGGACACGATGGAATTCTCTCAATGATTCGCGAGCGTCGACACCCACGCTCGATGCGTTTGCCACGCGCTAAGGCTCGCGAGCCTTGTGCAACCTTAACGACGTGGGGCATACCTTCGTGGTTTCTCAATGTGGTGTACGTTGACTCCGTAAGGCCGTTAAGCGCCTAGACGAGCCATAAAACGCGATCTCTGCGACTACATCGAAAAGCGCACTACAGTGTTTCGGATCCATCGGATAACCCTAGATTCTTCTCCCTATATTGCTAAATTCATACCTATATATTTTTTTCCTCGATGATCTATTTAAAAAGGATCTTGTAAAGTGAATATTTGAAATTCTAAAAGATCCGAACAGTCTATGTGTACTGCGTTTGATTATAAAGATAAATGATCGTGGATCATCTTACTGATTATTTTTCTGATTTACGTAGGATCTAATATTTCTATCGAAAGCAATTGTAGGTCTAAAGATCGATAAAATCAAAAGCGAGTCGTGTCGTATTGTAAATATCTCTTAGGTAGATCCAATGAGATGGAAATATGGTCGAATAGTTTGAAATTATTCGAGCATAACCCTCCTGAAGTTTCTTGACGATAAAAAAAATAGATGGTGATGCTCGATGATGATGATCCAACTCGCTTAAGAGCAATGATACGTTGTAAGGTGTTAAAGAATGCGATTGGCGTAGAGCGATAGGTGACTACGCTTGTAAATGCCAGATGGTCTATCATTCTCTTCCTTTCTCTCGATATAGAATCTTAGGAAGTAGCTAACTGTATTTCGAATATATACACGTGTACAGAATGTTCGACTTATCCCTACTTGATCTTTCTCTCGTCACAAATAAAAAAGAAAAAGATATACCTAAATGAAATCGTATAATTTTCAATTATTGGACATATTTTATAATAAAGAAAAGGGTCAATCGGTTGACAGCAACCTTCTCGTTACCCTTTCCCCAAATAGACGTGAAACGGGAAGTGGGAGAAAGAGAGACAAAGAGAGAGAGAGAGAGAGAGAGAGAGAGACCATGGGAAGGTTTCAAGAGAGGTAGAGCAAAAGAGAAAGAAAGAGAACTGGAAGACCGAAACTGGCATTAGGATGCGCGGGCGTCCTCGTATCCCGTTTCAAGATGGAGATAGTCTCGGTGTCTCGTCCCGAAACGTTGAGAGAGCGAGAAGAAGGAAAAGAGATAGGTAGAAAGAAGAAGAGAGAGAGAGAGAAAGAGAGAAAGAGGAGATGGCTAGAACCTTTCTCGAGCACCGACACGTGGAAGAAGAAGCCCTCTTCGCGGCCCTTGAAGCGCACATTTATCACCCTCTATTGTTGCGAGGCCAAACATCCGGCCTCTCTCTGGCCACGTACCGACTTGCTTCTCTACCCCTCTCCCCACTCCTTCCTCCGTAACTCAGAAGAATTGAGATTCGCAGGAGCAAGTCGGCGAATCCTTTTACCCTGAGATAGGAGGAGACTACGAAACGAAACGAAATCCTAAATGACCCAGCATCCTCTCCTCTTGTCAAGAAAAATTTTCAAACTATTTCTCTTAATAGCCAGACTAGTCTTTCGATATCTTCTGATAACGATCGAAAACAATCAAGCCGCTTGAAATTCAGAATATAGGCAATATATACGGATGATTCGTCTATGAAAATTTATGTCATCGATAAGATATTCTTTTTAAAATGATCCAGGTTGTTTACTTAACAATGAATAATATTTATTACATTATCGTGACGGACTCGACTATAGACGACAGCGAATAGCAGTATTTCGGAGAATAGTTTCCTCTTGAATACTCCAAAGCTTAGAAACGATATTATTAAATGGGAAGATCTCGAATCATCTCTCGCGGGAAATCAAACCCTACCAAACTCTAATCCTCCATTCATCGTAGTCGAAGAGATGCTTCATTCGCGTTATTTTTCCCATTAACCCATTCATTACACGAACCCGTTGCTATTGTCCTCTCCAACCCCATAGTTTATACTAAACCTATGATCGGGATACAATTTCGCTTAAACAAAGTTCCACCCTCTCGCCCCCATCTAATTTTCCATTATGCATCTTATCGTATCTCGTTTTCTCTCGTTTATCTATCTTTCACTCTCTTATACTTTTGAAATATCCTCGTTGAAATACATAAGTCTCGACGAAAGGATCTACTAGGGAAACTTCACGATCATGATCTTCAACTTCCGTTATTTCTATCGGAATACAATGTATACTTAATGTCATATCATGTTTGTTTCTTCTTTTTTATTTTTTCAGAGGATTCTTCCAACACTTTTTTTCGTACCAGTAAACAAACATAACAAGACGAGATCAATTATAACATTCCCTGAACTTTCTCATGATCTAAATACCAACAGCAAGGTGCAATATCGAAGTCTTAATGGAAGACATGGGTTCAGGAAGCCAACGAGTCGAGAGATTCTTCGGTGAAGAAAGGAATCGTTCAACAGCCTGACGTTCGAACCTCGAGTTTTCTGAGATCCCGATCCCGAAGAAGAAGAAGAAGGAAAGGAAGAAGAAGAAGAAGAAGAAGAAGAAGAAGAAGAAAAGCCGAAGAGAAGGAGAAGAAGGAGAGGCGTGCGAGTACGGGGGCTGGGATTTTTTTCGAGTGGAACGCGAAGAATCGCCTTATAAGTCTTCTCAGAGTCCGAAAAAAAGGGAGGAGGAAGAAGACGAACGGAGGAAGGCAGTAGCAGCGGCAGAACTGTAGAAGAAGAAGAAGAAGAAGAAGAAGAAGAAGAAGAAAAAGTAGAAAAGGATGAGGATAAGGATGAGGATGTCGAGAAAAGGGGGAGGGGATGGTAACAAAAAAAGGACGCGCGACTGTCCAGCCGATTCTCTCTCTCCCTCAGGTTCTTCTTCTTCTTCTTCTTCGTCCTCTTCTTCTTCCTCTTCTTCTACTCCTTCCATTTCAACCATTGGCTGTTCCCAAAACGGAGGGCCGAAAGGGAAGACATACTTACCTTCCTTCGTATTGTAAAGGACGAAGGAAGGAAGAAAAGAGAAAATCAGGGGAAAAAGAGAGTAACTGATTGAAAGAAGTCTTCCCTTTCGAGCATCCCTCCCAAAGGAGCAGATAGTCGAGATATCGGTTATCAATTAACGAGGCCATACAGAAGCCCGAAATACATTGGTCTTCGTCTCGAGGAAACCGGCACTGGTAATTTAGGGAAGAGACGTGGCTGTCGAGAAGAGAGTAGAAGGAGAAGAAGAAGACGAAGACGAAGACGAAGACGAAGACGAAGACGAAGAAGAAGAAGGGTGGTATAAGGAGGGTCCAGAAGGAATGGCGAGGATCCGAGACAGCTGAAAGCGGCTCCCATATCGACGAAACAAATGCAAAGCGGAGATCGCGGCACCGCCTTAAAGTATCTACCGTTTCGTCTGTTGGGATAGAGGAGGAGAAAGAGGAAGAGGAGGAAGAGAAGATGGAACGGGAGATGGAGGGGAAAAAGGAACGAAATCGAAGCACTCTTGATTCCTCAGGGTGAGAGACAAAGACTCCTTCGCGTGGTATCTACGTACCCATAATTCTTTCAAAAGGACACAGGGACCAAGCTCTCGAGACCGATCATTGCGTTCCTTGTAAAGTGTCATCCTGGACCACTGCTGGATAAAGGATACCGCGAGTCGAAGGTAGAAGGACCAAGAGGGAGAATCTCGAACGCTGGGACCCCGAAACTAATGCCCGCTAACGCTTTATGTCAACGGAATTGGACCCCGATTCTCTCTACGTAGGCAGAACTTGACTTTGTAAGATCGCCTATCGCAAAGGAGACGGAGAGATTTATCGATTTGAGCAAATGAAAGAAAGAAGAACAGTCGAAAGGGAGAAGAAAGTAAAAAGAGAAGATTTAAAAAAAATAGTTAAAAGAAGAAAGTATTCTCCCGTACAAGTACTGGATTAAATTAGCTCGGGTTAAAATAACTCTTTCGAATGATTTTTCTTTTACTTACAGAGCCGAGGACGATCCTAGATGTATCTTAAGTCTGTATCTCTACGAATCTTATTATTACCTGAAATGAAAAAATAAACCAATATTAATACGGCGGTATAATATAATTTTATAGTGTCGTTAACTAAACGATAATTCTATTTGTTACCGGTAATGTTTAAATTTAACGATACCTTTTCTTTTTTTCTTTTTTCTTTTTCTTAACTATCGCGATAACAATTATCGTTCTGTTACAACGAGAATGAGAAACGTAACAACCTTTACCAAAAGGCAAGGCTTCCCCGTATTTATACAAATTATCGGCCACGATGCGTTTTATAAGTTTAAGACAGGTCAGTCAGGGGTCTTTCTTCCCTCTCCGCTTGAGCTTCTTCTCTGGCTAATACCGGTTCTCTAGAGTTAATCGCATAAATTACAATTATTACAGCCATTATTCTCTTTTGGTATTCGAAGGCGGCGAGCCGACCGCAGCGTAACTCCTACTCGACGATGAGGTCGTAATATAAGGGTATTCGAGCTACGGAGAGAAAAAATGTAATTACCGAATCGTATTAAACGATGACTCTATGACTTCCGTCGAAGGATTCGTACATTCTCCGACAGCGCGTCACTTTAACCCTCTATAATGTCATATAACTTTGTACTCACTCGTATATTTAAATCATTCAAGTCGTATTTCATTTTGTCCCCACAAAATTAATTGTTAGCTCATATCCTAAAGTTAATGTCTCCTAAGTATAAGGTGTTATAGTACGAAACGTATCAAATAATATATTTTTTCTTTTTCATTCGACGTACAACATAATTGTATTATAAAGAATATCGATCGTATAGTTTAAACGATTTCATACAACGAATGAGACATACCCATGACTACTGCTAAGTAAGTACTCCACATTTCTAAGAAATATCGAATGAAAAGGAAGAAAGGGAGGAAGAATGAAGTATTCTCTAAGAAAAGAAAGATTTGGGGATTCTCACGAGGCAAGATTTCTCGCGCAATAAAAGCCGCCTTGTCCAATGTCTCGAAAAGATCGCAACGAGCTGGACGACGAAGAATTCTACGAATACTCGCGATACTCTCATGGCCGGCAGGAAGAAGGCGGCGATTCGATCGAAGAGGAACTTTTAGAGGACCGGCAAGCTCCCCTTCGCGAATCCCTCTTTGAATCCCAACAAGACGGAGACACGCGGAGATTCTCTCTCCCTCTCCCCCCCTCTCTCTCTCTCTCTTTCTGTTGCACGTACGCAAGGAAAGTGCGATTCGCGCAAAAGACGAAGAAGGAAGAGAAAGAGAAGGAAAATAAAGAATCCTTCTCCCGGTTTCTCCCTCCTTCCCGAATCTCTTTCTCGTTTCTAGTACCTACGTACACTTTCCTGAACGATGATTCTTCGATGGGTGCGTACATGCACACAGACACATACACATACACGAAAATACTCGTACATACTCGACTCGAGCGTTGGCCGAGTCCGCGATGGTGATATTTACGGTCCGATAGAATCAGCCCCCGTAAGAGACGTGGACGAGGACAGAGAAAAGGAGGATGAGGACGAGGATGAGGAGGAAAGGAGGAGAAGGCCTCCGGAGAATCGGAGGAGGGACCGGCTTTCGCGGTGTCCGAACCGTGTGTGTGCTCTGCGCCTTTTTTTGCGGCTTCAATTTGAATTGAAAAAGGCTGTGGACACGAGGACAATAGGTTGCGCCGCCGAGAACCCCCTCTCTCCCTTTCTCTCTCTTTTTCTCTACCATCTTTCAAAGCCAACTCCCGCTCCTCTTCTTCTTCTCTTCTTCTTCTTCTTCTTCTTCTTCTTCTTCTGCTTCTTCTCTTTCTTCCTCTTCTTCTTCTTCCTCCTTCGATTCTACTCCTCCGTTCGATGACGACAACGATGAGGACGCAGTAGGTGCAGTCCTACCTGTTCCTTCCACCATCGTCATCCTACCATCCTTTTCTCCCATCCTATGTATATAAATATGTATATATATATATATATATATATATATATATATATATATATATATATATTGATTTCCTCTACCCTCTAGACTTTCTTTCTTCTTCTCTCTTTTGCTTCAAAGATTCGTATTGCTGAGTTTGTGAAGCCATTGATTCTTCTTAAATACACTCGAGCTAAGTATTATCACGTTACTGACAAAATAGGAGTCTTTTTGGATATGTTTTTATCCCCCACAAATAAATAGTATATATATTGAATGTGAGTATATATCTATGCTCGAAGAATGGAAGATAAAGAAGCATTGACGTTTGTCATTGTGTTTACTGGACCTACATAATAAATATCGTTCATTCTTTTTTATCCTTTCCCCTTTCCGTATAAAACGATCAAAAGGACATGGAGAATCATAGAATCAGATATTACGTATGCACAACCGAAACCGCAGAAAGCAGGTTAACTCTACCTACTGCTCTGCCTTCTACTACTTCTTCTTGTTCTTGTTCTTCTTCTTCTTCTTCGAGTTCTACCAACGTCGTTTCTCTCTCCCCACCATTTCTATCTACCTTCGTATCCAGCTTAACCTTTGAGTCCGACCGGCTGGCTTCCGAATACCGATCGAGCTGACTTAGCCGAGACCGAAGAACTCAGAATAGCTGCCTCTTTCTTTTTTCCTTAATTTCTTGAAGAGTGCCGGAACGATTAGCTTCGAAATTACCAACGGTGATCTTAATCTTTCTTTCTTTCTTTCTCTCCCTCTCTCTCTCTCTCTCTCTCTCTCTCTCTCTCCTTTTCTCTCTTTCTCCCTCTCGAAGAAAACCTCAACGTTATCTCCTGCGTGCCTTAAAAAATACGATCGAATCGATCGTAAGAATCATTCGTAAGTTAACGAAATAAAATAAAGAAGGAAAAAAGAAACAAGAAAGGCAGAGAAAGGAAGAATGAAAGAAAGAAAGAAAGGAAGGAAGAAAGAAGGAAAAAAGAAGAAAATAAATTTGTTGAAATTCGCTTTGGAAAGAGATTCGATCTCAAGGATGGAAGAAAGTTCATTGACCTAAGAGAATCTCCCTTGTAAGGCACGCTCGATTCTTCACCTTAATCCTCCTTCTCCTCTCCTTCCAATTTCCGCCATGGAAACGTCCCTCGCATCGAACGCGTACACGTTCTCGCAGCATCACGAAACGCGGCCCAATCTTCGGCGGATCGTTCGCGAGGAGTCCCAGTCATTAAGCATTCGGCGAAGCGCGTCGGATCGAACTCGTTCGGGGCGAAAAGCGCATCGCGAAAGCCACTTCGATTCTTCGACCTTCTCCCCTTCCTCTACCTCGTCATCGTGAACGGGTAATCGATGCAACATTCGCAAGCGCATCCAGAGTAAGTACTTAAAATAACGACTTTTAAGGGCGACTTTAAAGCGACCGGACACGGGGCTAAGTCGTTCCGACACGCTGCCGAGCGATTTTATTGCTAATAGGAATCCGATGGAGTCCAACGATGTAATTTCCTTCTCTTAACGATCTTTCTCTCTGTCTCTCTATCTTTCTCTCTCTCTCTCTCTGTTCTCTGTCTCCGTCTCTTTGTCTCACCCTTATTCCTTTTCCTGCTCGTATTTCCTTTCGTTGTCCTCGTGTGCCGATCGTGACTTTTATCAAGGACCTATTCTATTATACTATCCTTTCCTTCTCCAAGATACTTCATAGGGGTAAACGAACGATTCGTATGAGAAGAGAGATATCTCACGTTCTCGTAAAATTCGCAACCACGAAATCTTATCGCAAACGTCTCGACTACGTGACAGCGCCGATAAGAACCGTACACGATCATTTAAATTCCATCCGTCTTACCTGCGGTTGAATATAGAGACATTGAGATTTTTTTTTCTCTTATTTTTCTTCCTTCCCTTTTTTTCTCTTTCTTTTTTAAAATTCTACGCTAAGAAGAAATGGAATAAAGAGTTGAGAAGATGAAGAAAGCCGCTCGACTTCCGTAAATTTAAAGAAAAAGAAGAGAAGAAGAGAAAAAAGAAGAAAGAGAAGAAAAATGTGAAGGAAAGAGAAACCGAAAGAATTTAGAAGAGGTCGGGCAATTCATGCTCGCGACCTTTCTTCTGTCTCTTCTTTTCCACTAACACATCAAGTGGAATAAGAAAGAGAAAGACAGAGAGAAGCAGAGAAAAAGAAAGAAAGAGAAAGAAAAGGAGAGAGAGTGAGTCATAAAAAGAGACTTCACGGCAAATACGTCGTGCGTAAGATATCTCCGCGAGGTGCATACGAATCGCTTCATTTCTTTCATTCTGGAGCGAAAAGTAAACGCATCACCTAATCCTGAAGTCGTGGATGGACACCCTCGTAAAGATGGATAACGGATACCACGTATCTCATCATACCACTAGCTCGGATAACCTTATCTCTTGAGTCAACCTCGAAAGAACCGACCAACCAATTCTGTTTCTCCTTTTGGTAAAATTGAATTTATAATTTTATGAAGGTGTCCTTGCGATCGTCATTTAAATAAATATGTCATTTCAAAAAATATGTCATTGAGAGTTAATCCAGAGACGAATCGAAGGACACGTTCGGACAATTAATCGATTAATAATTGTTAATGATAAGAACATGGAAACGAGTCTGTTGAAAATCTTAACGAGTTTTTTAATTCACCTAGAAAGTTGTATTCATCAAACACGTGGCATTCGCGCGACCCCCGTTTGTCGGCAGTCAAGTCCGTTCAATTCGAAAAATAATCCATACCGATCGACTATACTTTTCGATGGCCGTTCCTCCTTTCTTTTCTTTTCTTTTCTTATCCTTTTTTCTGTTTTCTTTTTTCTTTTCTTTACGCAGAGCCTTCACGGTGTCAAATTAAGAGGCGTTCTGGCAATATGTAAATTGGCCGTGACTATTTATAAGTCGTGTGAGTAGAGATCGTTAATCATGCTCGAGCACCGCGGGTTCCTATTAACGTCCAGATAAGCGAAGGACCTGATCGGTAATGATCCTAGCATCGACGTAATTTATAGTTTCATTCGAATCGAGTCGACACATTTTTTTTCTTTCTTCCTTTCTTTTTTTTTTTTTTTTTCTTTTAAATGAAAGGACGGACTAGAAGATCTAGTGAAACCAAAAGTGCATTCACGAATCGATTATTGTGCATAAACTTAACGTAATTGAAAAATTAACTCCATGATCGATGATTGAACGAAATTTCATGATATTGGTGCTATAGTTGTTGTCAATGATTGTGGAATACAATGTAATATTTTAGTAAATGTATTCAATGGATAAAACAGATAGAGAAAAAGAGTAAAAGAGAGAGATAGAGAGAAAGAGAGAAAAGAAACAAGCTTTTGTCATTGGATGAGAAACGTTCAGAATGGACAACGTAAATGGTGTACGCGTACACACCGATGTAGTAGACTGTGTGTTACACACGCGAACGAGGATTGCGTGCTTCGAGTCTGAAAACAGAAGCGACTCGACGAGACTGACGGCGAAGTATGCTGGTAAAAGGGCTACTCCGAGGGATGGGACTGGCGGATGCAAGGAAGAAAGGTTGAGAGAAACCAACTGGCCAGCGAGGAGAGAAACAAAGCAAGAAGGATAGGCGGAGAGAGAAGGAGAGAGAGAGAGAGAGAGAGAGAGAGAGAGAGAGAGAGAGAAAATGAGTAGCCATGGGCGATGCCTAATCAACATCTGTCTAGTTCTCCGACCTTCTTTCTTCGACCTAGTCCGAGATACCACGTGCTCAAGGCAATAACTATATATCCTAGACTAACCTAGGTAAAAAATTGGAGCCAAAAACTTGATCACCTTTGATACAATATTTTAAACGAAACATTGGAAACCGATTCAAACAATACTAAATATTTATTCGATCGAAAGGATTGAAAAGCAAAAAGGCTTGAAGAAATATCCGACGTTATTTTTAAAAGCACTTCAAAAGGAATCTTCTTAAATCAATGTAAAATATCGAGACGTCGATGCATCGGAAGCGTTGATCAGATGCTAGACTAATGCCGACGATATTTCAACGAACTCCCTCGTTTCCTCGTTTCCAAAGTGCGTTTCGTCGGACGAACGCCTCTCTGAAGGACGCAAGACGGAATCAAAGTGGCCTTGCTTGGGCTGAATCGTGCGCGAGCCATCACTCGGAGCATGCCAAATCGAATGGAAGTTTCGGCGATCCTGCGGGCGCGTTGGCTTGGCAAAACGGCGTGGATGCGTGCTTAAGGACAGAGCATGAACAGTTGCAACCCGATACCTGATAAATTCGATATCAACGACCTGCCCGCGCCTGGGCCCGCATTTAGGTCGTACCCATCCCTTTCCTTACCTCTCTTTCTCTCTCTTTTTCTTTCTTTCTTTCTATCTTTCTCTTGCTCCTCTCTCTCTCTCTCTGTCTCTCTCTTTCTTTCTCTAACTTTATTCTCACTTCGTCTCACTTTCACGAGTCTCCAGAGAAAGGGACAGGGTGATCGAGAGGAAAGGAAGGAAAGGAGCGGGACGATCGCTCTTGCCGTCTTTATCTCACGTTGCAAACCGGGCTGCCTTTTTTACAGCCGAGTCGACCGTGAGGAGTGTGTTTGGCTGAAATTTCAGCGGGCCCATCTCCCTCTTTCCTTTTCCTTCCTACTCCACCTCTACTACTACTACTACTACTACTACTACTACTACTACTACTACTACTACTACTTCTTCTTCTTCTTCTTCTTCTTCTTCTTCTTCTTCTTCTTCTTTCTCTCTCTCTTCTTTCCGCGAATCCTTCCTTCTCGTTGGCGAAACGGTTCGGTCGAAGGAAAAGAAACGACTCCACGGCGACAATAACAAAAGAGAGAAGAAGAGACAGAGAGAGAGAGAGAGAAAGAGAGAGAGAGGACTTAAAGAGGTAAGAAGAGAGGGAAGGAAACGCGAGAATGAGATACTCCTCGCCCGGACGTTTCGCACCTTTCCACCTACGTCCGATCCCTCTGATCTAAGAACGAAGATCTTCTTTCATTAGATTCCTCATTCCTTCGATCACTTACTTATTCGGATAATCTTCTTCTAAAGAAAAATGTCTAAATAACATTTTAAATCTCCTATCTATCTTTTTTCAAGAAAAATTTATTCAAGGATTTCCATTTCTCTTTCCGGATACGTAAAGAGAACTAAGTAGTAGTAGTATAGTGAACCGAAATGGAAAAAAAAGAAATTGGAGAGAGCGAGTATGGTAAAAGGTAAACGTACGAACGCGCTTCTCGCCGATGGCAGAAAGGGATGGACGAAGGAGGTCTGCATAAATAACGATTGCCAACGGCGTTGTATATCACGGTGTACCGCGAAGGAACCGCGTGAGTGGTTGCGATCGACCGAGCGAAAGAGCGCGCGAGCGCGCGCATACTATCGGCAAACAATGTTTCATTCCCCCGTTGGCATTTAGCCGCCGTGGCCGAATATCAAGATCGTCCGTCCCGGTAAATAATCAGATAGCAACCGCCCGAAAATCCTTCGTTGCTCCTCTCGAAAGGCACCGCTCGACGAAATACTCGCGAGGAACGCGATTACTTTCTTTCTTGACTCTTCTTTCTCTCGTCTTCGAAAAATCTTACGTGTCTCTTTTTCCATTTCTTCTCTTCGACGACTGACGACGTCATTCCTTTTATTCGATATTTTTATATCGAAATCAGATTTAACGAAACATTTAATGATAAGACGGATTTTATCGAGGATATAACGGAGAGTAGATAAAGTCCTAAGTTCGAACAATTTTTAGTGTTATATTTTTTCATTATGATTTTTGAGATTCGATAGATTAATATTTATGTCCAATAAAGTCTGATTTCAAATGAAAAAAAAAAGAAAGATAAGAAATGCACAATTTCGTAGAACAATAAGAACTCTTGAAAGATTATCAATATGCTTCTTTCATCGTTGAGCTAACGTGACAAGAAAATACAGCGTGATACCTGGATGTGCTTTCGCACGTAACAATACGTGTAATGGCGCTAACAGCGTGACGCGATTACAATTTCTTTCAAACAGATTCAAAACAAAGGAAATGCATTACGTTTTACAAATGTCACGTGCGCGAATACACGAGTAAATAGTAACGTGTGTGATTTCACGTGACGCGACATTAAAATATATTTCCAGCTTTAATCTCATCGTTAATGAGCTAATAAAACACGTTAGAGTAAATATCTTTCGACTATCTACGAGCGCATACCTGTATTCACAAATTTCCAAGAACGAACGACGAAAGAAAGAACTTAAGAAAGAAATAAAAGAAGAGGAAAGAGTTAAAGAGAGTCTCGTACTACCTCCATTATTTCTTCTCTTTCTAGATCGAGCTAATCGTCGTAAATCGGCATAGTTAGCGCATTCGCGTTAATTTACCTCCTCGCGATCGTCGAGAAACGAAGAATCCAATGAGACAACGAGAGAGAGAGAGAGAGAGAGAGAGAGAGAGAGAGAGAGAGAGAGAGAGAGAGAGAGAGGGGTAGTACAAAGTAAAAGTAAAAAAAAGGCATCCCTTCGAAGTCGCGAGTCGAGCTTTATCGAACCCGTACGATCTCTGTGCGGGCCGGTAAAGTAAATAAGAGTGCTCGCGGCCCTCTCACGAACTTAACCTAAACCGCTAACCCTACTCGCACGCGCACAAGAAAGAAAGAGAAAGAGAAAGAGAGAAAGAGAGCGGAAGAAAGGGCGACGATGTTCGGGGAAGGGCAAAGCGAGGAAAAGACTGGCGAAGGTAATAAACGCGCGTGGGCGAGGATCCTCGAAATTTTATAGTAAATCCTGGGGCTGTTTACCCGTCGGATGCCAATTTAAATTCCTTTAACGCACTGCCTCCTCGAGTTTGTACTTTCTTACTGTTAAACCATCGAAATTCTTCAAAGTACGAACAAGTACTTTTTCGTTAGAATAATGGGAATGATCCGATCGGATGGTAGGCATCCTATTGAAATAACTTTAATTACGTGAATTAAGAAAACGTGGCTCGTAAATAACAAGAGAAAGGGATTGCACAGAGATCGTTTAAAATAACACCTAACATAATCGTTCTTATTGTAATTGCAGTACCTACGTACACGTAGGAAACATTGTTAACGTTCGTTCGGAAGAAGGAAGAACACGATGTAAACCGTTCGCACCTATCGTTCATCCTCACGAAGGGATCATGCAAAACACGTCATAACCGCGTTCCCCACATATCACACGAGTCGGGCTTCTCTTAAAAGCGCCAGAGAAAGAGACAGAGACACGCGTTTGCCGTCTTCAACGGGACAAGAGCCGATCATCCATCTCTTCTCTTTCTCTACCTTGCCATTCCTTTCTCTTTCTACGAGCTCGTCAAAGGCTCGTCCTAAGACCCAACCATCGCTCGTATTCCATTCTACCTCGTGACAATATTAAATAAATAGCCGCACGCTTCGAGACACGGTAGGCTCTCTCCCCCTCGGCCTGTCTATAGAGTCGAGGTCACGAAGAGGACGAAGAAGAGAAGGGAAGAGAAGAGAATCGAAAGGAGAAGAGGGAGCCTTCATCCACGGAACGCGGCGGCACGACCAGTTGAGAAATGACAACACGATTGCCGACACCTCCCCTGCCGCACCTCATCCTCCACACTCTTCTTCTCTCTCTCTCTCTCTCTCTCTCTCTCACTTCCCTTCAGCATCCACCTATAACGCCAGCTTACGTGCACGAGCACCGTACGGCTTATTACGAGCCATAGGAAAGGTGTTCTCCTGGCCAGTCAGCCCACTTACCAGGATTGTTTAGCAGAGTTTACGCCTCGATCGCTGACAGGAGGATCGTTCTCCATATTATGCACTCGTACCTTCCCCTTCTTCTCTTCCATTTACCTCTTACTTTTTATTAACCAAAATCAAAGCATCCCCGATCGAGCTATATCGATATTTTCGAGCTATTCGATGCTTTCTTTGGAATCATAATCGATGATATAACGTAACACATAAGTCGTTGAAGGTGGTCTATAAAAGATTTGCAAAGTTGCGATTTTATAATCATTAATCGAGGATTGGTTTGAATCGATTAGCCTCGGACATAGTTGTAAATGGATTACGAAAGATTTCAGTGTTCCACTCTTTACTTTTTACGATACGTTGACAGGGAAAAGAGGATCGGATTAAGAGAGGACAACGTTCTTGTCCACCTCTCGAAGGAAAGAAGAGATCGGATCGTCGCCCACGGCTTGTTCTCCTTTTCCATAGCGAGAGAGATCGATGATATCGATGAATGCCTTTTATCTTTGAACATCCTTTTCAGATCGACGAATATCGAGACGATTGAGACTCCTTAATAAGACTAATTTTTATATTGGAAGGATTCTAGTATACCGACGTGATTATTTATTCCATAAAAATCGACAAAGTGCGAAAAATAGGTTGAGAAACCCTGCCGCTTCGAGGAGGGTATTGGTACATTGAAAGAGGGAGAGAGAGAAAGAGAGAGAAGAAGCGGATGAGTACGAATACCGAGAGAAAAAGAGAGAAAGAGAGACGTAGAAGAAGAGGTGGGCCTACGCAGCCTCCTGCGAAGTAATATGCTCTCGCCGTATGAGGTCTACCAGCTCTCCCTTCCTCTCACCCTTTCTCTCAATCCTCCAGGCCCTTGGAACCCTTTTCAAGCTCGATCGGGCACGTCCCTCCTCTTTGCCGTGGCTTCGTCCACAGTTGATCAATGTTTTAATTGTCGTTAATGATTCGAGGATACCTCTCGCGCGAGACGGAGGAAGAAAAAGAAGAAACGAAGAAAGAAAGAGAGAGAGAGAGAGAGAGAGAGAGAGAGGAAAAGAGATAAAGAAAGATGTTAAGAAAAATGTAAGAGTGGGAGAACGTTTGCTTAAGCGTCTAAAAATTACCGTAACGATTCTCTCCATTTTGGATACTTGACTCGTTTCTTATCCATGTTCCATTGTGACTCTTTGGACTTTTCTAAAAGCCAAGAGAGCTCATTACGTATTCATTGCTCTTCCCGAGTAGGTAGAGTATCTTCATCAGTGGCTTTTGTGACATTCTCAGAAAGTCAATGCCTTCGTTCAGAGTCTTTCGCAAAGAGAATTCAAATAAGTATGTAGATTCTTTGACTCCAATTACGAGGCGAACACCGTGATAACAAGATAATCAATATACAATGAGGAAGCTCGAACGATGAATGAAATTTGAAATGATGTATTTACAACGAAATTCAAGAAACACCTTTAAACCGGAAAAGTTTGAAAGCTTGAGCGACGACGACATTAGGAATACTTTGCGATTCCCTCGGTCGAACATTATAAAACGGGGAAGGAGAGAAGAGGGAGGAAAGGAAAAAAAATATCTCACGAAATACGAGAGATAAGCTTCGAAGCGGGAGGCGGAGAGAGAAAAACCGCCCACGTGCCGCATATGCCACGTGTTTTATCGGGATGAAAGAAACGAGCCTTTACTCGCTTTATGCGCGTTAATTATCGTCGGCTGCTACGCTATAAACATTTGCAAACGATCTCTCTCGTTCTTTCTTTCTCTTTCTCTCTCTCTTTCTCTTTTTCTCAGCTACGTAGCACGTGAAATTTACGTGTGTATGTATGCAACGTAAGTGGCCTTACGACGAAGACCGATATCTATATACACATATATTACGTTCGTCCACTCAACCTATACACGCAGGAATATCCATGAATACACACAAGTGTAACTTATCGTAAGCCGTTCGTAAGTCCTTCCCGAAGCTAGAGAAAGAAAAGTAAAGATACGAAAAGAAAAGAGGGTACCGAAAATACGACGTTGAGATTCGGTGAAAGAGCTCCAGAAAAGGAGGTGTATGAAATAGTAACTGTCAGCGTGTAGGCCAAAGTTGATGGCACATTGTCGTATTAAGCCGGTGGTAATTTGTCTGGTCTTCTTTCAACCACCCACATCCAACAACAACGACTTTGCTCGTTCGACGACCTCGCCTGGCCTTCGATTCGACAAAGTTCCTCCTCCTCTTCTTCCTCTTTCTGCTGTCTTGAAGAAGTGAAAGAAAAATGAGAGAGACAGAAGGAAAGAAAGAAAGAGAGAGAGAGAGAGAGAGAAGAGATTCCATATCCACGACGACATAGGTACATACATACATATCCAGAAGGTGTACCTGGCTGAGAAAAAGAGAGAAAAAGGACCGGCCCTATAATCGAGAGAGAAAGAGAGAGAGAGAGAGAGAAAGGGTGACGGAGAACCGATAAGACCACGTATAAATTCCCCGAGAGAAGCGACCGCGAGCTCCTCCAACTTCCTATCTCCGTATCTTTCCGAAAGAGTATGGTAAGTGCGCGTCCGAAAAGAAAATGAGTTTACCTCGGTGCGAACTTCTTCTTCCGCCATCTACGACGACAAGAATTATCGAGTATGGCATCCCAATCGCTTCGAACTACCATCGAGTTTATTGCCGTGTAAAATTAATGATCTTTTATTTCCGATAGGGAATGTCACTTTTAGAGTAACATCACAAATAAGAAAGGCATACGATTCTCATGATAAATTTAAACTAACAAATTTGAAAAGGAGAAAGAAGAAGAAGAAGAAGAAGAAGAAAAGAATATCTTTTCCTGGCAATCGGTCAACGTCCAACGGATCATTGTAATTTCCTTAGCGAATAAACTGTAAAATTTATGTCGAATGAGAATAGCTTTATCTTTAACAAAGACTTAAATATTACAGGATACAGTAGATTTCTCCTACCGAAGGGAAGAGAAATAAAAAAGGAAAGGGGGGAGAGAAGAAGAAGAAGAAGAAGAAGAAGAAGAAGAAGAAGAAGAAAGAGAGGCGCACGTCGGCACACGCGCGTGTATATGCAAACGCACCGCATGGGGCGACGAGACGGCCGACAGTGTACACGAAGAAGAAAGAAAGAAAGAAAGAAAGAAGGAAAGAAAGAAAAAAAGAAATAAAGAAAGAAGGAAAGAGACAGTCAAAGGGGACGAAGAAGGAAAGAGACGAGATTTCTTTGTCTTTCTTTCTCGGGCTTACGAAGAAAGAAGAAGCACAAGTAAAAGAAAAGAAGAAGAAGAAGAAGGGGTGTAGGGACTTCTGATTCTAATTACCTCGAGTTACGAGCGGACAACCGGCTGATCCGCTGTGGTCCATGGAGGTTTTCTTGCGCGCACGCCGTAACTTTGCTCTCCATAGCGTATAGACCACGTACGGGCGTAATGGCCCTGGTCGACCAGCCGATACGGTACGGGATACGATACGATGGTGGAGAGAGGGGAGAAACGGGGTGAATAAGAGAGAAAAAAAGAAAGAGAGAGAAGGACGACAATGATGATGATGATGATGATGATGATGATGATGATTATGATGATGATACTGGTGTAAGAGCCAGAGTTACCGAACGAACCAAGATTCGAGATGAAGGACCTCTCGAACCTACTCTAATCGCGACTGACGAATTACGATCTTGTTCGACGAATAATAGACTTCTCTCTCTCTCTCTCTCTCTCTCCCTCTCTTTTCTACGTTTCTACCCTTTCTAAAAGACTTAAATACTATAGCATTGGATAATTGCGGTTATTAATACAAAGCGTAATACCTCGGAATCGTTTAAAAGAGAAAAAGAAAAATAAAGAAAAGGATAGTAAATCGTCAATAATTAAAAGAAATTTGTATAATATTATTTCGACGATTTCTATGAATCCATAAAAATCTTTATTTACATTTCATTTGTCCTTTTGAAAAAGTAATTAATAAAGGAAAGATATTTAAGTACGATGTCTTTTCGCTGTTCTTCTATTTTACATTATCTCTTATATCCGTTCCACCCTTTTGACACTATGTGCGAAACGAGTATCTCACTTTCTTTTTCCTTCTACCTTGAAAGTAAAACACAGAGTCGTTTCGCTTTAACGCCCAAGCATACCGACCCTCGAGTAATTGCCTTGTTTTCTATGGCCAAGAAGTTATTAAAAGGAAGGCCAAGAGAGAAAGAAAAGAAGTATGCTCGCATGGAAATCAATTTTCTTCGAGATGAACGAGATAAAATTCATGATTGTAGAATCGATTGTGATTAAAGAATGAGAGAGAGAGAGAGAAGGAGAGGAAAAGTGAGCAAGAGAAATCTCAATGTTCTATCGTAAACACCTTCGTTGTCACTCTCGAGAAATACATAGGTACATATTCACGTACAGACATATATATATATATATATATATATATATATATATATATATATCGTTTGTCAATGTTCAAACTCTTAAAAACTCTCGAAAGAAACTTGCTCTGCGTGCTAACCGGTTTATCATAATTTAACGATACTCGTTATTAAATCAATACCTCGTTATAGAACACTCCGGGCCAAGGAAAAGGGTTGCGAAAATGCGTCTAGCTCGAGATAAGTAATTTTCTTCTTCTTCTTCTTTCTTTCTCCCTCTCTCTCTCTCTCTCTGTCCTTTTTTTCGATTTATTTCTTCGCGAAACACGCGATGATTCGACTTCAAGAATGGTAATTAATAACTTGATAACATTGATTAAGAAAGATAGAAAAAGAAAGAGAGAGAAACGGGTTTCTAAATATAGATCAACTAAATCTTCTTTATTATTTTTTTTCTTTCGACTGAATGGACTCGTAGAAAATCATAAATTAAATTATTTTCAGTTTTAAACCTGAAATCTAAAAATGAGAAAATCGTGAGGATGACTTCTCGCTGGTTTCACATAGTATATCTTTAAATCCGTACCATTCTCGAAGGTATATCGAAGCACGCGTGGCAAATCGTTCGAGTCCTTGCGATAAATCACCAAGGAATTCCGAAGAAGCCCGATGCGAGGAGTAGATATATGTATATGTCGTCGTCCTTCGCAACTATGCGAGGATTATCCGATATCAAGATCGATAAAGTATCGATGACCCTTACGTTTGCCTTCTTTCATTTTGAAAAATCATTGATCTTCCTTTCTTCTCGACAGGTGTTTACGATCTTCTCGTTTCTATTTTTTTTCTTTCTCTTTTTTTCTCTCTCTTTCTTTCTCACACTTCTGTGTCAGAATACGATATCTCGAAAGGACCGATAGAAAGAAGACTGAGCACGAATCTATTATCGTACAAACGACTAACGAAGAAACGAAGAAAAGGAAAAGGACAACGGCGATGACGTTGCGATCTCGGAGACACGAGAGAGGCGTTTCGTTTTCTACGGGGGGTAGAACACGTTTGGTGAAGCATCTTCTTCGACCACGACCTCAAACCGTTATGCGATAGAATGTATGTATATACGAATGGTTTGTTTGGTTACATAACTCTTCTCTGTCTCCTCCTTCCCCCCGTTTTCCGTCAAAATACATTATCAACCGACATAACGATTTACGAACGGATGCTCGATTACGATACGACTACGTCAAATCGTTTCGTTACGTCAAAATCGTTTGTTTCTGAGCGAAAAAAAAATGGAAAAAAAAAGAAAAGAAATTTACAGAAGAAAGTAAAGAAAAGAAAAGGACAAAAACCCACTCGTGCAAAAATTCAAATGCATTGAATTTTTTATAATTAATCATACGAGACGAAACTTTGTCTTTTGTCACTGTACGATCTGTTATACATTATTTATATATATATATTTACTTGCTTCAATTTTGTCAGCAACGATTAACTATCTTTCGGCCTTAATCTGCCACATTGTTAAGTTAATTCAAAAGACGAGAGATAAAATCGCTATGTTTTTGACATTCAACGAGGAAGGTATTCTTCTACCTCCGCAAGGTGGAAGAGGCGAAAAGATAATGGACCATCGAATGGATCAAAATCCTCTTTCAGATAGTAAAACTTCGTGGAAGGACCAAGGATCCTTTTTTACATAAGCAACGCCTTCCGAAAGATCCTTAATTGTAGATAAATAACGAGAAACGCGTGCACGGCGACGTTGGATGATCTTGTGAATGAAATTAAGCGACGAGTTGAAAGAGTAAGAAAGAGAGAGAGAGAGAGAGAGAGAAAGTGTCGAGCAGATTCTTTTTCGTTGAGAGAGATAAGAGAGTTTATCCTGACTGTCCATCCTACTTCGAAGGCACCTTTGTATGCTACACCATGATAATTATGCAGATAAGAATATAAAATTTAAGAATCAAGCTACCGGTCTTTTCCTTCTCCTTTGACGTTCTCCATTAAACTAATTCGATGACCATTGTGTACCTCGTCTACCAATGACAAATATTTTATTTACCAGATCTGTGCTATTCCCCGATCTAAAAAAAAAAAGGAAAGAAAGAAAGAAAAAGAAAAGAAAAAAAAGGAATAAAAAAGAGAGAGAAAGAAGAGAAAAGAAAAGGAAAGGAAAAAAGCAAGGAAGGTATCCCAACCTGAAATATATGTGTAACGATGTAATTTTCATCCGAACCGAGGAACCTCTTTACTATCTACGTCAAACCGTTTATCATATCGGAATAAAAGAATAATAAGAAGAAGAGTTCAACGTTGACGTCGTCCAAGGCGCGTAATACGAAAGAAAGAGTATGACGCGACGCATTCCAAGGCTCGGTAGTCGAAGCAGTTCTCTGGCTCTTCGCTATGTAAGAGTAAGAAAGAGAATAAGAAGAGATGAAGAAGGATCCAGCATCCTCGCTTTCCTCTTTTCGTTCCTCTCTCTCTCTCTCTCTCTCTCTCGTTCCTTTGCTCCGTCGAAAAAGCCATCCTTCCACGTCGAAGCGTCTCGAAATCCTTCTCGACGCGTTCCGAACTTACGTATAAGTTCGTAAGTTGATATATGTATATATGTATGTATGTATACATGTATGTACGTGTGCGAAAAAGTGAGGGACGGAGAGAAGGTAGATACGGAAGAGAAGAATTATCTGGTATCTTTCCTTCAGCTCGTCCTCTCGTCTTTCGAAGCTCTCGTCAGAGAGAGAAAGAGAGAGAGAGAGAGAGTATCTGACGGAGACTTCGTCGGCAGGGTCGTCGCCAAGAAGAGAGTAGCACACTCGTGTTTCGACGTAGGTGACGCCTCGAACGTATCTCGAACGTCAAGTTTCGATCCGCGAAACGAAGTTTACTCTAGAGAGGTATCGGTCGATGCCTAAAAGGGAGAGGACTCTCGTCGCCTAACGAGAAGAAACTTTCCTTCTGATACGAACGACAACGACATTTTCGAGATGTCGTCTCTCACCAGAGAAACTTCTACTTGCGAGAGCAAATTAGCTACACGAGAAGGAAGAAACGTACCTTTCGACGATACGTTTCTTTTCGATATTCGCGCCTTCATTCTCCCATTTCTCTTTCTTCCCATGTCTTACTACCCCTTACGAGATATTAATCTTTGGCTCTCGTTAAATTTCTACTAGTTTTAACGATCAGATCGAAGTGAATTCCAAAACTAAAGAAGTCTTGTCAAAATCGTATCACTCGGTAGAATATTATTCCAAAGACGCATCTTCCATTATTTTATATGACAATTGTAAAATAATACGCGTTAGATCCGCATTAAAAGGAAAAAAAAAAAACGAAAACATTATTTTCAAAACTGTATAAATTAATCGTAAAAGAAAAAATCATCGAATCTTATACGATTAATTATTACCTTAAATATCATTCAATTCTCACGTAGCAATAAAACTCATATTCATAAAGCAATAATAAAGAGGAATTAATGACTTAAGTATTTAAAAATTATCACCTACCATAAACTATACGATGTTTGAATGAGACTCAAAGAAGAATTATACTCGTTACGATCATTCACGATTTTTCTTTTCGACAACGCTTCGAAAACTAAAATAGAAAATGAAATCTCACATTGAAGGCTCTCGTTTCCATCGAAACGTTTGGAACGACGAGAGTGCATCTTTTCCTTCTTCTTCTTCTTGTTCTTCTTCTTCTTCTTCTATTTCTTCTTCTTCTTTGAGAGGAAGAAACGGTTACGAATTTAGCCGCGTCACGATCCGCGCTCGCGCATTTACCGCGCTTCAAAAGATTTATCGTCGTCGCGCGTGCGTCCGAGCGCTGGATTCCTTCGGAATCTCTCTCTCTCTCTCTCTTTCTCTCTCTTTCTCTGTCTCTCTATCTCTCTCTTTCTCTCTCCCACCCTCCCTCGAAACATAGATAATTATCTTAGGAGAGTCCTATAGCGTGCTTTATGCTGGAACGCGTTTCTTGCTCGAAAGCAGCTCTCCACGGATGCCATTATTCCGTGCTCGCGCGTTTCCTACGACGATTCGTTGCTTTTGCATGTGAATACCGAGAAGAGGAGAAGGAGGAGAAGAAGAAGAAGAAGAAGGAGAAGGAGAAGATGGGCAAAGAAGGGAGAGGTATACAGTCCTTCTATCTTTTTCCCTAACTTCTTCCTCTTCTTCTCTTTTCTTTCTCGGGGTGCGTCCAAGTACATATACCGACTATTCGCGTAATAAAGCGAAATCCCACGCTTACGACAAACCTTTTGCTCAACTATGAATAGTCGACGAAGCGATATTAAATGTTGACGGCTACTTGAATAAAAAAGAGACATCTGCTATGTTATTACACAAGAAAACTTTGTAGACTTTAAATATACAGACATACATACATACATACGTACGTACATACATGTATATATATATGTTTTAAATTCTATTATATTACATGTATTTACTTCACTATCCGAAGGACAATGTTTAAAAAAAAATGATTCGTTCATTTCGACGATTAACATTCATTTTTATCACAAATTTCTTGCTTATCTACATCGATAGATTAGATAAATGAATTGTTTCAAAATGCAAGGTCTCGTGTTACCCCAGCCTCTTCCAAATTCCCGTTAACTTCCGTAAATCCAACAACGAGATCGCAATCGCTAAGAGAAGTCAAAGCTAAGGGCGCCTCGTGACAGAGGAGAGAACCTTCTCTTTCCTTTGTTATGCTTTAACAAAATTACCGGTTCCAGTCCATCAAAAGGAAAGGGAAACGTTGAATGGTTGTGTAGAAGGAAGAAGAAGAAGAAGAAGAAGAAGAGAAAGAGAGAAAGAGAAAAAGAAAGAGAGAGATAGAGACAGACAGACAGACAGAGAGAGAGAGAAAGAGAGAGATAAAAATAGATAGAGTAAGAGAAAGAGAGGGCAGAGGCGCCTAAACGGATCCTTGAATTATTGCGTACCGACTTAGCTAGAATATCTCCTTCATCATCCCTTCTCGTATGGGGAGAGAACGTTAACCATAACGAAGTCTTAAGAATAAGAGAAAGAGAGAAAGACTCTCTTGGTGCTCTGACGGACGGACGTAGTTAATAATTCGTCCTGAGCTCTCGTGTAACCGCGAGTTGCTGCCGGTGGATGTTGCCTTCGTGCCCGGAAATTCAAGAGAAGCTTCGTGAAGATGGAAAAAAGGTAGGAGCCTCGATCGTATCTCTCGAAGAAACGTTAACGGGATACCCTCTTACCCTCTTATTCTTTTCTCTCATAGTTACCAAGGAAGGAAGGAGGATACACGTAGAATTTCAAATTCGACTATTTCCGCGTACCTGAGAGAGGACTATTTCATCTTTTACGATTCTACAAATAATTTAAAGTAATTAGTTGCATTGTGTTGCCTTCATTCATATTGTAATGATTAAAATCCTCAACTTTCTTCTTCTCGAACTTCTAAAACTTTCTTTGACGCAGAAACATATATACAGTATTAGTAAAATATTTTTTTAAATTCTGATCATTCGAATAATAAAATTTAATAGACGATCTTTAATTATCTCTAAACAGAAATAAATGATCGTATACGATCGATATCGTTAAATCGTTCATCCGTCCATATTAGAAAGGTAAAAAGAAAAGAAAAGAAAAGGAACGTTTCGAATCGAACGTAAACGCAAACGCATTTCTTCTTCCGCGGTGTATAACGTTACTCGGAGAGTTAATAAAGCTCGAGGTCGAGGCCTGGACCGTGGTTCTCCTCTTCATCTTCGTCTCCTACCTCATCTCCATGTATTCTCCACCCCTTCTTTCTTTCATCTACCAAGACCGACCACAATATTCGTCCTCCTCGCATCCCTTTCGTCTCTCTCTCTCTCTCTCTCCCTCTCTCTTTTTCTCTCTTACTTACTTCTTTCTCTCTTTCTCTTACGATTCTACGAAGAGAGACCGCAGACATCGCAGTCCGGACACCCGCAAATTATTTTCTCTCGAAACTCGTCCGTAGGTATCCAGTACCATCAACGTCCTTTCAAACCCTTCTTTCTCTTTCTCTTTCTTTCTCTCTTTCTCTCTCTTTGTCTCTCTTTCTCTGTTTCTTCCTTCTCGCCCTCACCCATTCTTCTTCCTGATTTGACCCAGAGTGCTTGCTCGTCCTCCCTTAAAAACCTTCTCTCTTTCTTCTTCTACTAATGACTAATTTCTTTCGTGCTACCACACACAAGGTATATTACTGTTAAAAATAACTTAATATCGTCCTCTGGGTATTATTGAAAGCGATTAGCCCGAGTATTTTTATATCCGAAGGAATATTTCAATTATAAATTAATTGATCCCGCTAATTTAATCGCGAACAAATTCGTTAAGCTAATTGAGAATACTTTTCAACGTTTTTTTAAGAGAAAGTGAGAACGAGGGACGAAAACGAGAAAGAGTGAAAGAGGGAGAGAGAGAGAGAGAGAGAGAGATGAGAGAAAAGAAAAGAAAAAAGAGGAAAAAAGAAAAAAAAGGGAAAAAAGAAATAAAGAGCACGGTGGATCGTACGCTTGGCGCCAGAAAGCCGGCCATTCTCCGGAGAAACGGAAAACGATTTCGTGAAGCCTCTTTCGCTCAACATATTCGTCGATGCCCGAATACCGGTTATCGTCTTTTAAAGCCGAAGGATATACGTGCTCGCATTCCTTCTTCTTATTCTTTCTTTCGAACGCAACAAAGTTGCAAGGAGAAGAATTGTCGAGGAAGAACGAAGTAACACCCGAGGGCCTACTTTGAAAGTCTTTTGCACGTGAACGAGAAGAAACTCTATCCTTTCTCTCTCTCTCTCCTTTCTTTTTGTATCTTTCTTTTTCTTTCCTTGCTTTCTGCTTTTCTTCATCCTTCTTTCTACCCTGTTTCCTGGTGGCATAATGATGAAAGTCTACTATTATGAAGTATGATAGCGATGTCGTAATGACAAGCTCGTTCACCATCATCAACACGCTATTCCATTGCTCGTTTGCCATCTTAAGATGTTAGCTCATTACATAAAAACCGATAACTATTACGTAAAATAATTTTTAATAAATGATAATACGTTCGAACAACTCTCGAATGGATTTAATCAATTTTCAAAAAAGTAAAGAGGTGTAAAAAGAGTAAAAAAAAAAGCGATAATATTAATTCGTTGGACAAAAAGATCTCTGACGACTTTCAAATGGGATCGTTTCCATCGTTTATCGAAACTGTGAACGACAGATGAATAGTCAAGCCGAGTTAACAGAATCTTCTTCCGATATTTCTGGACCTGCTCTCTATCTTTACTCCTTCGAGTACGCGGACCTATATGGAGAAGAATTTTTTCTTCTTTCTCTCTTACAAACGAGCTGACTCTACCTGAACGTAATGAAGAACGCGCTCTATCGTTTGAGGGACACCAACACGAGATACAGTGCGGCACCATTTCGATTAATTGCCCTGTCATTGTTTTATCTTTAACACCGTGTTCGGATAGGCATCTTAAATGGCACGCGATATATGTTGTATGGTACCTATACATACTCGTACTACGCACTAACACGCGTAATACCGTTTACACGTTCGAACCATCCTTTCCTTACTTTCATTTATCTTTTTTTTTCGATTAATCCTTTCGTTCGAATCGTCGATTCGGTCTTCTTAAATCCTTAATAGAAAAATGAATCGAATATGTTTCAAAGATACATCGGTATTGTTTACTTTCAATATCATAGAAAACATTTCTACGAGCTGACTTAAGTATTATCTCTTACTATTTTTCAACGCTATCCTTTTTATCAAATTTGTCAACGAGGAACACCGATCGATTAAATTCAATTGATATGAAAAATAAAATAAAAATGGAAACAATAAATCTTCATCGTCGAGAGTCAATGGACTCATAAAATAAGACTTTAAAGATTGGCTGATATATCGGCTAAGAACGTAAAGAGATTATTAATAACTTGATCATCGATCAAAAGGCCGGCGTGCGCGAGTGCGCGCGCAATAAAACGTCGATATATTTCATAAGTTTTTATCGGCGCCTCTCATCTGCCTCGGTAAAAGAAAGTTGCATGAGAGATAAGTGGTGTCGAGAATCTGGAATCCCCGAATGCCTCGAGGTTACGAAACACTTTGCACGCGTACGGTGAGCGCTTTTTGTCGAACGCCCGGCATGCGTGCTCGCGCGCCGAATAACTATCCGTGAGCGTAAGTACACGTGAATGTGTGTGCGCACGCGCGTTCAGGACCGAGATCGTATAGTCTGACCAACGGTAGCGACTAATGAAGGAACCGACTTCCATCACGAAGATCATTATCGTGTATACCTACGTATGTATATTTTAAACTCAAATATTTTCTGTTTTAATAGAAGAAGGAAGCAAAAAGAAAGGAAAAGAAAAAGAAGAAAATTTTCTACCTCCAAAGTGCAATTACTAAATTACCGTCGAAAATAATTGTCCGTCCGAATTGTTCCTTCCATCGAGTCACCTTTGAAAAGAATCATTCGTTCTACTCGTTCGAAATATTTTCAAAAGCTCGATAAAAGCTTCCTTAAGGTCATTTGCTTTCGTTTGCATGTTTTAACGATACCTCGGCGATTCTTTTTTTCTTTTCTTTTCTTTCCTTCTTTTTTTTTCGACAAATACAACGACCGAAAGAGATCATTAAAATTTCCAAGAACATGTTCGAATAGAAGGGAACTTGTTAAAGCTGTTTCATTAGCGATGGAATTACTCGCATTTCGAGTTAAACGAACAGATATCGATAGGGGCCGAGTATTTCCGATTTTCACACCTGATTCCATAAAAGGAACGTTTCGATTATATGAGGTCGATTGATTTCTCAGCTGGCGAGTCGTGCTACGCAAGATCGAAAGACGCGAAACGATAGATCGTTTTCTTCGCCACGACGTACGAAGTAAAGAAAGGCAATCGTTATCGAAATGATCGAAGACTCGAATGCACTTTGATATTAACAACTTGAAAGAGAGGACGACGGCTTAAACGTTCTTTACTTTTGCTTTCCTTTATCCAACGCCATCGGCCTTTAAAATCGCGCGCCCTCCGGTATACGTGTACGCATATATATATATATATATATATATATATATATATATATATATTACTTATAAATATATATGTATACGTATGTATAAGTTAAACGCATTAAAAAGAGAGAATTAGATAGCCACATTTAGTTTATAGACCGACAGGAACGACTTCGCGGGGTTACGGGGCGAAACAAACGGCACCTTTTGCGCAAGATTTTTCCTTCGATCGGTAGAATCGGATCGACTAACAGTTGTAAGCAACGACTAAACAGACGTGTCTGCTTGAAGGCGGTTCTCTTACGCGGCAGAACTCGCACTCACAGCTTTACAAGCCCGACTCGCTTTCGCCTCTCTTCGAGATCGAGAGATGGATAAATTTATCGTCTAACGACCTCCGTGTTGCACCGATCGTTTTCTACGCCAGGTTCAACTTTACTTCAACAAAGTGCGAACGATCGATAATGATTGATTAATCGGAGAAAACGTGAAAACGCTTTTTATTATTATTATTATTATTATTATTATTATTATTATCATTATTATTACCATCATTATTATTATTATTATTATTATTATTATTATTAGTAGTAGTAGTAATATAAAAGCTTTAATCGGTGTATTTATAATTCCCAAAAAAACTTCTATTATTTTTATCCAATCCAAATGAAATATGGCAATAATTGCTCTTTATGACTGAACAGAAAATTTAAGCTACTTAACTTGCGGAAATATTAGCTATTAAGCAGACTGCGAGGCTTTAAATGAATGAAAGAAAGAGAGAGAGAAAAGGAGGAAAGGTCAATATATAATCACAATGTAAAGTACAAAGCTAGAAAGAGAGAGAGAGAGAAAGAGAGGAAAGGAAATTGTAAAATTGATTACACTAGAAATACATTAATTGAGTGATTTGTAATTGTGACTTGTGATCTGTGTTCTGTGTTCCTTGTTCTGTGTAGCACGTTTATTTTTTAACGTAGATAATAATCCGCCGATTAAATGCTTATCGTTTTAATGATCGATCTTATCGTCGTCTCTTTCATATAGATATATATTTTTAATACCATGCAATTGAATATGAATTTCTATCTGATTGCGTTTACAATATGAAATAATTAAAATTTTCGATTCGAAAAGGCAATAGAACATAAGGAACGTTGCATCTATCGTTTTCATTGGTGCTGCCGCGTTGCGACCGGGAGCACTCGACGGCGTTAATGGCCGATCGTGAGCACCGATAATAACAATAGCCGTGAGTTACAATATAGGCGCAGCCGCATACGTAATGCGCCCGCTCTTTACGGATCTTCGCTCGATACGCGCGAAATTTACGATCGCCTTTACGATGTGTCTTTTGCAAAATTTATAAACGATGTTTCCCGATAGCATACCTTCCAATATATATTCCGATGTATATTACTATACGAATATAGCAGTATACATTTTATACGGATCTACGTAAAACATAGTTAAATACAATATACTTTTATAACAAACGATTTCATTCGAGAATAAACGAGAGGCGTAACACGGAACCGATCTTATTAACGAGATTAATGAAAATAATTTAGAAGAGCCTTCCTGATTAGTATCACTTCGTCGTTCCTTACTCGAGATGATTAATATCGTAATAACGATAATCTTAATTAATAATTCCTAATCGATTATAAAAGGAACGTCTTCCACTTTATCGTGGCTCCTTGGTAATTAAGTTAAGGCAATAAGACCCACCGTTCGTCTTTCGAGCAGAAGCTAAGAAGAGAAAGATCATGAAGGAGCGAGAGAGGACGATGCATTGCAAGGAACTCTAGGAAGACGAGGGTGAGGGAGTGCGGAATGGTAAAAGAGGTAAAAGGGAGAGGAAAGAGGAGATAGATGATGATGGCCGATGGCGAAAGGAAAGGTGAAAGAGGAGGATTGGGAGAAGGAGAAGAAGTACGCTGGGGGTCCGGACCCTCCCGCGGCGAGAAGCTATCGAAGGTACAAGCATTTTTCACGTAATAACCCGTAACGCCTAGAGAAACGATTGATCGATTGCCCGACTCACGATTTTGCCTCTAAAGAGATTCCACGTGTAGCTTTTCTACGTCATCGAGACGTCGAAAGGATCCTATACTCGAGGACGCCAATATCGATTCCAAGCTGGTTCCCAGCGTGAAAATCATCCTTTAAGATCGTTCGGCGAATGATTCGTTGAAATCTTCATGAACGATAAAAAATTATTAAACTAATTGCCCCAGTATATCATCATTTTTTAAATCGATTTTAAACCGATTCCCACATCGATTCCTATTCTGTCACAAGTATCTATTCGATCGCAATGATTTTAATATTATTCTACGTTATTTCAATTTACTTAAATTTACACATTGACGAATGTTCCTTCGATCTCAGTTCAGTCGGTTAATGTAAATTACAGTGAGGGAACTTAGATCGAATTGAAACATGCGAATCGATCTTTATCCGAACGTTCCAACATGAAATTAGGAAAAATTATTTAAAAAAGTCCTTGGGGTTACCTCCCAATTTTACTTTTTTTCTTTTCTATTTCAAATCTAGAATCTAGAGAAAGTGAAAAAGAGGGAGAACACGTAATATCCAGTGTCTTTATGGGGAGATAAGTGGTCGGAGCGCTAATGTTCACTGACCATTAAAGAGCCGTACTATAATCTAGCTATGTTTAGAGTCGAGCGGAAAGTAGCCGAGACGAGGATTTTCCAAGCGTAATTGTTATCTTCTCGGAAAGGTTTCAGTACCGATAATTATTCTATCGCTGCTTTTACGACTTTACACGCGTGCAACAGTCTACCATACATATACGTATACACTCGCGCACACGTACGCACGCATGTACACCTGTGTACTCGAAACGAAAGGCGATTGGTGTCAGACGTTTACCAGTGTATCGTGTCTACTGAAAAATGGAAACGATATTGCGATGCTGAGATTAATTCGAGATATATATTCTCTCTTTTCCTCTCTCTCTCTCTCTCTCTCTTTCTCCGTCTAATTTGTTCCTCGCTGTCGGCAATTATAATGGGCATGACTAGTCGTACGACACAAAAAGTACAGATCGATGTAGTGTGTAAAACGCGTGCACATAAATTCTCATGTACGGCAAAAGAAAAAAAGGAAGAAAGAAAAAAAGAAAAAACAAGAAAACACCAACAATTAGGGGATAATCGTCCCGTAAAAAAGAAAACACAGTGATCGCATTCCTTCGAAGAGAGAAAAGATTTGAATAAAAAACAAAAAGAAATGCATTTTATCTAATAGTACAAATGTTTTGCGCGCGATAAGTTTAATAATTAAACGTACTTGCCTCTCATAACTGTTATTTTGATAATCGTGAAATATTTCATCTCGTATTTCACCATTATAGATCAGACGATTGTCAACAATTTATAATATTACTCCTTGTTTTATATTCACCGACAAACTTTTATCTATTAAAAATGAATTTACTTTCTCAGATTCGACGTTTTCGAGGAACGTACCACGGTATCGTCGAGGAATCGACGTAGGAACTGTGCTCGAGTTCGAACTCGAGAGATAAAGAGGACTTTACTGCGCATACGCGAAAGAAGAGAGAAAGAAAGAGAGAGGAACAGAGAGAGTTCAGCTGACTGAATCGAGAGAGAGAGAGAGAGAGAGAGACAGAGAAAGAAAGAGAGAGAAGAAAATGATGCACCAATAAAATCGATAAAATAAAAAGAAAAATAAAATAGAAAATGATTTTGCGAAAGCATTCCATTTTTTTTTTTTAATTCGCAGGATAGCGATACAGGTAAGTACTGATTTCATTCGGTACATCCGTTCGAACGATAAAGCGAAACAAATCGAAATTCACCAGTCACTCGTCGACCTTGTTAAAGAATCGTTCCTGTTGTTGTTGCTGGTGCACCGTTAACCGATCGTTCCTTTATTGTACCTTAGTAGAATCGCGTGGGCGAACTTAATCCGCGGAACCGAACGCAGCAGGATCACGAATCGGCCAATTAGTCATCGATCCTGTCGTAGCTCGATCGAGATTCCAATACTTTGCCCTTTCACCTTTTACCTTAACGATCATATTAACCTCCTTTCGATCGTTGCATAAAAGCTCTCACTCGTGAATAAAAATATCAATTTTAAACATTAACGCGAATAAAAATTCTTTCCGAAATAAATAAGTAAATAAATAAATAAATAAATAAATTATCCTAGTCGTTCGTACCCTTCCACATAAATCATTCAAAATGATCAAAGAGTCGTGATAAAAGTCGCGAATGACGACGTCTCGTAAAAAAAAATTTTCAAACCGACATCTGGAAAGCTCGTAAATTTTTTTACAAAACATCCTATGCATAAATATATTCTTAAGATATTCATTTTACGATTGAGACTGACCGACTTTAATTCTTGCTTTTAACGATGAAGACAAGAACCGAATGAAAAAAAAGAAATACATTATCACTTTCACTATTTGTTGTGCTATAAATCAGGATAGTACATTGAACGATGTGATATCTATTAAAATTCAATCCTGGTTCTTAAGGATTTTACTATATATGTATATAGTAGGACGAATTCAGGAGAGGACGAGTCTTAAAAATTTTTATCTTTCCATGTAGGCGAACTTGCTCTAATTAAAGCAAATCAGTAGTGGTTGTTGCGATCGGATTCACGAATATGTATGTAGTACCTGCATATACAAACAAGAGAAAA
Organism: Vespula vulgaris; assembly: GCF_905475345.1. Taxonomy (NCBI): domain Eukaryota; kingdom Metazoa; phylum Arthropoda; class Insecta; order Hymenoptera; family Vespidae; genus Vespula; species Vespula vulgaris. Next base: position 3,392,027 of record NC_066596.1, on the reverse strand, counting down.
GTACTCACGTGGCTTCGATCAGCTTCGTTGCTCTCACCTACCTACTGGCTTACATGACAGACACGCTCCGTTGGCACACATTAATATACGACATACCTTTTCCTTCTCTCTCTCCCTCCCTCTCTCTCTCTCTCTCTCTCTCTCTTTCTTCATCAATCTGTATATGTATATCTACTAGTTACCAATCTATTCATCTATCTATCTCTACGGAAACTCTCTGATCGCTCGAGTATAAGAGTAGAAACAGGACAGACAGAGAGCTTTACTAATTGCATCAACATACCGATTCGCTATGTCGAACTGCACCTGCGACTATTACATTCGTACTATTACTACTGGATGTCCTTCTTTTTCTCCCACTCTTTAAAGTCTTTTCTTTTCTGTTAACGATCTCCGATATCTCCCTTAACGAATATGTTATTAAGTTAGTAATAATTCAACATTGTATCGCGTTTAAAAGGAAAATTATTAAAGATATATTAAAGGTACCTTACCAAACGGATTAACTTTCGAATACGAACGAGTAATTAATTTTGTCGCGAAAAAATCTATGGTGTTATAAATGGTCGAACTCGTATAAATCTATGTTTTTCTAAGAGATAGATATATGACTTCATATTAAATATGTTTCTTTTTTTTATTTTTCTTTCGTCATCGTTCGGTAGCTCAAACGAGTTGTATTCTTTTCGATCAAAGCCGATCGTAATAATCATCGAACTTTCTTACTTTTCCTCTTCCTCTCTTTCCATCGAGCACACTCAACCATGTCCCTCTCTTGTCCTCCTTACCCTGCCATGCTTGGTTGCAATTACCGATAGGATCGCGTCGCGCTGTGCGGTGCACGTTCGTCCGTCCACGACGACAAGCGCTCGGCTGTATCGTCCCAGAAATCACGATGAGAAAGAAGAAAGAGGGAGAGAAAGAGAGGGGGAAAAAGAGAGAAAGAGAAAGAAAGGAACCTCCCTTTTACCGGAGTACGCAGATTCTATAGGTACGTACAACTCCGCTCTGTTTGGAAAGCAAACCAAAAAGAACTTTATTCCTGATTACAGTTCAGTCTAACGGTCGATTTACGTTTACGTTTTGTCCTTTCTAATCGCTCTAGAAATTAGAACTTGCTCTAATGATAAAAACTTTATGTACCTACATTTAACCCGATTCTACTGTACGATACTTTGGTCGAAAAAATAAACACGATAGATGCACATGTTGTACAGGCGAAACAGAAAGAAAAGAATGAGAAAAAGAATTAAAGAGAAAAGATTGTAGATCGTTTATTAGAAAAAAGTCGACGAGAGTCGAACGTCCTGTTTAGATTAAAATTATTTTCAAGCTACTCAGATATATATTGATGACGTTTTTAAAACATCGCGACAGTATCAATTTTGTTTTTTATTACAAAATAAAAAGGATCGATATATACATATATTTATATCTATTCAAGATCAAAGTTAGAAAAACTCAGTTAGATATTACGTTCATCCTATCACCTTCTCCTTCTCGAGGAAGATAAAGAAAGAAAGAAAGATGGTCCAACCGCAATTACCGATAGGATCGGCATCGTACTGTGCGATGCACGTTCCGTCCGTCCGCGCAACGATGCTCGCTATATCGGTCGAAGAATCACGACGAAGGCAAAGGCATATATAAAACCTTCCCCGTTTCTGGAGGAAAAGGCTCGTATGGCCGGTTTACCAACGTGAAAAAAGAAACAGTATCCTTCGCCTCGTTTGGACCAGATTAGAAACGAGAGACTCGAAGAAAGAGAGAAAGAGAGAGAAAGAGAGAGACAGGATTCAACTACTCTCGCAGTAAATTGAATTAATCAAGCTTTTCATTGGAATTGCACTGTAAAAAACGTTCAACCATTTTCTTCATCGTCGAGTCTAAGACCACGGCACGGCATAGCACAACACAGCAGAGCACAGCACAGCACAGCACAGCACGGCACGGCACAGCATAGCATGTCATAGTAAAGCTATTACGTATATATACGAACACAACTATTCGAAATTGCTTACTTACGAACGTGTGAAAATGATGAATATTTTATTTTCGAATATAAATGATGGGTGTATTAATTTGACGTAAAAATGCTGATGTAAAGATTCTCATTAATTTAACTGACTAACAAGTTAATGTAAAAACTTTCCAAACGGTAACTTGGTCTCTGTTTCTATTGCGTTACATTTTATATTTACAAATGGAAGTTCCAAGAAAGGAGAAAGAAAGATTGTAAAATAATAAAACGAGGAAAAAAAAGATACGATAAAATAGTCCTAGGGGAAAATTGAAAGGTGCGAATTTCCTCTTAGCGTTTAAAATTCCTCTTTCGCAAGATGGTAAATGCTGTCGACGTCTCTCTCTCTCTCTCTCTCTCTTTCTCTGTCTTTCTCTATCTCTCTTTCTCTCACTCTCTCCCTCTTTCTCGCTAGGTCCTTTCCTGACTGGTACATCGAGTCCCTCCTTCTCCTCTTTCCTCGCGTGGCACACACATCAGAGAATTATGCATCTCAGGTGCATAGGTTCTCGGTAAACCGGAATGCAGATAACTACGGATCCCGTCTCTCTCTTTCTCTCTCTCTCTCTCTCCCTCTCTCTCTGTTTTTCTCTTTCTCTCTCACGCTTTCGTACGTATCCAGTATTTTTTGTTTGCCATCCACGAGCTCTAACGATAAAAAAATTTCTATCTACGGCAAGAGTCGACTCACTCGCTTTCTAAGATTTCGAATTTACGAGAGATACTTGAATAAAGATATCTATGAAGATGAAATAGCTCGAAATGACTGTGATCACTGTCGATCTTGAAAAAGGAAGAGGAAAAGAAGAAGGTTGAGGAGGAGGAGGAGGAGGAGGAGGGGAAGAAAGAGAAAAGGAAAAGGAATATCGAGTCTTCCCTCCGGTTTTAACGGTTCCTCATATTTTTTTCTCTTTTCCTTTTTTTCTTCTTCTTCTTTTTCTCTTTTTTTCTTTCATTCCCACTCAAAGTTCGATGAACTTCGAAAGCGTGAAAAATGGACGCTACGGATTGGAAAGAGAGATCTGTTCGATGAATCGTGAGACGAAGAAAAAGTCTGATTAGTTCTCGTATTTTTTTTTCAATACTTTTCCCTGACTTTTCGAAAGTTCCTTCATTTAATTCGATCGAGACGAGTCGCAAGAAGAAAAGAAGGAAAGAAAAAGAAAAGAATACAATGAAATAAGTTGTTAAACAAACGTGGATAATTCAGGAGAAGAGAAAAAAAGCTTTGACGAAAAAGAATGGGACAACGAGTTTTGTCGATTTTTCTTAAAGAAAATCGTAATGTTCAATAAGACGGTCTTATTCATTGCGGAGTGGCAAGATTATGCGGACAGGTGCTCGATCGACGAGAGATTCATTCTGACTCACAACTTCTCGAGAAGATACCTACGGAAAGGAGGAGAATAAGGCGAATGAGGATGAGAAGGAGAAGAAGAAGGAGGAGAAAAGGAAAAGGAAAAGGAGGAAGAAGTTAAGGCGATAGATAACTGCCTACATGGATCATACATCACTCGATCGCGCAATGAACGCTGCTTTCGACGGCCGATACGCATGAACCTAAGCTTTTTCTACCTCGTCTTTTCATATTTCCTTTTAACCATGCGTCGAAACGTCCTCGTGACGTTCCTACGCAGTTAATCGATTCGTCCACTCGACACGACCAACCGGCAAAATCCATCCTTGATTGCAATTATCGAACGATCTCGACTCTCTCGACACTTTGCACGTTACGTTCAAGTTGCACGCCTGAGGAAGGTGCACCGTGCATGCTCGCCTGCATAAAACATAGTTGCAAAGAGTATCCTTACCACGACGTGAACCTATTTCTCCATTATCTTTTACAATAATTTCTTACGAATTTTTTTCATCGGCTTTTTTTTGCTTCGTTTCAATTCTACAAAATATAAAATATTATGTATCCTCGACGAATAGATTTAGGAAAAATAAATCAAATAATCAAACGAATTTAACATTCGATGAGATCCACAAAAATATGAATATATCTAACACGTTACAAGGAATATCTAAAGTAAAAGAGAATACTATTTGGTTCGAATCGAAGGGAAATAATCAAACAAATGTCGTCATTGAATTCTCGCGTGTGCCTGCGACCGATGTGCTGCCGTATGATGCTGACACAACAGCTATAACGCACCATGATTTATATTCGCGCCTTATATCGTTCTGTGAGGGCCACATACGTTCGAATACGTCACTGGTATATACGAAAGAAAAAAAAAACAGAGAGAGAAAGAGAAAGATTAAAAAAAAAAACATGGGAAGGTATACCAAGCGGAGCACCATCTCTTTCTCTCTTTCTTTTCTCTTCTGATGCTCTGCAAGCTGGTCTTATCGGCACTTCCGTCATCCCCGCGCCTCCACGCGGTCCCAATTAGACGGCTCTAATTGGACGGCGAACGAGCGCACCGTAATAAGGCACCCTTCTCTCTCTCTCTCTCTCTCTTTCTCTTACTACAACGTTTGTTCCTTCTCTTTCGTACGTACATATCTCAAGATTTAAAAAAAAAAAAAAAGAGAGAAAAGAAAGATCGTTGTGTGTCGCGTGACACCTTTCCTCGAAAATTCTGTTTCGGATTCGGCTGATTCGTGCACACCACTTTAGCATCCCTTCTCGCTTTTTAACATCCTCCAGAAAAGGCGAAGACGTCTTTCGAAACGCAAGCAACACGGAAGATTCGCGTAGACGGATTTCAACCCCCTCCACCCTCCTTCCGTTTCCGTTATACTCTCTTTTCTCTCATTCTCTCTCTCGTTCTCTCTGCTTATCGTCGTTAGGAGAAAGATGCCGATCTCATTTCGGACTCCGATCTTTTTGGAACTCCATGCACGAACGAAAGGCGACAACGACGACACGTGAGCCGAGAAGACGGTTCGAAGAGATCCAACGCTTCGCGTGTCACGATTCCATCGAGCTCTTCTACTTTTTCTTCTTCTTCTTCTTCTTCTCCTCCTCCTTCTCCTTCTCCTTCTCTCCTTCTTCGGTCTTTCGGTTTGTATTCGTGTCGATCCTATCGCAAGGGAAATCTTGTTCTTTTCGTCGAGAGATAAGTGTGGGAGAAAGGCGACACTGCCAAACGAAAAGATCTTTCGTACGGTACACTTGATGGATTTTTATAAATAAGATCCTGATCAAAATGAGAAATCAGATCTTTGGCGATCTCGGAAAGAGAAAGAGAGAAGAAGAAAAAAGAAACGTAAACGAAAAAAGGAAAAGAGAAACAAAAACGAAAAGAGAAAAGGGGAAAAAGGAAAACGAAAAAAGTATTTCAAAGAAAGTATCTTACTCGGGGTTTTACGTCTTCCTGTTTCGCGGTACATTTCATTTTGACACAGAATTGACAACTTCCTTGGCGAAAGTTCTCTTAGCGTAAGGACGGAACCCGTTGAAAATCGTTTTTCGTCACGGCGAGAACGCCGCCTCTCGCCGATCTCCACGTTGACAAGCGTTTTTTCGGCACTTCAGATAGAGAGAGAAAGAGTGAAAGAGAGAGAGAAAGAGAGAGGAGAGAATGCGGGGAAGGGAAGCAAAGATAGAGAAAGAGAGAGAATGAAGAGGAAGGAGGTAGAGAGAGAGAGAGAGAGAGAGAGAGAAAACGTCGGTCTTAATGGACCAATCGTCGAAGCAACAGAGAAAAAGAGAGAGAAAGAGAGAGAGAAAGAGAGAAAGAAAGAAAGAGAGAGAATGAGTAAAAGAGGAAAGAGAACGAGGAGGGCCTTTAATACCCAACCGTTCGTTCGTTGGTCGAAATTCTTCTTCTTTTCCCTTCGACCTTCGACGTTACACAAAGAGCCATTTTATAACGGAGTTGGGCAATCCTAGTAGTACGGCAGTGTCACGATTTCCGAGCCGATCTAACGCACGTGGATCCATTTGGGCGGAGTTAGATAGTCCTTACGTAAATGTCTTCGCTTTGTGAGCTTGTACCACGCCTTCTTCAAAATGGTTAAAATGGTGTCGGTGTCTCGTGTTCGATTGCTTTTTGATTATAACTGATTTCATGTTATCGCTCCTCTAAACGTCTTAAAATATCTTCAAATCTCTCTGAAATCGTAATAATACGTATTATTTCAAAATAAAAAGATTTATTCCCTCACTCTTTACTTTTTTTATTGATTTTCTATTAGATTTTTATCCAATAATCAAATATTATATCTGATATCGATCTAAATCGAGACGTTACTTAAAGTAACCAAGAAATTCAAAGGAAATAAAATAAAATCTTAGATTTCCGTATGCATGTTCGTTCTATTATGATCTGATTACGACTGACGTACTAAATAGCAGGAATAAAGGTAAAGTATGAATAAAAGGAAAAGTATGAATCGCGGTCAAGCGGGCCAATATGTGTTTTAATATTTGAAATATAAATAGCCTCAATCAAGTGATCAATCAAAAAAGGAGGGTTTCACAATAGATACACAAAGCACGAAAAAGCGAAGGAGAAATTCTTTCATGCGGAATCGAAGGACGTAGAATGGAACAAGGCGAATCTTCTTTGTCTCTGAGAACGTAGGAATCCCTATCCTTTTTAACCCTCAGACGGTATAATTTAACTTGGCTCCGTGTCATTTCGAAAATCCCCGAAGAACGAACGATTCTACCTTTCTTAAGATACACCTTCTTCAACAGAAGTCCATTTCTATTCCTTCTTCCTATTCATTATTATGTACGAGCAACTATCATCCCTGCGTGCGTGATCCTTTGTCCTAGAAAGGTGGAATGAAGCGATCATTAACGAAATATTCGGATCATTGCAGAAGATCGTAGCTCGAGGGTTAGCTAAGGTACTACCAAATTTTCGATCTCTTCGTGATCACGAGACGGCATAAAGATAAACAGAGAGTCAGAAAGTAGTGAAATTTGAAAGGTGAGTGTAGCGATCAACCATCAAAAGTGGGTGGTTGATAGCGACACGCGCTCCAACTCGCGCGCATGCGCAGCTTAGGCATGTAGGCGTCTCGTATCCGTTGCCACCACCACCGTCCAGTAATTGCGGACGACTCGCTAAACATGCAACGCCGTTCACGAGCACGCGATCGAGCCTGGAGAGAGCTCCTTTACCTTCCTCTTTTCTCGATCCTCCCGTCTTCGAAGCTTCTTCTTCTTCTTCGAAGAAGAAGAAGAGAGAAAGAGATGCCTCATAAAAAGAACAAAAAAAATAAAGAAAAAGGAAAAAAAAACTGTGGAAAGAAAGAAGAAAAAACTTACACGCAGAAACACGTACACGCTTGACGCGACGTCGATCGACGTTAGGCCGCGTGGCCTAAGAAAATGATGGCAGCTGCTGAAACGATGCTGTTATTGTTTTTGAGATCGTAATAAAGACGTCCACCTTCCATTACCGTCATCCTTCGCAAACTGAATAATGTGAATGACAACTTATTCGTCTAATGCATTATTCCACGCGATTACCTAACACACTTTCTTAACGTTAACAATTGATTGATTGCATTAACAGAGTGTATCGATATGATCGCGACTGGTGGTTAATAACGCATTTATATACGTATTTACGAGCTAGCCGAGTAAAGAATTAAAATGTTCATACACCATTTGCTTTTCGGGTGTTGCTTGAAGATTCAAGAAGGCCATGAAAATTTCGAAGATCGAAATATTCATCCCCGCGGTAGAAAAGGTTGCCGTACGCAATTACGGATACCGCTCTTACCGGTGGCCCATGCAGTAGTCCCTTCTCTCTCTCTCTCTCTCCCCCCTTCCATCTTTCGATCTCTCTTCGTCTGCCTTCCCTCATCGACCGCGATATGTCCTCCTTACCCCTCGCACCCTTCTTACGAGATATCCATCCTCTTTCGAACTTCTCTCCATCCATATCTTCTTCCTCTTCTTTCACTTCCATCTGCGGGCAATTCGGAGCGCCGGAACCCCCGACGAATCGCGAGAGTAAAAGAGAAAGAGAGAGAAAACACAGCATACCGCTCCTACGGTGCCCAGTCATTTTGAAAAATACCCCGGCAAAATGATTTGCCCGCTATTACGGCGACCCGTTCTCTCTCTCTCTCTCTCTCTCTCTCTCTCCTTCTCTCATCGTATGATTCGTATTTTGCCGTCTTTTTCTATCTCCTTCAGGAGCTCGTCGCTCTTTCTCTCTCTCGCTCTCTCTTTCTCTCTACCTCTCTGTCTTTTTCTTTAACTCGCACCGTTCTTCGCGGCCACTCGTGCTATTTTCTTCTCTTTTTCATTCCTCTTTCGCATCTCGAAACGCGATGTGCCGCGTTATGCGCGAGACCGGATCGATTCGAACCAAGCAAGCGGGCTTTTCAATAATGTTCGAGATCGACGAAATTCGTACTTGCCTGCATCCTTATACTTCGCGTTTACTCGTCGGTCGAGAAGTGAATGAACGAGAAGGATCGAGTAAACGGGAGAGGAAAGATTACAGAGTATATTCGAATCTCGAATTTTATCGTTTAATATAAAAAGTCTAGAGTTACGATCATTACGCAAAGTCGTTAAGTAACGATGTTACGTACGAACTTGTAATGTCAAGCACGATTATCGAGATAAATCATATTGCTCGAGCGTTAAAAGGAATGACTAGCTTTACGGAAGAGACGAACGAATTATGCTAATTTTCTATTCGCCATAAAATCTTGCTTAGATGCTAAATTTATCTCGGAAAATCGTTGAATAGAGAAAATCGGTGTGTATAAAAACGATGCGTATCAACGGCTCTTCTACGGTGTAATGTTTTTATGGCACGATATTAATATATCGTTTCGGATTCATTCCTACGGATAAGGATCATTATCGTATATCATATATTATTACATATATTTTATAAAATAATGGAAAAAAAAACGGAGAAACTTTTAAGCAATATTATCACCCAAAGAATATTCATTATACTTCGTTTTTACATCCAACAGAAACTTCATCGATCATCGTAAAAAGATTCGACTGGAACGAAATAGTCAACGTCAAGTAATTTCGAAAGTTCGCGTAATTGGCGGCAAAATGGAAGAAAAATTTAACAAAAGAGAAAGGAGAAAGAGAAAAAGAAAGACAAGAGAAAAAAGATATAGTAGACATCGTCGTTCGACGAGCGTCGTTCGATCGTAATGAGCGCGCACACGACTTTTGTCTCCCTGCTGTAACTTACGAAGACGAAGACGAAGACGAAGAAGAAGAAGAAGAAGAAGAAGAAGAAAATAAAAGGAGAACATGGAAGAAAGACTTTAAGAAAAGGACACTGGACTTCCTCAGCGTAAATACGTAGTGCGCGCCTCGTGTAAGTTCCCAATTAAAGTTTCGGGACCCATTCCCCGGTACAACTTGGCCGTGTTCTGGTCCCGACTTCGTGAGGGCTCGCCGTTTTCGCCTGTCTTCGTCATAGTCTTCTCCTCAGTGCGGAATCTCCGTGGTCCATCTCTCACGAGGTGGACGACGACGACGACGACGACGACGACGACGACGATGAAGAAGAAGAAGAAGAAGACGACGACGACGACGACGACGACGAAGTGAACGAGGTGAACGTTCGTCGAAGGGGATATTCCGAGTAGGTAGAGGACTTACTGCGAGCTAAGGGACAGAGGATGGGGAGAGGGAGGCGGGTGGAAGAGACCGTTCATCCCAGTAGAAGTTGGTTGGCAGGGACAACCACCGGACAGATACAGATATGCTAATACCTGAGTCGTTTACACGTGATATATAGCCGAGCTGACGGACACACTGCAAGGAGGCTGCCCATCTCGAGACCACCTCCCCTCTTTCCACTAAACTCTCCTCTTCGATCACCGATTTGCGGAGACTCGCTAGAGGTGGTCTCGCCGAATTTCCGAATCCAGAACGTTTATTTTTCTATCAAAGCAGATACGTAAGGTATCGATCCTCTGTCAATAAATTGCATGTCTACGTTTTTTTATATGAAATGTATCGTCTAACGAGAAGATCGTTTTTAAAATGTATTTCAAAGGATAGATGATACGATGAAATAGATTATATCGGAATAGATGAAATGTTTGATACGATCGCATACGTTCGTTCTCGAAAGAAGAACTAGGGGTAGAGAGAAAGAGAAACCTGAAGAGGGAAGAACGATTACCCTTGAGAATGATAAAATAAAGGAAAAGAGGAAGAAGAAGAAGAAGAAGAAAAAAGGGACAAACTGCGATGGTAAGTATTTCGCTCGGTGGGGTTATGGATGCGGAATGATTTTTTGAGATTTCTGAAAGACACGCTACGAAAGAGGATCGAACGAGAAAGAAAGAGAGAGATAGGAAACGAAGAGACAGAAGAGACGGAGAGAGAACGAGGTATAATCACTACAATTACCTTACCGCCACGAGATCGCTTCCGAGAAGAAGAAAAAGACAAAGAAGAGGGTGAAAAAGGAGGAGGAGGAGGAGGAGGAGGTGGAGAAGGTGAAGATGGTAGAAATGGTTTGGTGGTCGCGATGTGCAAGGAGGGGCATCTCTCTCCCTCTTTAGAGGAAAAAGAGATAGAGAGAGTGAAAGAGAAAGAAAGAGAGAGAGAGAAATACACTGATGGACCCACCGTGAGCAAGTATTATATATCCCCAGCCCTGTGAGTAATGATATCCATGCCCTTTTGTTTCGTCGGCTGCGAAATAGCTTTACGCGCTTCAAACGATATTGGCCGCCGTGCGAGAAAGAAAGAGAGAGAGAGAAAAAGAGAGAGAAAGAGAGAATCCCTTTCTGCGTCATTTTCTGCCACATTTTCATCTTCTCAGCCTTTCCCGTTTCTTCACGCAGCCTAACTCATTCTTACTGTTTCTTCTTCTACTTCTTCTACTTCTTCTTCTTCTTCTTCTTCTTCTTCTTCTTTCTCTTCTTCTTCTTCTTCTTCTTCTCCTCGTCTTCGTCTTCGTACTCGTGCCTGCCACGACGATACGGCAGATCGCACGGACTAATGACTCGCCCCCGGGCTATCCCCGTCGAACGCTTCGTGGATACTTTGTACCACAGTGTTTTCTCCGAGTTCTCCGCTCTCTACCTTTCATGCCATGCTACGAAAGCACCATTGACGGTTACGAGAGTTCTGTCCGCGATTTCCTTTCGATTGAAAGTTATCTCTTATCTTTTAAATGTTTTATACGCGTACGATAAATCTCATTGTTTCGACGTGATTCGATATTTGCCACTCGTTCGTTCTAATTATGTGCGTACGTATTCTGCTAAATATCACGAAATAAATTAATTTTTTCTTCATTCAATATATGTATATTTAGATTGATTCATAAGTAAATACCGTTATTATGATAAAAACTTACTTATTCGTGAATCCAATCCATTCAAATCCATATATGGTTATGTAAAATTGATCGAGCTAAGAATCCTGATTAGAAAATATTCTATTTATTGGATTGATTTATAAATAAGTTTATTGTAATAAATTCTATGCTTATAACGGCATTTATATTTACGAATGAACCGAACATAAAACATGTAGATAATCAGATATTCCTTTTAATCCATCACGGATTAATCGGCTTTGGATAAGTTTGAGTAAAATTTCGAAAGTTAGACCTCGCTAGAATAAAACTATCGTTATTTCGTCGCCCTCGAGAATCGATTCGAAAGGAAGGTGACGTACGCAACATCTTCTGCCCCCCTCTACTCGTTTCAGTCTTCCAGTCTTCTCCGATCGACGACTCGAAAACCTTGACTCGATTGATCGACCGGCCGATCGCGCAAAAAGCACGCGTCCACGGCAGGATTTAATTTTCCACCGTCTCGTCCTGTTCGTTCTCCCCTTTGAGACTCTAGATCCCTTTAATGTACACAAGCTGGACGCACGACCTTCGTGCGTATAAAAAGGAGGAAATAAAATCGTTCGAAAGTGAAACTTTAATCGGTCGTATAAAAATTGAATAAGTAGTAGTATTCTTCACCGCACCGACAAACTTCGAATTTGATGTTTAAAAATGTAAATAAAATGAAAAAAAAAGAAGAAGAAACGATAAAAGAGAGAAAATAAAAGATATTTCATCGTGTCTACATCTAAATCGTAATATTTAAAATTAACATTTTTCTTCGATAAATATAATATGTAGATACATCCAAGAGAACTCGTAGCATTCCTAAGAATCACATAAGCTATCCCTCTATCATCCTCGAAGAAGTATTCTCGCGTAAGATTCTCGTCGAAGCAAAGAGAGCGTACCACTTCGCGAAGGATAGAACGTGTACAACGGCGACAGAAAGAGAAAAGTACGAAGCAGGGAGAAACAGAGAAAGAGAGAGAGAGAGAGAGAGAGAGAGACAGACAGAGAGAGAGAAAGAGAGAGAAAGAGAGGAAGAAGCAAGATGCCTGCTCGAACAGAACAAACTCGTAAAGCGACTTAACGATCCATAATTTTACAACGTTCTGTAATAACCGTGCCCCTACCCTTTCGCTCCTCCTCCTCCTCCTCCTTCTCTTCCTCCTCTTTCTCCCTTATTCTCCTCTTTCTCTCTTTTTCTCTCTCTTACAGTTTCTTCTTACAGTCTGCCTCGTCCTAATGTATAAGCCCTTCTCTCCCGTTACGGCATCCACGCATTCTCCCCACTTCTCTTCGTTTTTACCTTCGTTCTCTCTAGGATAAGCGCTATCCCGAACGATGGATCAGTTTCTAGGCTGATGAGTATATTTATCCTTGTTTCTCACCTCCAAGGACGACGACTAGCCCCGTTATCCTTTTGCTCTTTCTATTCTACTCCCTATTTTTACTTTAATTTTAGAACAACGCTTATACTTTACGATAACGTTTAACAAAATAAATCGTATACTCTTGCTATCGAATATGATAATCTATAAATATTGTATTAAAATTATATAGAAATTATGTGGTCGACATTGTCGTACGTCCTTTATTACGATCCATTATTATCATTTTATTATTCATTTCCTTTCGTGACGAAAAATATTGTAAATTTATTTAAGATAATAAGTATATAAAACGTGCTTTAAGAGAACCCGAGAATATTAAGATAAGTTACGAATGGATCATAACATTCTCCCTACGATCTAGCAAGGTGACATTTAAGAATATTGTACCAAAGATCCGTCCTTCTTCGAACATAGATAAGATGGTTTTTCGCAACGCAACATTCGCTGGATCACCACTCTAAATCTTCCCTCGACGACGACTCAAACGATACTTCACCGTTACGCGTCGTAACGGTCGAGGCTTTCAGAGACGCCTCGCGCACCAACAACTCTGAGAATTTATCATCCTTCCGTCCGAGACGCGGAAACCGCAACTAGGAAATCTTACGAGTTTCCACATAATGCGTTAAGCCGTTCACGAGAACAAGATGACGACTTAGAAAGAAAAGAGATGAAATAAGTCATCATAGAAAAATCTTGTTTCTTTATCGATAAAAGATGGAAACGATGTATATACTTCGAAGAAAATAAATAAAAATAAATTCATTCTAGCGAAAAGGGAAAAAGAACTAAAAGTAAACAAGTATCTATTGAAAATGGAAAATCCCATCTTCTTCGGTTGTAAATGGAATTGTTTATGTTCGAGAGAAGCATGTTAGAAAGAAAGAGAGAGAGAGAGAAAGAAAAAGAGAAAGAGCAACCAGCTTTCGAATTTATGAAATTTTATATATACGTAATTAATATTAATCTTAATTGATACTTTACGATCCTAGCTTTGTTTCATATCCAAGAATTATATTACGTGTAACCTTATAATATAACTATACTATATTAATCGTAAATACTATACTATATTAATCGTAAGTATTATACTATATTCATCCTGACTTAACCATTAATCTTCGTATATGAACGAACAATTAATTTCGTATCGAACATATGAAATTATATTAATATTTCATAAGATCTACAAAATGTAAGCGTGTAACTTTAATTCTGTATAGCGTTGTTTTATGTATACAAGTGTATATATATTTTTTAAATATAATTTATATATATTTTAAATCGATATATATTTTATAATATAATTTAAAACAAAATATAATCAGTTATACGTTTTCTTTTACTTACATTGAAGGAGAAATTAGAACTGAAGTTAAAACTTGTCACTAGATTTCGGGTTCGTCATCACTCTGCTGTGTCTTAACTACGACTGTTCGAACAAAGTCAAGCTAATCCGAAGGACAAAGCGTAGAGTAAACATAGACAGCGGTCACATTGCCAGGCAACAATGATCAATGATAAATATTCGTTTACATATTTTTCAATATAAGATCGTAAAATCGTAAACAAAATTAAAAACACGAAAGTCCTTGAATATTTTCGAGGATTACCATTGATACTAAAAGAGACCGATGTTTTCATAAAAGGTAGCAATTAATCGATATATCTGAACGTTATTAAATCTCACGTCCTCTGCAAGTCGATCGAACCAAATACAGATCGATCGATACATTATATCTTCGATGGCGGAGGCGCACGTAAGTAAGCACTTAAGTACACGCAGTGCAACTAAAATACACGTAGGTGTATCGTGTCGTCGAATATTAAAAAGCTATGATTAACGTGTTTAATTGCTAAATATAAGTACGATGAGTTTCGTACTTATTTATAGATAGAGAATATCTACAAAAAGAGATAAACTAACTCGTTTAATGTAAGCATATTGCGATTTATAACAAATTGCTACATGAACATACGATATTTGTACAATATTTTTGTCTTTTATAATTACATTTAATACAATTATTAAATAAATCTAAGATTATATATATATATATACACATATAAACAATAGTATAGAAGAAGAGACTATGTCGATTCTTGGTTAAAGTCGATGATCGAATAAGAAGAAATAGAAAGAGTAAGAGAGAGAGAGAGAGAGAGAGAGAGAGAGAGAGAGAGAGAGAAGAATGAAGAAAGAAAGGGACGTGCAAAAACTGGCCGATCGGCGCGTCGTTTTTAAAGCGAACTCGAGAGTGCCCTCCTCTCTCTATCTCTTTCTCTTCTCCTCGGTAAGAAGGCACCGGCGTCTCACGATTTTTGTGATCCTTCCCTTGCACCCAAGGACGTCCGCTCGTGTCGTAGAAGAGAAACGCTGGAAGAGCATGAAATCGATCGAGAAGTCACCAGATATCGATAAGAAACGAGACTAGGCTGAGAAAGAAGTATTAGTGGGCGATGTTTTTCAATGTTCTTTTTTTTCTCTTTTTTTCCTATTCAGAAACGTTTGGAACAAAAATATTATACTAGAACAATCATATTACAAAAGCTTGTAATTGATATAAAAATCGATCGAATTACTTTACCGAAATATAAGAATGTAATATTCGTTGTATCATTAAAAATGTATGTATGTTAATTCTGTCCAATAAAATGCATTTAAAGATTAAATAATTAATTCTGTGAATTTTCATCATACACGTCCAAACGTTATAAATTTTCCTTTCAAGACTTTTTTATTCTATTCTTATCACTTGTCTCGTATATCTGTAAAAAATGCTTTTCACACCTTTCTATATTGTGTTTTTTACGATCGTCTCTCTTTCTACTTCTATCTCTCTGTTTTTTCTTAATATGCCTTCTTTCCAGATAAAAGCGAAAAGTAGTGGATGAAATTTGGTGAACGTTGTGAGCGTAAATTCCATGGTATCGGCAATTTTACACCATGCCCGATTGAGAGACGCTGTCCGATCGCGTAAGTGCTTCATTAACACAACCGCGAGACGATATCGTCGTGAGGACCGCCTATCGCCATTCCGGAGGTCACTTAAGTAAAATCAGAATGAAGCTTTTCGTTCAGCCGGTTTAATTTTACTCGCTCGATCGCGTCGATACGCCGCCTTCTTCGTACATCGAACTCTCGAGATCGTAAACTCCTATCTCTTTTCTTCTCTTTCCATTTCGTCCAGTTTTTCTTTTTATCTTTCTTTCTTTTTTATTTCTCTTTCTCTTTTTCTTTTTTTTTTTCAAGAACTCGCTACGCTATATCAAGCGTATATTAACCTCGTCGTAATAAAATGCAAGTATACGTTCGTTCTCAGTATGTTTCAGTTGTAGTTTAAACGATTATTAATTCCAGAGAATAAACGAGTAAAATCATATTCCTCGATATGCGAATGTTGAAAAAAAAATATAAAAAGGAAGAGAGAGAATTTTTTTTGGATAAGCGACATATTATGTACGTATATATACGTACACATACATTCATCTATTTGTGCATTCGTATAAATACATACTTGTATCTGATAATAGAAATAAAATAAATAAAATTAAAGAATATTTAAAAAGTAGATCGTTCTGCATCGAGGTCGACTTCATCAAAGAGTTCCTCCACTTATAGAACACAACCGGAAACATTTGTATCGGTCTAGCTATGATAAGGTCTATTAAAACGTAGGAAGCTTCAGGCCGAAGTCGATCGCTTCGGCCAATAAAAGGCCAAAGGCACAAACAAGGCCTGGCTGAAGAAGAGCATCGTGAGCATGCATCGTGGGCGTGTGGCAGTGGACCTCGAGGCTCCACGTTGTAATGCGCTACGTCGACGCTTTCCGGGTAATATTCTCGATAGAAAAAGAAAGAGACCGATAACAAAAGCAAGAATAGAACGAGATCGACGCGTTGCTATTTGAAAATAGTGAATCGTTTATTAAACGAAACAGGTCGTTGAAAGATCATCGATCTCGATGCTATATCATTCTCATTATTCATCAAGACCGATTATATTTATCGAACTTTAGATTCTTATAACGATCCCATAAAAATTCCTTCGATCATTAATTTTATCTCGTTGTATTATTTTTGAAAATATATCATAAAAGCGAAACCTTGATTAAATCGAGTCTGGAATCGTCCTTGAGATACATAGCCTTCGTAGGATCGTGGAAGGATCGTGTTTCCGTCCGCATAAATTACGATTTTTATCGTCAAACCAAAAGGTTAATTCTTTTTCTTGAATTCGTAGGAAATTCGTGCTCGAGGCGACACTCGTGTCGCGATCATTAGCAAGCCGTTTGTTTTAAGTATCGCGCGGTGATCGGCAAATTTCCCTATTAATTCTATTGTGGGATAGGATCGGTGCAAGCTCGTTAAGCGAACGTTTGTTCCAACTCGACGGATTAATTTATCGACCAAGTATACTACGTGAGTTTCACTTATATATAATACATACTACGATTACATTCAATAAATGTCAAAGATACAATAAAATAGATTTACTTTTGTTTAAATTCGCTCTTTGTACCAACTTGATAGAAAATATAAATAAAACGTTAATAATGAACATTAATATCATTATTTTTTAAAGAATTAAAAAAGAAGAGAAGGCAAGTTCGTTATCGTATACAAAGTAGAAAATAAAGGGAAAAGAAATCTGTCCCCAAAAGATAAGATTCTACGGTGAGATGTGAGCCCGCACGGTTAATCAATTTCACAGGTAGGTCAACGCGTCCTCAATTAGCACGAGCACGTCCCGCCAAGTATATTTCTACGAATTTCTTTAGCTTTCAAGTTTAAGAAACTTGAATCGTAAAATGGATTACGATCGTTGAATTCTACTGGTGAAAATCTTTCAGAGTTCCTGCATTTTTAAGAAAAATATTCGAAAAAAAGAGAAAGATCCTTCTTTCGTTTCGATCATTTCCATTATTCTCGATCGAACGAGTCGAGCTTCGGATTTTCTTTAACTATGATAATGAGACAACATTTACAAACGGTTCGTCATTTTTCGCTTTTCTTTTCTATTTGTCTTATTTCGTTCAAGAGAAAACGAAAGGTAGTTTGGCAGCACGAAATCTCCTGGGTTGGTTCCACCACCGGCATTCGTGATTCCGAGGTAAAGGAACGCGCGACAAGGTTTCCAACTTAAAATTCCTCCCTCGCTCCCCGTTTCTGCCCTCCAACCTACCGGACCCTTCCAAGTACCTCGTTACCCTGATACAGGACCGACGGCACAAACTCGCTACAAACCT
Source organism: Vespula vulgaris (assembly GCF_905475345.1). NCBI lineage: Eukaryota > Metazoa > Arthropoda > Insecta > Hymenoptera > Vespidae > Vespula > Vespula vulgaris. The sequence continues at coordinate 3,374,101 of NC_066596.1, read as the reverse complement.
TCCAATGAATTTCTCCGACTACGTTCCTTCCTTCGAAAACTATATCTCGTTATAGTAGATTATAAAGGAATGATCTGTCCTCTTAAACGAGACACTTACCAAAAAAAATTTTTTTTTTTCTTGAAGTCTCGATTCGATTTTCCACTATCGATATTCAAATACTATCTATATCCTCATTTTTAAATTTATCTAAGGACAAAGGGATTTCGAAAGAGATTTCGAAAGGAGGATAAGATTAAAATTCTGTGAACGCGACGAGGCGAAGAGGAAAAGGGGATCGTTTTACTCCCTGTATCCTAAACCTGTACGAATATTCTTCATTCAAAGGCTTACCATAGCAAGGAGGAACTTATTTCAGATTTTTATCTAAATGATACGCCCTTTTTTGACGACAACGTACGTTATTACGCCAGACTGATTTAAGGAGTTATTCTGATGGAAAATCTCTGAAGGAAAAAAAAAAAAGAAAAGAAAAGGAGGAACACCTTTTTGCCTTACGACATTAACAAACGATTTTTATTTGTTATCGTCCGAATCATCCTAACGTAGATATCTCGATATTATTATACGTTGATCACATAGTTATATGCAAATATAGAAACGATATTGTAAGAGATATTATAAGTAGTGAAAAACGTCTGATCGGAGCGATGTGTTAATCACTTAAAAGTAGACGTCATCTTACATTGTACTCGACTCGATAAAGTAGAAAACGAAGATATGAGTGGAAGGAGGATAAAGTGTGCGAGCAGGTCCACGAAAATAACGAAATGATTCCCTCGCAGCGAGAGATCGACGATTACGTTTCCGTCCTCCTTCTTCCACTCTCGTTCCGGCGCATAAACGTCTCTCTCTCTCTCTCCTTCTCTTTTAACCGCGAGTACGGGCTCGTACGTACTCGCACGGAGAGTACGTCGTTAGCGCGCGATCCGCTAAGGGGCTGGTCCATAAATTTGCGATTCGCGAAAATATCTCGGCAGACGGGCAATTAAGATATCGAGAGTGAGAGAGAACGACCAACAGATGAGGAGGTGGAAGTTGGAGTGGGGGAGGGTTGGAGGACGAGAGGGCGTCGGCCCTAAAGAGAAGGCACGAAAGCAGAGAAGAGACAGAGACAGAGAGAGAGAGAGAGAGAGAGAGAGAAAGAAAGAAAGAGAAAGAAACAGAAAGAAGGCGGTCGCTTGCTCGCCTAGCTTTAATTACGGCGCCGTGCCGGTGCCGTGCCGTCCTGCGAACTGGAAAAAAGGAAGCAGAGACCTCGTAAAAGTAATTTCAAATCGAGCCGGGCTCCCACCGGACGATCTAATTAAATTTTCGCGTAAAAAAATTACCAGCCTCCGTTGAACCAGAGTGAGAGAGAGAGAGAAAGAGAGAGAAAGAGGGAGAGAGAGATTTCGGGACCTCTTCATAATCTTCCATCTCCTTCTCTCTCTCTTTCATTTTCTATCCTCGTTTATCTTCTTTCTCCTAATTTTTATCGTTGAAACGACCGTCGTCTAATTTGTAGCACACCATGAAAAATAATAGCTTCTCTATGAATTCGCTAAAAGCGAAAGTTGATTCTCGTTCGGTCGAACGATCTATCGTTAAATCGATCGAAATCGGCCCACGCATCGGTAGTCGTTTAATTAGATTGGAGACAATTAAATACCTATGCTTCTAGGAGTCGAACACGTTATATCGATTTATCGAGAATTTATGAAAGACTTTAGATGTCTCGTGGGTGCCGATAATGTTCGGACTCGATCAGAAAAATATCTCCTTCGAGTTAGCAGCGGTTTCTAACATTTTTCTTTTTTCTTTCTTTCTTTTCTTTTTTTTTTTGTTTGTTGAGAGAACCGATGGAAAGTGGTTTTAGCGGTAGCTCATACGTTATTCAAAGTGAAATCTAACGTAATACCTTACGTATTACGTTGAAGGCGATAGGGTGTAACGTTATCCTTTAATGAAAAAATTACCGAGAATCGTTCATTCGACGAGTGGCATACGACGACCTACACGAAACTTGCGCGAGACGTAAATTCGAAAAATGCGGCACTGTGCTGTCTCACAATCCGGCACGATAATATCTGGATAAGGAGACACACCTAGGTCCCTTGTTCCGTGATCTAAGATCGACGGACTGTGATGCTCGTAAATGTCCCGCGTACATGAGAAACATTATCGCTCTCTTCGTCTTCGAGTAACATAATTCTAGTAACTGGAAAGAAGGACCAAGACGGATGTTTATTACGGCAAAGGGACGTTTATGTTTCATCGAAACTGTCTCCTTTCTATAATTTTTCTTCTTTTTTTTTCTTCTTTTCTTCGAATCATGTGGGCAGTTCCAAAAATTCTAACGAAATTCTTTAAACTGACCCATCAACACAATCTATGCTAAATCGTAAATATACTGTGTCTTTGATAGAAATGAAATAATCCATTGATCATTCAACTTCATTGATTGATCGACTGATCGCGATCAAACGGAAGAATAGTGCTCGTCTCACATCTACCTCGAGACTAGACTAGAAAAGTTAGCAAAGTAAGCGAAATTGAAAAACGACTTCTCCATCTTCGTATTCCATTGAATTCTCATAAAACTTTGTCAATCTCGTTCTCGTACTGATACTCGCTGTATCCAAACAAGCATAAACAACGTTTAGTCGAGTGGAAAAAACGATCGGGACAGGTTGCACCGCGAATCGAGTTATCGGGATCATCGAACGATCGCTTCTCATCATACTCCAAACTCGGAGGAAGTAGAAGAAGATGAATAAGAAGAATAAAAGAAAGAAACTTAAGCGCCTTCTCTCTTTCTCCTCTCTCACTCTCTTTCTCTGTCTCTCTCTAAACTCTACGTATGCATCTAACGTAAAGAAAAAAAAAAGATAGAGCAAGAGAAAGAGAGAAAAAGAGAAAGAGAGAGAGAGAAGGAGAGAGAAAGTCAAGCCCGAACGCAGTGTGAACCTGTCGACAGTTATAAATAAGGCCCGAGGGTCAGGGTGAGAGAGCCAGGTTTACGAGATAAATACCGTAAGTTATGCCGCGTCGCGTTTGGAACGAGGAAAAGGGGCAGGGGCTAATTCTACGATTTAACATGATCTGCTAAAGCGTAGTCCTAACGGCGCTCGCGTTCGGGACGTCGAAAAACGATCGTAAGTCTACGTCCTGTGAGTCCAGGCCTTTCGATCTCTTACTACCTCTCCCCTTTCTCCTCATTCCGTTTCCTTACCACTAACACTACACTGCGATCGCCTTCTTTTCGGGAATTCTTGACCCCACGAGGTCAACCACGCTTGAACTGAACTCGACTCGAACCGACTCGACTCGACTCGACTCGACTCGACTCGACTCAACTCGTCTTGATCTTACTTACTGCAATAACATCGAGATATCTCGAAAATTTCAAATTCGAGTTCAAACGCAATGCACAATTTGAATTTATCAATCAACCGAGCTTACGTACGTACGCATTTTCGAAAATACTTTTCTTTTTTTTTTAAGTTTCTGGAACGAAGCGAGATAAAAGATTTGGAAGAAAGTTTCTGAGGGATAAGAAAGTAAGAAGAAAAAAAAAGAAAAAGAAGAAAAGAGATGAACGAAGGACAGGATGTTCGAAGGCGTAGACGATTTTTTGTATCCCTCCTCCTCCGCCTAGAACTGCCTCGGTTCAGTTCGACTCTCTTTCTCTCCCTTTTTTCCTCTCTCTTTCTCCTCCGTTATACCTGACCGAGGATACCATTGTGTTCAACAAAGCTACACTTTTCTACCCGATCCGGAGCCTAATGGATAATTAATTTTTGATAAATTGTCCGGCCGTGACTAGCCCGTCGACGCCGCGTTCTAATTTGTTTTTCGATTTTTCACAAAAGAACGTGCGAGATTTGCTCACCCATCTCTTTCTCTTTTTTTTCTTTCTCTCTTTCTCTTTCTCTTTCTCTCTTCGTACTCCCCGCTCCACCCTTCCCTCTTTTTCTCTTTCTATGCTTCTTGGACGCTAACCCCTGAGATTCCTCGCCCTTTTTTAAGCTTCGTCGACGCGCCGAGCTGTCAGGATACATTAGGATAATGCGACGAATGACTGCCGTAAAGTCCGGATCCTGGTTGAACGGTAACTATTGTAAGTTTTGATTTACAATTTTCTTTCTCTCTCTGTCTCCTCGAGCCTTCCGCCCTCCTACTGATTTTTCTCCTCCTCATCCACCTCCTCCTCCATCTCCTCTTTCTCTTTCCCTCTCCGATCCCTCCGCTGCCGCCATCACGGTCCCTCTATCATACTTTATAAAACCACAACTTACAAAGACATACTCGAAAATAAATTATAAAATTCTCCAAATATCGCGTCATTTTCTTTTTCTTTCTTTTTTTTTTTCTTTAAGCGAAATTTAGAACGAATCTCGTAATAATGCTCGAACGAGTTTCGAAGGGAGCATAGCGAAGCGCAAGGTCGCTGGATTCAAGGAAGAAGAGGAGAGCAGAGTATGGACCGACATTAAAAGGACGTATAGGTAAAATGGAAGAAGAAGAAGAAGAAGAAGAAGAAGAAAGAAAGAAAGAAAAAGAGAAAGAGAGAGAAAGAGAAGAGAGTAGTCGCCTGGAGCGCTCGCGTGGCTACCGCCAGCTCCTTCCTTCCTTCCTTCCTTCCTTCCTTTCTTTCTTCCTTCCTTCTTTCCAGGAGGAAGAAGCCAAGATGGGGAGTGCAGGAGCGAGAGCAGACGAGTAGTCCCTTGCTCGTTCCTCGTGCATAGCGTGCACGCAACGCTACTGCACGCGGGTGCCACATACGGGACAGTGGCGGCGGCACTCACGGCAGATGCACGACAAGATGCACTACTACTCGTCTCTTCTTACGACGATTTCATTTCGTACTGGAATATTCGAAATAATCGATGATTCTATTCGTCGATAAGAATCCAATATCGTTATCAAACAATCTCATTTATTCGATGCTATTTGCCTATCTTTTTCTTCTTCTTTTTCTTCTTCTTCTTCTTCTTCTTTTTCTTCTTCTTCTTAACTAGAAATACTTAAATTTTGAGCAAAAGAGAAATACGATCCTTCGTAAAAGAGGATAAACCTCTAAGGATAGGTATATACGTATTTATTAGAGTAACGACCCTAATCGGATTAAATATCATCAATTTGAAAATATTATTCTGACGTTTACGAGACTAAATTCTTATTCGAGAATCTCTATTCGATCTTTAATTTTCTAATGAGTTAATAATATGCTAACGAGCGATCGTATTTCTTCGAAAAGGGATTAGACTTTGAAGAATTTCGTGAGTTATAATATCTGTTAAAACAAGAAAGAAGAAGAGATAAGAAAAGACACTGGAATTTTCTTTTTTCTTTTTTTTCTTTTCTCTCTCTCTCTTTCTCTTTTCTTCTCCTTTTTTTAACCGAACGATACGTCCCACGTTCGCCTCCCTTTGAAATCACCGTTACGGCGACGAGAAACGCAAGCTTATGCTAATGTTCGATAAATTATATTCGCGAATACCGAAGGTGCATATATCCCTCAGAGGTTGGCGCATTGTAGGCAAGAGAGTACGAGCTCTTATAGGATATCTCTCGTCGTTGAGCTCGATGCAAATGACGTCATGTAACGGGTGTCGCATGAGTTTCGTAAGATACGATTAGAAGAAGAAGAAAAAGAAGAAGAAGAAGAAGAAGAAGATGATGATGATGATGATGATGATGATGATGATGATGATGATGATGATGATGATGATGAAGATGAAAGAAGAGAAGAAAAAAGAAAGAAGAAGGAAAAGAAGAAGAAACTCGAACGATTCGTCCATGCTTGCAGCTTAGGTGGTCCAAAGATTCATCACATCGAGAATACGATTATGACGGAAGACACAACAACCAGAAAGAAAAAAAAAAAATAGAAAAAAAGGAAGGAGGTCCTACTTTCGTTCGAACTATCAAATCGAACGTTTGAAACGAAATGGTGAGTCTGAATAAATCGTTAAGAATACAAACGCACGTCTCTTAGGAAAGAAAGTGAGATGGCACGAAAAAGGGCCGAACGAAGAAAGAATTTTTTAAACGGCCTAACCCGTGACTGGGATTTTAGCGATGCAATTTCACTAGCCTACCGTCTCCTCTTTCTCTCTCTCTCTCTCTCTCTCTCTCTCTCTCTCTCTCTTTCTCATACTCACTCACTCTAGCTGTGTCTCTCACTCTTGTACTTCTCTTTTCTACCTACCCGCACCATCCCATCCTACGTCCCTCATCCTTCTTCTACATGCCCGATATAGTCTACCAGAACTCCTCCTAGAGGAGTGCTGAGGAGGTAATTTACTTTCTATCCTTCTTCCTCCGCCATAGAGTACCTGGCACTCTCCTCCTACTTCTACCTTCTTCTCCATCTCCTCTTCTCTTTCTCTACGCTTAACATCAGCCTATACTCCGATCCTGCTAACTGTGTATCTTCTTCTTGCCGACTGTTGCCTTCTAAAACGAGCCTTCAACGTATATGTCGAAGACGAAGAATCTTATAACTTAACAAAACATTTTTCAACCCTTTTAAAAAAGCCTACGATATCAAGAAGAAGAAGAAGAAGAAGAAGAAGAGAGCCAACCAAGAAAAAAAAAAAAAAGAAAGAAAGAGAGCAGAAGAAGAAAAAAAAAGGGATAAAAAAGAGAACGCAAAGAGTCAATCAAGATCAATAATTATTTCTATTTGTTCTAGTTAATTGAAATATTCTATAGGTGTTTCAAAGCGATTGATTAAAATCATTGTTAAAACGGTAATGAATCGTCATTAGGCTCGTTCAAAACGATAGAGAAGCAGATGAGAGAAGGAGTCTGCAAGGAGCAGAGAAAGACGAAGATGAAGAAGAAGACGAAGGAAAGAGTTTAGAGTTCTCGCTCTTACTCTTGCAGCATCAGCAGAGGCTGGTATAATTAATACGGGCCCCGTGGAATGCCGGTCGCCTCACTCTCTCGAGAAGCCTCGTTCCACCTCCTCCTTCTCCCTTCTCTCTTCCTCTTCTCCAACCTCCCCTTCTCCAACCTCTTCTCCATTTCATTCCGCGCATCCGACCAGTTTCCGTGCCCTCTTCTAGGTCCCGTCCGAACGAGGCAACCCTCGCTCTCTCGGAACCTCCCATAACCCCTCTCTTTCTCTGTCCTTCTCTCTCTTTCTCTCTCTGTCTCTCTGTGTCTCTCTGTCTCTCTATCTGTCTTTCTCTCTCACTCTCTCTTTTTCTTCCGAAATCTCGAACCTAGGCCTCCTCTTCTTTCAAGGAACCAACACAGACGCATCGAATCCAATGGATGGATGGACCAGAAGAAAAAAGAAAAGAAAATAAAAAGATACGGAGCAGCACGCGTAACAACGGCGACGATGACGATGAGAACAAACCGAAAGATTTCTTTCTCTCTCTCTCTCTCTCTCTCTCTCTCTCTCTCTCTTTTGACGGATCAACCCAAAACATCGGGGACCTCACAGAAGCAAAGAAATTCTTTCTAACGATTTACAGTTTCGATATCGTTCGAAATATCTTTTCTGTGAACACTCGGCTTGTTGTTTCATTTCGCTCTATTTTAGAGTAAGAAAAGTTCATTACTTGAATTATTTATTTTGTTTCGTTGCGTTTCCTTTAGAAGATCAATTAAAAACTAACGGGATAATCTATTGGATCGTCGTGAAATTTTCTCAACGACGAACGAGAGAGAGAAGACTAAAAACAGAGGGCAGAAAAAAAGAGATCAAAAGTCCGGACTGGGCCAGTTGGTTCGCCTTAAAAGGTGGAACGCCTTCTCTCTCTTCCCTTGGACTTCGCGGTTTCGTAACCAGAGGCGGTCGGCTCGAGAGTGATCTCTCTCTCTCTCTCTTTCTATTCTCCATTTAACCATGCTGCCAGCGTAATTTGCAGAATATTATAGCTGAACAAAGGATCCTCCTTCGGATACGCCTCGTTTCTTTTCTTGGGAAAATTTTGAAGATCATTCGTTGAGAAACATTCTCTCGAAGGATTCTAACGTACAAGTTATACAGAGCAAATAAAAAGAGAAAAGAGAAAAGAGAGAGAGAGAGAGAGAGAGAGAGAGAGATCTTAAACCAAGAAAACTTAACAACATACGTAGAACAACGACGGTGATATTTCAGGTGTACCAGATCGGTAAGGATAATTAGATAGCTTATTTGCGCAGGAAGGAGTTAGCTTCCCTTCACTCTTAGTAATTTCTACGAATCGAGGACTAATAAAGCGGCTTGCTCCTTTAACGGCAATAAAATCAAGAGTGCGGCTCCTTTTTTCCACTTTCGGCACGTTCTCCTTTACGCATTTAACCCTTTGTCCCTCTCCATTTACTTATTTCTATCTCTCTTTCTCCAGCTGCACGTGCCTCTCCCTTTTGACTTAGGATAAACTGGCCTTTCATTCAAACCTAACCTCTGTTCTCTTTCTCTCGGTGTGTTTGCTCGTGCCTTGTTCTCGAATCGGTCTCGCCTACCTTTCGTCTCGGTACCGCATCGCCGTTCGAAGGATACGAAAGAGAGAAGAACGAACGACCAGTTAACGTTGACTCCATGGTATCGCAGGTCAGTTTGGAAGGTGAGCCGAGCAAAAAAGTCTAAAGAAGAAGGGCATCGAGCAAAGGAAATCGAAGGAAAGAAAGAAAATCCAGAAAAAAGTTTACACCTACCGATATAATAACACTTACACAGGCTGCAGTATACAAAAACAAACATTAACCATACTCGGTAAGATCCAACCATCTACTATAAGTACTACATTGGAAAGCTTCTTCTTCGTCGTATAATTGTTCAATGTAAAAATCTAAATTTATTCTGTCTCTCTCTCTCTCTTTCTCTCTGTTTTTCTCTTTTCCTCTTTCATCTCGAAGATAGTGTAGGATGAAAAACTCGTGATCATAACTCTTACGAGCGAGTTAAGAATTTCGAGAGAAGAACGCAACAAACGTACGACGTGGTCGGCCGTTGAAAAAGGACAAGGTCCGGGTCGGAATTAATTTAATTTCCTCGATGACACGCCGAGACCTTATTCTTTCTTCTTACCTATAACCGCTTCTCATGCGAGACACTCCCGCCGTTCTCCTTGAAAATCTTGTTCGAGCAAGGATGTCTGCGGTACTCCGCCAACGCTAAAGTGAGATCGCTTTAATTACCTCGCATCGATCGATGACGATCCTTCTATACGAATTATCGTCTTTATCTACTTTTCCTATCTCGTTTCAATATATTAAGAATGTTCGATATTTCGAAAATGATGCTAATGATCTATACAATGGGGGAATCATCGATCGGTGATCGATTCGAAATCAAATCGAGAAAAATCGTTTTAAAATATTCTCAAAGGATTGTCAGGAAAAAAGAGAAAAATAAATAAATACCTAGCGACTACGACAAAGAAGAAATAAAAGAATGAAGGAGGGTTGCATACGACACCGTTGACAAATGAGTTTAGTCAAGTGCAAGTGAAATGCAGTCGCAAAAAGTTGGCGTGGCCCTCCGCTCGTCGGAATATGGGTAGCAGTCATTCTACTGCCCTCCCTCGCTCTCTCTCTCTCTCTCTCTCTCTCTCTCTCTCTCTCTTTCTTTTTCGTTCTCCCCATTAACGGCCAGGTCCTCCTTCACGATCCTCTCGGACATTATCCACGGTTATGGTTTTTCGGCCGATGCCTTGGCAGCAACGGGCTACAGCGTCGTGAGACGCGTCGGTAGTAGCGAGAAGTGGACCTTCTCTCACTCTCTCTCTCTCTCTCTCTGTCTCTCTGTTCCTTTCTCTCCTTACCACCCTTTTTCTCTCGCCTTATATTCTCCAGATGCATTCCCGTGGTGCAGCCGCCTGCAGCTACGAAGAACTTCAACTCACGCGCGAGCAATACGATAAGAAGATGTTCGCGAAAAGTCTTACGATAATGTATACATCATCTCACCTCTTTTGTATTCCACGTGTTAGTTCAATTCAAGAACTCAACGTGTCTTCGAACTCTTATGAAAACAATCTAACTCATTAATCATCGAAATCATAATATCTACGATACTTCAAATCATGATATTTACATTGAATACATAAACGATCTCTTTAAATCATCGTACACTTGATATTCTTCTTTCTTCGACCGATGAATAATCAAACGATGAAACGATGAAAAATTAGGAAAGGATTATACAAACTTTTGGTACACGCTAAACATATATACATACCATTGGACGATCGGCGGCAATGGTTGTATGATAAATAACGCAAAGCCCATACGTTACACGCCGGGTACAAACGAAACACATGTGCGGATCGTAAAGGAGAGGAAGGAGCGCGCGATGTCCGTGATGCAGGCAAAACGTGGGGTTCCAAGAGAGAGAGAGAGAGAGAGAGAGAGAGAGAGAGAGAGAGAGAGAGAGTGAGAGAGAAAGAAGGAGAAAAGAAGGGAAAGAGAAAGAGAGGGGAGAGGGTCGATGTGAGTAACGAATATCTGATAGCGAAACCTCGCCGTTTCCAACGTATTCCACTGGTTTGCAAGAACGAATGCGGGCCTTTCTCGATGCTACGAGGCCCCCCGCGCTCAGAGTACCACGATACTCTTACCCACGCAGTACTCGATGAACCTTACCGTGAATGCGAGTGCGAGAGAGATCGTTAATCCTTTGATTACTCTACCCAGAGTTATTCTCGGTTTTTACCTATTCCTTTATAATTATAATTTGGACATTGCGTTAACCATAACGCGTGGTGAGTATCAAACAAATCTTTCCAGGTATTATCATAAATTTTGCTAAACGCGTAAACATCTTTCACGTTAGGATTTTATTTTCCCATTAAAGAGTACAATTTTAATTATTATTTATACGTAACAATAAAAATCTTATGAAATATTTACTGGTATGGCATTAAACGCGTTAACAAATATCTTCTTGTTGCTCGATGTTTTTGAATGATTCACAATTTTGAACGATAGTTTTTCTTTTCATAGCTAAATCGAATGAATGTAGATCTTTTTGCATAAAACGACTCCGGGACTCATGCAACGAGACGAGACAACTTTTTTCCTTTTCTCTGATCGATACCTAAGAATCTCGTTCTCTCTCTCTCTCTCTCTCTCTCTCTCTCTCTCTTTCTCTCTAGGGGAAAAGCAATTTCTTTCTTTCTTTCATTCTCTGAGGGGTGGAGGACCTTCTCCAATTCTACGCACGTTCGTCGTACGTTAATTGCCGTAGAGAAGAGGAAAAAGAGGAAGACGAACTAAGGTAGAAGAAAAAGAAGAAGAAGGAAAAAAAAGAAAAGAAAGCCACGCGTGCCGTTTCGTCAACGAATCGTTTGCTTTCTGATGAAGATTCAGAAAGAGAAAGAGAGAGAGAGAGAGAGAGAGAGAGAGGAGAGAGGAAGTCGGCCATAAGCCTCGGACGGTTCGAATCATCTTCTCTCTCGTCCCCGAGTATTAATAATTCATACTCAATGTCAACGTCGTTTTTAATTCCCATCTCTACCACCATAATTTCGGGCTAACGTTTCACTTTCATTTGAGGCGCTTCTATATAACCAGGAACTTTTTTACAACGTCGTAAGTATCACCACCTGCTACGCCCTTGCGTTAACGTGCAATTAAATTTCGAGGGTCATCGTCGGAAGAAAGACGCGAGAGAAAAATCTTTACTTTACGTTTATCTAAAGAATAATTAAAATCCTTACCCACGTTCCTCATTCTTTCATACATTTCCCTTTAACCCATTTAATTAGATTTACGATACGAACTTCGCTTTTAAGTTTCACTTTTAATATTCTTCCCCTCTCTCTTATGGAGAAACACAAGGCTGATCTTTTCGCAATCTGAATTATTCAAAAAGGGACAGTATTATAATCGGGCATCTTTTAGACGAAACAATCGGGGAAAAGTAAGATCGAGAAGAAGGTAGGAAGCGTTCACTGGGAATCGCACGTGCCACCGACACGCATTCCTGCCGGTGACCATCGGTTTACAGATGGCAAACGACGCTGGTGAACGTACTCTTGGGGCAGCACATGTACGACAGGGATAGAAGAATGAATAGATAGACGAAGGAAAAAGAGAAAACAAGAAAATCGAAGAAGAAAAAGGGAGAGAAAGAGAGGCAAACTCAAGCACTTTAAGTTCAGGTTACATGAAGTATATACATATATATACAAATATATATACACATACACTTCTACTCGCAGTTTTCATTCACACGCAGAACGCACTTTCTCTCTCGCACACAAATGCACCACACACCGTTTGTACGTATGCAAGAAAAAGAAGTAAAGAAAGAAAAAGAGAGAGAGAGAGAGAGAGAAAAAGATGTGATTCGCATATTCATTCCGCGACGACGTTGTGTATCCCTCGGATCTTCAATTACGATCAGCGCGCCTTGTACAAAACCGTTCCACGCTTTGAACCGTCGGTGTAAATCGGTGCTCCGATCGGTGCATACTCTTGCATCGTGGACCTGCATCGTGCCGCGAGAGAAACAGATTGCGCCCGGTTAGCCGTACGTGCGTGCGTGTACCTATTGCATCTCGTACGTATGTACGAGAAAGAAAGACAGAGAAAGACAGAAAGAGAAAGAGAGAGAGAAAGAGAGAGGGAGAAAGAGAGGGAAAGAGAAAGGGTTGAGAAAAGACCGAAGCCGACGCTCGAGATCTCCGATCTACTGCCTCTCTTCGAATCCACGATCTTTCTTTCGGTCCTCTGTCCGCATGAAAACTTTATTGGACTCAACCTGGACGCTCGAGAGAACGTGTTAAGTACGTAATGATTATTGTATCGACCGGACGAGGACTAACTCGACAGCAGGCATTATTGTTTCATTGAATTTATTCATCGAATAAAATTCTCGTCCCGATTAAACGAAATGAAAAGAGGAAATTTGGAAGGGTAGGGAAAAAAGAGGAGGAGGTAAAAAAGAAAAAAGAAAGAAAGCACAAACAAGGGTGGCTTTTTATCTCTTTTATCTAATCATTACGTTCGATGGCTCAACTAAGTAATTTTCTCGTAATTATTGTTAAGATAGGATTGTTTTCTTTTCTCTTCGTTTTTTTTTCTTTTCTTTTTTTTACGAATAGAAACGAGAGAGTTGAACGTGTTTTCACGGTCGGAATATGAAATGTTGTTCGCTCGAGCATACGCGATATTACACGGGAGACTGAAGCGAGAGAGAGGTCCGACCTGAATTGCTAGTATTGTTCTCGACACAGAGTCGTATTACATACGTACCGCGAAGTGAAAGAGAAAGAGAGACGGAATGAGAGATGGTGAGGAAGGTGGGGAAACAAGAGAGAGCATACACCAACGTAGAATTCCAACGTAAGTGCGTGACGTAACGGTCAAGTACCTACATTAACGTTTATGCGGCGAATGAACGCGTTATTCGAGGCTTGAAAATCAGCAACGACCGTTTTGCCTTGACATTCTCCTTGCAAATTCAAGAGGATAAGAGCAGGTGATCGATTATCAATAATTTCATTGTTAATCTGTCTGTTTTCTATTCGTTGCAAAAAAAACATACAACACTTCGATGTTTCAATAAAACTATTAAAAAAAAAAAAAGAAGAAGAAGAGTTAGAAGAACGATTTTTTAATTTTATTCTTTCATTTGTACATTAATGTCGATTGGAATGCAAAATAAAGGTAACGAAGTCAACCTATTTACGGCATAGTCATCCTCCGCATGACGTTACGAGTAACCATATTAAACTTCTTATTCTAGGAAAATAGAATAAAGAATATTTCAAGACAATCATTCGCTGACAAGTCATTTCAGTAAAGGAGTAAAGAGAAGTAAGAATAAAAGAGGTTAAAGCAATTAAAATTACTGCTGATTAATTATACGTTATGGGAGTTTCTCGCTCGTACGCAATTTTATTGCTCGTACCTTCAGCGAAAACGTGCAAGAGAGATGGCTGTCTATTTATACCTATGTATGTAGGTATACATATATTATAGGTAAGCGTGCGTTGAACATATCGGAGATGCGGTATATCACGAAAGGCTCGCACGATAGACGACAGGTGCCTGCGGTCTCCTCTCCCTTGGAAATTGGAATTTCATCGAACGTCGTAAATTATACGAGCGTACGCGCGGATTCGCCGACGAAAAGCCGATGTATCGCGCTTAACCGAAAGAAATCGCAGAAAAAGGATGCTCGAGGGAGGAATAAAATTTGAAATGCGGCTTATTAACCGGAATGTATCGCGCGGTATTACTTTGGAAAGGAATTCGAAAGTGAAACCATTCCTTCGAATAAAATAATATAAAATTTTTCTCATACAAATATCTCAACCGAACGTTGATTTAGATCGAAGAAAGAAGAAGGTAAAAGAGAAATAAAGAAACGGAAAAAAAGGAAGTAAGAAAAATCAAATTAAATGCCCTAATTAAAAGTAATATTTCATATAAAAACGTCACGGTGAACGAAGTAACAGTTTATCGAAGGAAAAGCGATTTAAATGCAAATATCAAGAACATCGACTAACTCAAACGTCGTACACGACAAAGGCTTATTTTGACGTGATCGATGCACCTTTATAAGGTGTCACGACAATGAAAATAGCTTTATTCTCACTCGTGACATATCATTCTAATGCGCCGGTTTGTCCGCGTTCTAATACTTATTCTGTCAGCGAGAACGTTCAACTCATTTCCCACATACGTCTTTTGAGTTCTAAGTCGTTGCGAAATCGTTCCTGAATATATCCTAACTCAGTATGTAAGCGTACGTAGTTACAGACAAGCAATCGCGTACGCACGTCGTAGCAACAAATTATCGGAACATTTAAGCGATCGTATCGGTTAGTTAGATAACGAATATCCTACAAATGAAAAAAAAAGAACTGCAAAAAAAATAGAGAAAGCAAAAAAAAGCAAGAAAACTAAGAAAACTCGGTATCTAAAATTGAACTTTACAGATCCGACAAACGTACAATGCCATTCGTCTTTCGCTGACAACTCTCGCAATCGTTCAAATACTAATTTATTTCCATGTATTCTCACATTTATATACATATTGAAAATCTGTTACGCAATTAATTCGTCGTAATAATTATCTGTAATAAATCGTGTATAGCAAGTAGAAAGAAGAATTGACAAAAAAAAGTATTGCGCTCAAAATGCAATTGGACTCGTTCGAAGATAAGAACGAATATCAGGCGTCGAGGCCGAACTCGAGTTTTAATTAAACCGATGTCCAATCAAGGATTATCTATCTACCGTTGAAGATACTCCTGCATTTCCGCGTTCTACTCGGTAGGATTCGCTAGAGAGTCTTATGTTCTTTTACTAGTTTATTCAAAGGGGGGAAAAGGAGAAAGAGAGAGAAAGAAAGAGAAAGAGAAAGCGAGAAAGAGAAAGATACATCTTCCGACTCATCGTGCAGGTCAGTCCACCCGTCCGTCTTACCTATTCGCAAGCAAACGACTTTGCATCTCTCTCTCTCTCTCTTTCTCACTCACTCACTCACTCATTCGATCTCTCCCCTCATCTCCTATATCGCCCGTCGGCCAAGCCATCTATTTATACGTCTACGTTCAACTCCTTATCAGAGATCTTCCTTGAAAGCTGGAAAACGCGAGCGGTAACGAGTGATTAGCCACCTGTTAGTAATTAGTTTGCGTGGTCCAACGAATGCTGCGTTCCTATTACCTACACGTTCCCATTAATCTTTTTCCCTTTCTATTTCTCTCCTTGATAAATCTCATTTACAACTTCATTTTACAAACGCATAACACAACATATCATTTTATTTTAACCGATTCATCGTCCGCGATATTATTTCTTTAAGGAAAAAGTAGAAGAGGCCCGAAAAGATCACGGAAGAGTGGACATCTTTAGTATGACCTTGATACCGGTCCCTCTGCTTTTTTGGCTTGCATAACTAGAAGTTCTGGCCTGTCCAACGGTCCAGAAATCGTGCGATGCTGTAATAAGTTCGAATACGAGACAGGTCGAAAGAAGAAGAAGAAGAAGGAAGAGGTGGAGGAGGTGGAGGAGGAGAAGAAGAAGAAGAAGAAGAAGAAGAAGAAGAAGCAGAAGAAGAAGAATAAGAATAAGAAGATAGAAGGAAAAAGAAGGCAGCAGAGAGAAAAAGATACTTCGTGCGGGGCATCGGGCTAACAGCAGGTGGTTGCTTTGCTTAAATGCCTTCCCGAGAATCGGTTTAATATATACATAGGTACACTGTATACCTGTATATAATATACGTCGTATATATGCACCAGCCTATATTTTCTACATATACTCGTACATATAGGCATGCGTTTATACAAGGCGATAGATAATGCATGCGCTCGCTCGCTCGCTCGTTCGCGCGCGCGCGCGCGTGCAAGTCTATCTCACGTATGGTAGCCCTCGTAGGCGAACCGTAATACCAGCACCGCTACGTTATCTCCTCGTTCTCGATATATGTACGAGTCACATACTCGGTGTATCGAAAGGAAAATTATCCTTTCATTGAGAAAGTCGATTGAAAGAAAATTATTCTCTTGCTATCTTAATACTGTTCACCGATCGTAGAACAAATAAACGTTTGTAATAACGTTCATTCTTAATCGAATTATTAATAAATATTAATTCCTAATTAAGGTAAGTATGGGAGAGAGGAAAAAGAAATGGAAAAAGAAAACCAGTTGTTTTTCAGATTTCGAGGATCGGGGAAGGGAGAGGGAAGATTTTTCGTTTATGACGGAAATCTAAAGGACGATTCGATCTATGGATATATATATATATATACCAATGGATATATATATATATTTATGGGTTTTTCGTGAACACCCGGTACATTTGATACGAACCGATACGCATTACTATGCGTCGCGCGGGGGCGCGTTTTAACGTTACGGGAACGAAACACACGCGAGCGTCGATACGTATACCAGTCGAGCGCATAATCCTCTCTTTTGTGGATATCGCTAATCGCGAGTGTTCTTGGCGAAAAGGAATCTTCTCTTTCTCTTTCTCTCTCTCTTTCTTTCTTTCTTTCTTTCTGTCGTTCTCTTTCTCACTCTGGATACGACGTGAAAATAACGGCCAGTATCATTCCTACGACTTTTCTCTTTCTCTCTCTTTTCAAGAAAGCAATCTTGGTTGAGGTTGTAACCGGGAAGCTACGCGAGAAACATAAAGTGTGCACCATTCGTTTATTCCTTGTCTTCTTTAACACGTTCACATTGTTGGAATTCGCAGGACTTCGATAAGCCTGCTTTGTTCGCGAGAAAGAAAGAATTTATTCGTCTATGAAAAATAAAATTCTCTATCTATTCGTATCAATTTATTCTAATAATAATTAAAAGATTGATTGGTCAATTAAAATAACAGTGAAATAATCGATTAAATAAATAATAAATATTTCATCATTCGATGTCATAATATTAACGATCGATCGTCAAACGTATACAGGCGTGTATAAAAGATTTATAAAAGATATCGAGAACACGCGTGAGTTAAACACGCGTGAGTTACTTGACGTTTAGTTTATAGAACGAATTGTTTAACTTTTTTTGCGAAATTAATCAATGGAAATGCACTTGTATGATGCAGAAACGGGAGCAGTACGTGTTCTTACGTTATAACGTTAGACACACTCGAAGCTGCTATAGTAGCGAGCGTTCAACGATGCGTAGGTGTCCCTTGATTGGACGTCGACTTAATTAAAGGTCAACCTCGCCCTTGCTTTCTTCGCACAAGGTGCACAATAACGCTTACACGCAAGCATAGACGCACATGTATCCTCTGAAGTGTTGTCACGTCGACTAAATAGAGAAAGAGAGAGAGAGAGAGAGAAGAACGTTCTATCGACGCTAATGATATACTCGAGGCACCTTAAGGGCTCGTAAATTAGGTGTATCGAGCTTTCGTGCGCTGTCTTTTTCGCCTATGAGAAAGCTTCTTATTTATGAGCCAGCTCTACGTAAGGAAGTATTCTCTCTTCTCCTCCTTTCTACTTTACGTGTTGACTGAGAGAAAGAGAGAGAGAGAGGAAGGGAGAGAAAGAGAGGGAGGATGAGAGTTCATCGACAGCGAACGCGAGGAAACTTTATTCAGGATTGTTTCCCTGTTGTCTAGCAGCGTAATCTATGGTACGATAGCGTCGTCTTTCGCTATTCCATAATACGTGAATTTATAGTCAGCAGGAGTGGTGTAATGATACCTTGTAATCTTTATAACGTGCTACCGAGATTGAAGAAAAAGATGTGCTATGTATATTCGTTGGGAAGTAGAAAAATCCGTCCTGCTGGAAATAATGATACATAATACCGGTCATTCCGGATTTAATTGAAAGTCGCGGAAATAATAATAATTCTATAATATTTTCAATAAAATTGTTGGCACATTGTTAATCAGTTAGTTGCATTTCAGCTCGAGTTATCGTATCTAATACGACTGACTTTAATACGACTACTCGGAAATAAATCTTCATTGAACATATAAACGTATTTGAAAAGATTTAATGGCCAGAACAAAAAACTTTTAATGGCAGCAACGAAGAAAAAAGAAAAAGGAAAAAGGCCATAAACATACCAGAAGTAGAAAATAGGTAACACATTACTACATAGTATTATAATAGTTGCTTGTAAGTGAGAGTAGTAAATGAGGAGAGAAAAAAAACGAAAGAAACCAAATGCACGGATCCTATCGGAAAGTAATTACTAAGGCAATGGTAATTAATCAAATTCCGCGTATAGATGACGCGACGAAAACGAATCGGCCCTGCGGCCAAGGGCAATCCATTAGTGAAACACGCGTGTCTCGTGTGTATTATCTTGCAGCTCGCTACGCACGCTCGCGCGACCTATCTCTTCCTTCTTCTCGCAAAAGGGATCACGAGGAAAGGAAGTCAAATAAGAAGACGAAGACGAAGACGAAGACGAAGACGAAGAAGATGGGGAGTAAACGTAGACCTCTTGTATTAGTCTGACATTAGCTTCCACGTGACGTGCGATCCCTACGATCTTGCACTTTAACCGGCTAATTGTACGCGACTGGGAAAGTACATTTAAGAAAGAGAAAGATAGAGATAGAGATAGACAGAGTGAGAAAGAGAGAGAAAGAATTTCTTCGCGTTTCAGGAGAAGAGCCGTGACGGATCGACGGGTCAATCGAGGTCGTCGCTCGATCAAACGCTGAAAGGACTTTTCCTTGGTTGCAAGTCTACCAAAGTGGAAAAGAAGTTTAACCTATTAGTTACGAATATGAATATGCGTTAATTAGAAAAAAAGAAACAGTTTTGAAAATACATTCAAAGGATCGGACCAGTTTAATCGAGTGAAAAATGAAGGAACAGTTTTCTAATATGTACTTATAAGAATTGAATGAACTCCTTTCTTCATCACGTTGGAAAGTACCTACACAGTGTAATTCTTCACATCCTTTTTTTGCTGCTAACGTACGCAGCTATATTAATGAGTTATTTGTCGTTGTTCTGTCCTACTTCGTGCTGACTATATACCTTTGTGTGTAAATGTAAACGAGCGTTAAAAGTTGCGAGAGATCTAAGACCGAACGAACGTGCGAACTACGTGAAAGAACAGAGATTTCTTCTAATCATTTGGTAGGCGTGATTTCACCATTGATTTTCTCTACAATTAGTTGTAGCGGAAATTAACCAGAGAAATCGTAATCCATCGTAGGTGTAATATTCTTCCTTTTTGTTCCATTGCGTTTTCCTCGTCTAACGTCTATCGATAATGAGACTATTATTAGAAACGATCATTATTATTTTTCTATTCTTTGTAAAGAGTTCAGTGGAACGCGAAATAATATTTGTTCAAAACGCAAAATTAATTTTGCTTTCTAAAAGAAAAATATCGTTCGAATACAAACATTGCCTGCATCCTTAATACATTTCCAAAACATGACTAAAGTTAAAACTCTTAATAAACTCTCACGATCGTGATCTCTCAGTTCTCACCGACGCGAAAAGATCACGAAAATCTCGATTAATCTCTCCATAAAGCGCTCGTCTAATTAAGCATAATTATAGACGATACAACGTATAATTAGTATAGGAATAAAGAAAGAGAGAAAATATATACATAAAGAAAGAATAAATTATTTCAGGTCATAGACGTGCATTTGGTAAGCGCGACACGTACAAACGAGATCTTTTGGTGGCAAAAGAGAAGCCGGTCGCACTTTCCCGCTCGGAGCTGGTCGCACCAAGTGCATTGGAAAGTGCAGCACGCAGTTTCCAGCCTCTCCTCGTTCTTTCCATCTCTCTCGAACACACTAGCGTATATTTTGCTTACAACGTGGCACCGATCTGCCTACCGAGTGCTTTCTCTCACCTCGATACATACACACGCACTTATGATCGACTCCTTCCTCGTCTCTCATTCTTTCTTTCTCTCTATTTCTCTCTCGTGTAACATGTTCTTTCTCTCTTTCACCCGGTCATTCGCTCCTTCCTACCGTTTCGTTAAAATTGAAGGAAACGCGCTCGATCGCCTGGAGCCTCAGCGATACGAAATAACAGAGTACCTACTACCGAGTCCGATCGTGGTACAAACACCTCCAGCTGCGGAAAGTCTTCGCTCGACTGAATACGATAAGAAAATTTCGACTTTTATTCTTTCCTTTTAATTTCTTTCTTAATTTCTCCTTTTACTTTCGTGTCGCTCGGATAGGTTTATGGGATTTCGCGGGGGATGCTGGATGTTACCTTTTGGCGAACGTCCGTGTTCCGGTGGGACATTGACAGCTTTACGAGCCGTATGCTCGACCGTTTACTTACGGCTTGATACCGGCCCAAGACGTCGTGATATAAACGATACGAGCGAACGATCGAGGAATCTCAAAAATCGTGCCTATCCCTGCATTAAAGTCTTCGCTCGAGATTGAAACGATGGTATAGTAAATGTAAGCGTAAAGCTTACTTCACAGAACCGCTTTACCATTCCTAACTATAGTTTGTATTAACGGTTCGATATAAAGAAATTGTTTAATTGAAAAAATTCGGCCATTGTGCTCGATCGATGATCGGGGAGATCCTTTCTTTTCTAAACGTCATCGTGCATCGTGTAACTTGTACTTACTTGTAATCTAACTGCATGCATGAAACGATCAGCTAATTCTTCCGATATTCGAACACGCTCGAAGAATCATATTCGCCTTTGGAATGTGCCTTTCTTCGAAGTAATACATCGCGAAAAGGAAGACTCCTTGGATCTCTCTGCATAGATTCCTGACGGAAGCGCCGTGACGTACGATCGACCGACCGTGTCGTATCTCACCACCCACTGTTAAGAGCAACGAGAACTACTGAAGGGAGAATGAACGTTGTGTAATTCAGGGACACGTGAGTAACCCGATAACCAGTTATCATATTCGATGATAAAAAAAGGTATAGATGTATACACATATGTATGTATATATTTCTATAGCGATGGAATAGTAATAACACTCGTAGCTCTTTTTATTTTTGATCTTTGATTACGATTTCTTTATAAATTCAATGCAAATCCAATAGAAAAAAGATGTATGAAATACTATCGCCGAAATATAAGATACACGTTTTTCTCGATAATTGCAACTTTTCATTCCTCTCGCACACAGAAGCATAATTCATTGATATTGAAAGTCGTCTGAAAGTGGACTAATTTAATAAGTAATTAATCGAGAACTCGTGCACGCAATCAACGGCATGTACGATAGATTACCGTACCAGAAGGACTACGTGTAAATCAGAAGGTTAGCACGAATTAGGAAGGCAAAATAATTCGCTGTATATATGAATATTTCCGTTCAACGTTATCAACGCTACGAAAGCGCATGTCAATTTATCGCTATAGCACATAAATCAATTAATATCGATATACCCGTTCCAACTTGGTCGTTAAAATATAACCATGTATTCCCGATATACACTAAACCGGAGCAATTAAAATCGGATAACGATACGATCTTTGAAATACCACGGATATCTTAAACTTTATACTGAAAAGAATTGATAATGATCGATCGAATGAGTCGATAGACTGGTTTCCTCTCAACGTAAGAGAAGACATATTTCAACGAGCGTCTGGGTGGATTCCGTTTAAATCTCCGGCTACCGTTCACAATGCTCGCTCCTGGCGACCTATCCGAGCAACAAAAGAAGATTCGATCGTGAAACAGGTTTAAGGTCGAACTTCTCTTCGTTGAGATGAGAAAAAGACAGAGGGGGAGACTAAGAAATAAGTTTGTACGTATGTGCGTGTGTGTTTTAAGGGACAGACAGATTCCCCTAACTCATGAGAAAGAAAGAGATGAAAATTAACGAGGAGGTAGGTAAGTACCTACTTGATGTGACGATGACTTTCTAATATCTTAGTGAATGCATTAGAGCACACGATTTTATCAGGTGCTAAGTAAACTGTCTGTTATCCATCTCTTCTTCACTCAACAAGAGATTTAACTTTAACGATAACACCATATTCAAATACAAGTAGACTTTCGCACAACGCTTGAAACATTACGCATCTCATTATGCGCTCAACGAAGAATAGAAGAAGATAGCATTGAAATTCGAGCCTTAAACATTCGTTCGTTCCCAAAGAGGCCAGCCGTTAAATGAAAGGAGACTTAACTCTCTTGCATAAGACGCAAGGTTTCACGTGAATGAAAGTCCAAGTGTAGGTTGCACAGTGGGATCGAAGTAGATCACCGTAGGTCGCCGTAACATTGATCACGAATAATCCTATAAAATTAATATTATCGTCATTATCGTACCTCTATATAATTTTCATTAACCTTACACGGTACACCCTTCCTACAAACATATTCAGATATCGCTGATTAATTAAATCAATAAAAGCGATTGTTGAATTTTTACAAACTTTCTCTCGTAGATCCCATTTTATCCTACACAATTGTTCTAAAAGAAAATTAAAAAGGAAGGAAAAGAAACGATCGGTGAGTACAGAGAAATAGCGATATAGAAAGAAAGAGATAGAAAATGGGAGAGTAACAACGTATGCACAAGATCGAACTATCGAAGTACACATGGCGGTGGCGGTCGGTGCACGCGAATGCATATACATCTCTGCCTCGTCGTTGCACTCGGGAATGCGGTCTATAGCGCGTAGGATCGAGAGCGTGTGCAAGAGAAAGAGAGAGATAGAAAACGAGAAAGAGAGATACATAGAAGGAGAGTGAAAGAGGGACAGAGAAGGAGAAGACGAAGAAGGTAAGTAAGAAAGATAGAGAGAGAAAGAGAAAGAGAAGGAGAAGGAAATGGGTGGAGAGAACGACGAAGGGAAAGATAGGCACAAAGAAACGGCGAGAGAAAGAAGAAAAGGAGAGAGAGAGAGAGAGAGAGAGGGGGGGAGAGTGAGATGATGAGAGAGAAAGAGAGAGATAGAAAGGGATAGAAAGAGAGAACATGCTCGGCAGTCGTAAACGGCAACAATTGCTGCGGGCGTTGCCACTCGAAAGTCTGAGTGCCTAATGCCAGATGTCAGACGATGGTTAGAGTCATTACGTTCGTCACTTCGTACACTACGATACGCGACGAACCATCTTTTATTAAATCTGGACCAATAGTCTTTCTTCAATCGCAACAAATAAATCTTATTATTCACGAAGGAATTCGTGTAAGGTAAGAGAAAGAAAGAAAAAAGAAAGAAAAAGAGATGTCCAACTGAAAGGATGGGAAAAGTCATGAAGATTTTCAAGAGAGAGAAAGAAAAAGAAAGAGAGAGAGAATGAGAAAATGAGATGGAGATAGAGAGAAGAACAAGGACGACGAAAGCTTCCCTCTATTCGTTCGCTCTCTCGACCGCCTTTCTTCATTCTTAGAGGTAAAAAGACGGATGTACGAACGGACAAAAGGCAGCGTGGCTTAATGATCCTCGGTTGCCAGTTAGGACGTATTATAATGGGAGGCTTGCGCGAGGATGAATTGGAACCCGTGTCCTGGCCGCGTAGGATAAGGCACCTACACGGAGCTCTCTTCGAGCTCGTCTTCTTCGTTCTCTTCTTTAAGGCACGCAGTATAATACATGCCAACGGTAACTACTCTCTTTCACTCTCCCTCTCCTTCTCTCTATCTCTTTCTCTCCTTCACGTACACCTACGTATTCGATACCGAACTTCAACTTGACATGATTTCCATTTTCAAGCCATTTCAGTTTCGCAAGAACTAATGAATAACTTCATTTGATTTTCTTGTAGTCCTTTCTCGTTGGTATGCCGATAAAATTAATGCCCTCTCTCTCTCTCTCTCTCTTTCTTTTTTTCTCTACCTTTCTTGTAAATGAAAGAGAAAAAGAAAGAAGAAATAGCCTGAGGCTTTTGACGTAGCGTAAATCTACGTCATTGTGCTTTCCGCTTTCGATCATCTCGTCGAATATTTTTAGGTGCGATCAGTGGCACCCGATCACGTCGACATCAATCACGTCACCGGATTGCTTCTTCGTCGTTGCTTATGGCTCATTAGAAATTAATGCGTCTCCTGAATAGTTTCGATCGTTACGATTCGTCAAAAGGAACCTTCACGGTTATATATTTCTCCGAACTAATTATTCAAAATGTATTATGTTTTGAGCTCTCTATCCCAAAGACGTCTTCTTCTTCTTCTTCTTTTTCTTTTTTTCTCTTTTTTAATATGATTGAATTGCGACGAAAGAGGTAAATTTTAACTCGACTAGGCAACGTTTTCATAACGTAGGGAACAACGACGAACTCGAATGGAGCAAAAGATAAAGAGAAAGAGAGAAAGTATCGATTCAAAGACAGAGAACTCGCGACTCTCGACTCACGAATCCGACTTCCAAAACCCGTTTCCGTTCCGAGCAGCCATAGATCGGGACCTCCTCTCTTAAGGTAGAGAAATAGCGAGAAAGAGAAAAAGAAAGACAAAGATAGAAAGAAACAGAGGGAAGAAGAAAGAAAGAGAAATAAAGGAGGAAAGAATAAGACGAGAATAAGAAGAATAAAAAAAAGAAAGAAAGAAAGAAAGAAAGAAAAAGAAAAGAAAGGGAAAGAAAAGAAAAAAAAAACAACGACAAAGAAAAATAAAAAGAAAGAAACGAAGAAGCGAAAGGGGTGGAGCTATACCAAGGGGATGGAACGAGAAACCAAAAGAAAGAAAGGAAGAAAAAAGGAAAAGAAAAAGAAAATATGAAAGAACAGAAAAAGTCTGGTCTGAATCCAAGATGAAAAAGGATAGAGAAAGAGAAATAGACAGAGAGAAGGAAGGTCCGACGAAAAATGTGTAATTATAATAATTATACCGTCGGAGATAACAATTATAAATC
Organism: Vespula vulgaris; assembly: GCF_905475345.1. Taxonomy (NCBI): domain Eukaryota; kingdom Metazoa; phylum Arthropoda; class Insecta; order Hymenoptera; family Vespidae; genus Vespula; species Vespula vulgaris. The sequence goes on along the minus strand of NC_066596.1, from coordinate 3,348,899 downwards.
ATCATTGAACTAGGCAACGGAATAAAAGAATACACTTGCTAATATAACACACGGATTAGTATATATACGCATACATACCTGTATATATATATATATATTTATGTAGACACACATATATACGTGTAGAAGACTATCGCGAAATATATTCGGCGGCCATTGCAGAAAAGAGGCCACGAATGCGTCCGTGTGCGGGCCAAAGCGGTCGATTGAAAAATGTACTCATTTATTCCTTGCAATTTCCATCGGCATTCGGCGGCACCTTCTCTCCTTCTCTCTCGCTCTTTTTCGTTGCGAAGATAAAAAGGTGGCATCCGAGAGACCGAACGTAGGAGGAGGAAGAAACCTTTCTTTTATCTCTCTCTTTCTCTTTCTCTTTTTTCTTTCTTTCTTTCTTTCTTTCTTTCTTTCTTTCTTTCTTTCTTTTTTTCTTTTTTTTTTTTTTAGTATGGATCTCTTTTTCTTTCATTTCGTCCACGCTTCGCTCGGCGTTATGAATGACAGACGCTTCGTCACAGAGCCAACTACCTCGCAGCTCGACCTTTAGCTATACTCTTCTCTTTCTCTTTCTCTTTCTCTTTCTCTTTCTCTTTCTTTTTCTCTTTCTCCTTCTCCTCCTCCTCCTCCTTCTTCTTCTTCTTCTTCTTCTGCTCCTGCTCCTTCTTCTTCTTCTTCTTCTTCTCAACAACTTCCTTCTTCTGGCACAGTCCTCAGAACAGAGATCCACCTTCTCTAATCTCCGTGACAAACCCAACGATCGTATCGCTCGAACTCGCGAAAGGGCGACGCTTCTGTAGACTCGATATCGTTTCGAACGAGCGACCCACCCAAGGTGATACAAGGAGATTCGAGAGATAAGTCTCTCTCTCTCTCTCTCCCTCTCTCTTTCTCTGTCACTCTATCTATCTATCTCTTATTTCCTTTTTTTCACTCTTATTTTCTTGCTCTATCTAAGCTTTTACGAATTTCGAAGACTTTTATGTATGTATATATGTATGTATATATGTATTTATGTATGTATGTATATATATATATTTATGTATGTATATACGTATGTATTCATGTATCTATATATGACGTACGTATGTATTCATGCATCTATATACGTACATACTTTCGTAAGAGAATTTGTCAACTTGATTAATTTAATCCGATAGATCGGAGATTATAACCCTACTTAAAAATTTCTATAATAAATTATGCCTTACATTGAAATTAATCTTTCTTCTATTTGTTTGATATTTTAAATAAAACATCTTCACTATTTGTATTCGTAACTGAGATTAATTAATCATCTTAACGTATCGTTCACAGATCGATAAATCTTTTAACACGGTATTATTTTTAATAGAATTCTTTAAGTTAATTCGATTAGAAGTTTTGACTAAGTAAATGAAACAAATGTATTAGATTTAAGCTTATTAACATAATGGAATTAACATTACAGTTATCATAATCGATGACGAATATACTATTAACTATTATTATTAAATATCACAAAAATTATGATTATGTCTAGTATAATAAAATATTTTATCAAATCAGATTATATTCTTCTACGTGTATCTAACACCATATAATATCGATTAGTAATCAAAATTGAAATAATTAATATTAGTCAGAGAAAGAATGAATACGTATGTATATATATATATATATATATATATATATATATATATATATATATTAATTCTAATTAAGAATGAATATATTATTACTATCGAACATTAACTCACTTTGATATTAAATTAAATATAATTAACGATATAAAATAATAACGGTATAAAATAATTTTCACAGGAATTTAAAGAAGAGTACGCGATCACTACGTAGTATCGAGTAAACTAATTTCACTCACTATTAAAAAAAGACATGTAGAATACTTTAGCACGTAATACACAACAAGGTAATAAACACTAATTTCATTATAACACGCGTTATAAACTTTATATAATTTTTACTAGAATTTAAAGAAGCGTACGCGACCACTACACGATATCGACTAAACTGATCTCATTCATTGTTAAGAAACGACAAAGATAGTGGAATAATATAGTACGTAATCCATAACACGGTAATAAAAACTAACTTCTTTGTATACGCGTTATAAACATTACACAGTTGTTTAAACGAACATAGAGAGATATATATGTAAACAAAACGAAGAGACGCTTGGGCGTTCGTCCTTGGCTCACGGAGAACTCTCAGTATTGTCTCACATCAATCAAGCGTAGTACTCGGTCCTGTTAAGACGTGTTTAAATTCGCTCCGTCTTCCGAATTTTCTACGATATTAATTTATACAAAATTAGTTTCTCATTTACATTACACATGCTGTATTTTATTCTCAAGTCAATAATTTATAATTTATTAATCGCAATCAATCATATTTGGCGTCATATTCGACTTCCGTAAGTATATATTATATATATATATATGTATATACATATTATATACACATGTATATGTTGATCCTTGCATACATATATACGTATTTATATACGCATTTATATACGCAAATACATGAGTACATTCATTATATATACACGCATACTATACATATTTAATCTTATTTGATATTAATAATACTATAATGAATTTTTCAGCTTACGATATACATATATACATGTGTATATACACGCATATTATACATATTTAATCTTATTCAGTATTAATAATGTTCTTGAATGTATTAGGTCACAATTCATCATGTTCAACGAATTTATGAAGCTCGGCATACTGGACAGTAGCAATCAAGTTGTATTTAATAATCGTAAGTAGTCATACAAGTATGATAACTTGTACAAAATATTTAAATAAATTCCGTCGTAAGAATCAACTTATTAATAAAATTACGATCATTTTATTTCAGCTCTTGTATACCAGAAAATTCATCAATGAGCGAAAACGTAAACGAAAACGGTCAAACGTTTAGTTTTCTTACGTTATTACGACTTCAAATATTATCATAGCTTTTATAAGCAGTATTATATGAAGAGCTTGGCAAAGGAGATGTAAACAAAAAGAGAACAGGCAAGAACTGGCAAAAGAAGATGTAAACAAAACGAGAGATGTAGTCATGTTTATCCTTGACCCGAGTAAGACATTCACTGCGATCTCATTCAAGGATAATACAAATCAACAACACGTATGTAAGTAGATATACTAGTAATCAACAAATCATGAGTCATCTAATATATTTTCTAAATTTTACAATGGATCTCCATATATTCAATGTATTTTTTACATTTTCAAATGGATCTCCATACGCAGCTACCTCCTTGTGGTGAGATCTGGTAACCGGTATTGGCTATGGTGTTCATATATATGGTGCAACATAGGCACTACCGGGCGAATGGCTGACGTTCGTTGCATTAGAAAAGTTTAGCTTTTTCATTCTATATTTAGTCGTGATAAAAAGAGTGAAAGACAATATAGTACACGCGACGATTTATCATTATTCCTTTTCTTTCATTATCGATATAAATTAATATATATATATTAAAAATTTTTGTTATTAATATAAATAAATAAATTAAATTGATAATTTACTTATCGATTTATATTAAAATAATGAAAAGTTCAAGATACATACAATCCCGTTAAATTTATCTCATAGATCACATTTTAAATGTTACTGTTTCTTCTTTAATTTTACTTTAATGCTATATCTATTTAATTATTAGGTATCTACGTAATTAGTATACTTCTATAAACGTATCCCTATTGCGATTAAATCTATCTTTAAACGATAGATTCAACGCGACATTTATATCGTTTGTTCTTTTTCATAAATTTATTTTAATATAGTTTCAACGTATTACAGTTACATCTTTTGAATACTTTCTTATTCTTTTATTCTTATTAATACATACAAAAGAAGTAGTACAAATTCAGAATATCTTGAGCCGAGATATTTAAATAATACGGTTTAAAAGATAAAATTAATTTTACAGAATTACATTACAGTTTGCTTTAACAAACATTTAATGGCACACTTTCTTCGTGCCATTCTTTTTTTTTAATTTTTTTTTAGTTGATAAGTCATCAGTTGTGATCGCGTGCAATGCGATCTTAGAGTCAGTGCTTGTACGAAAAAGTTATATTTTTGCAATCGAATAGATTGCTTTAAAAATTAAATCAAATCGCGAATTAGAGTCAGTGTTGTTCGCCGAATAGAATTTCTCGGTCGTGTTAATAAATCAATGCAAGAATTAAAGTCATATTCTTGTTAAAACAATTTATTCGCCGCGTTGTTAGAATCATTAACACACTTTCGGCCAATTCGGTAGAAGAGGATTGCGTTGCGATAAATATTGTAATGGTCGAAAGTGTGAATTTAAAAATTCATCCTCTTCATCTTTACCGACGCAGATAAAGCTTCGTCTGGATTCAATTACATGTAAGTATATTTCATTCTTATAATCATTACTCCTCATTCATTCTTCAAATCAAATATTTTTTGATCATTTTCGTTCATTAAAGATATTCTTTATATATGGAACATATAATTAATCTTTTTTTTATACAACTTTAATTATAGCATAATCAACGTATCATCGATTCAACGATTCGTCGATTCATCGTTTCATCGATTCTACGATTCAACAATAATTTCAACCAACTTCACGACATCATTCAACCTCCTACGAGGGGGACGAGTGTTTTGGAGCCATCGCAGAACTTCTTAAGTAGTGAGTGAAAAAATTTAAAGTTCCTCTGGTACCCATCATGCCGAGGATGAAAGGTCCTTATCGGCACGGGTTACTGGTTGTATTCGTAGATGTCCCATGTCCGAAACGAGCAAAAGTGTCCGTGATTAAAATCTTTGATTTTATTCACGAGTGGTCCCTACGTTTAGCTAGATATTTTCTTGTGAATATTTTATTATTATTATTATGTGCATATATATAGCTCAGGCCAGGGTCTTCTTGTTTCAAAGTCGTTTAATTTACAGTGCTGTTTATTAGCACTTTTTCTCTCTTCGTTTTTGCTCGCGATATTTGTAATGAAATCGGGCATTCATTTACCCGATTTCGTATAAAGCATATAACGTGGTTTACGTTACATGCATTGCTTCGTACTTAGTCCATTTAATCGCGATTTACTTCGATATTTCAAAATATCGATATACCAACAAATGAGCAAGAAGACAAACCCCTTCCGCGACGGATAGATTCTGTCAGTTAAATGGTGGATTATAATCCCGTTCTTTCATTAGAACAGCCATTTGATGAAAGGAGTCGTCCGAGGTTTTTTATTAAAATTATATATTCTTTAATAATGAAATTTCATAACTGCATAATGCGTATGCATATATATTAGCTATGTGCATATTTCATCCCTCCATGTCAACGACTGCCTACCGCGGGTCGCTCAAAGGCCCTTAAGCGGTGTAAACAGGTGGGGTTGCAAAACTATTTTTGCAACTTATTATTTTTTTACCACTTTTAGTGGTAAAACCCATATGTGGTGGTCACACTCATATGTGGTGACCGCCTACCATCATCCATCCTTGCTTGAGCTCTTGCTAATAAGACGTGCAAAGAGACTCTAGAGTCACAGTCCGCTTAAATTTTTTATATATATATATTTTTATATATTTTTTTATATTTTTTTTATATATATATTATAAATTAATCATTTTTTAGCTCAGGATTTTCAGCACTAATATACTAATACCCCTTTCCCACCATGCTTTCTGCGTTCTCATCCATGCGTTTAACCCAGGTGTTACTCGCATGAGTGAGAAACAGTCAGTGTGGATTTAGTTTTAAGTTTCCTTTTCAGCGACTGTCATTGTGCTGGTGATTGCACGGTGTACCTTGCACTTGTATGTGCGTTTTAGGAAGTGCATTGTACATCGTTTCGCGATAACTTTTAAGTAAATACATTAGATATCTAATATATAATTATATCAATATCGATTTGCTTAATAGTTACCACATTCTTGTGGAAAATTTTAAATACTCGTATATATTACTAGTATCTATACGTATACTAGTATGTACTAGTATTTTTGCTTTAGTCATATATGCAATAATCATTAGCCTTGGCAGTCGATTTCAGCAACTGGTACGTACTCCTCATATATTAGAAAAAATACGCGGTTGAACTAGGGTGTCGGAGGTGCCCCGGGGCATACTCTCTAGTGTAGGCTTTTGCACCCTGGTGGAGTGTGAGAGAACCGTGGAGTGTATGTGTTGGTGTGAATGTTTGCACTTTTTAAATATAGGTCATAGGCAGGCAGGTAGCATACTTTTCTGAGTGAATGTTTCAATTAATTTTAAGTAGGTAAGGACCGGGTAAGGATGCGATTCCCACTCAGGAGTGGGAAGTCCTTTCTCCGGGGATTTGTGAAGTTTCAGCAAATTTTACAATCCTTCAGCATAGCTGAACTTTATCTTCTTATCCTTCTTTTTTTTTTTTTAATTTTTTTTCTTAGATTTTTTGCTGACACTTTGCATCACACAATATGTCAGTATCAAACAGTTCGAAAAACTTTGCATCCAATGAAAACATCAGATACATCCCATATCTTTTGAACTTAGCAAAGGATTTTGAATTTGTTCGATACTTAGTTTTAAATTAATTCTTGCACTTCGCGATTCTTAAAATATCTACTATCTATATATTTCTTATTTAGAAATAGAATATACCTGCATAAGTAAAATGGAAATATTACAATTCCTGTGATCTTGACATTTTACCGAAACTATATTCATCTCATAAGTGCAACGAGTTAATATTAGTTTGTAATAGGTTCATCGATTAGAACGAATATTATATCTGCTGGAGCATTCGATTAAATGTGCCTGTGTTATTGCGTACGGTTGGTGGATTCTTTGAGTCCATTGATCGTCCACAGGCTAGGATAGCTTTACGGTTTAGTTCGAATATTTATCTACGAATATTTTACTTTTATTTTTCATTTTTTTTTAATCGGATAAATAAATAAATAAATAAAGATCGTTAGAAAATCGAGACGCACCTAGGCAGAGTAGAAAACGCAGTTGAGGATACGTGTTGGGACTCGTCAGTGCCGTTTGGGGTGATTCATTCGCGAATTTTGCCATACTGCAGTGGTTATACTATTTAGAAGAAATCGATGCTTTACGTCGCAAGCACTTACCGCTCGTTAGGTTAAGAAAAAAAGAAAAAAAGAAAAAAACAGAACAAACCTGCGTGCGAAAATGTGTTTTCACTTCCCAACCCCTTAGCTTGCGATTATTGCGTCTCGTTCAATTCGTGCGTTTACACGAGTGGTTTGAGTCTTGTTGCGTAAAGTGAGCTCAGGTCGGGATTAGGTCGGTTTAGCTTAGGGACGATTTCATTCTTGTAGTAGCAATCACTGTAGTATATCAATCTTTGTGGGTGCGTTGCTTCGAACGGTAGGGCGTTTTTTGATACGTAAACTTATCTTGCGTCGCACGTAAGGAATGCTCCAATGCAGTGGTTAGGGCACGAAGCAAGAAGTGGCTCTGTGCTGAAGAGGCCCCCACATATCGTGGCTCAAGAGGGCAACTATCGACTACAAGTCATTTTTCAAAGGTGGTCGGTATGTCGAACCCTTCGTTAATGGCTTGTGGTCTTATCAAAATCCCTTTTACCCTTTACCACGTTGACACTTATGCTCGTAGTAGTTTGTTCCTGGATGGAGATGATGGACCATTCCATCTCCTTGCTACGACGTTCCGCACTCGCGTTCGTGAAAAATTAGAATTTTTGCGATTAGAGTCAAGTTTTTACAGTTAATTATTAATTAATAGAGTCATTGTAATTTTTTCTCAAAATAAAGTCGAGTCATTGTATTTTTTAAAAGTAAAGTCAATTTTTTCATTTCAGAGTAGAATCAAGCCCTTTGCATTTTCTATTTTTATTTTTATTTTTTTTTTCGAATTAAAGTCAAGCCCTCCCTCTTTTCATTTTAAATTAAAGTCGAGCCCTTGCATTTTTCTTATTAAATTAAAGTCGAGTCATTGCATTTTTTCTTTTTAAATTAAAGTCGAGTCCTTGCATTTTAAAGTTTTAAAGTAGAGTCTTTTCTTGAAGTAGATTTTTAGTTACAAGAATAGAGTCACGCTCGTTAAATATTGTGTGGATGTTCGTGGCCTGCAGCAGCATTGCACTCAGGAGTGCATTTGGATACCCAAGCATGTTGATTTTTAATTCAGAATAATCATATTTTTTTCTCTTTCATGTTCATAATTTCATAATGCGTATGTATATATACGAGATATATGCATATTTCAATGTCAACACAGCTCTACCACGAGTTGCAAAATGACTCTTATGTGGTAATCATTATCGTTATCATTTCCATCCTCATCCTCATTATCTTTTTGCAATATGATTCTGATTATTCTGATTAATTTGATTAATCTGATTATTCTGATTATTCTGTTTATTTTGGTTATTCTGATTAAAAATCTACAAGACTTGATGACAAATCAAAATGCCTGCATTCAGGAATGCAGATGAATATATAAAATAGCAGCCAGCACTCAGGAGTGCATATTAAAATATGTCAAGGGTATACATTTTTATTCCAAAATTATCAACAAATGAATATGAGATGAACGACATAATAAATATATATGAAAGAGAGAGAAAGAGAGGGAGAGAGAAGAAAGAGAGAGAAAGAGGGAGTATTTTTATTATATATATGAAAGTTTCATAAGAAATAGTAAAAAGATGTAATGAATGATACAAAGATTATTAATAAATGTTTATATATATTTGAAAGAAATATAAATATTTTTTGGAATAAAAAGTTATACGTCTTGGTATATAAATGAAACAAATAAAATGGCTTGCTTGCACTCAGGAGTGCATATGAAAGGTTTACAGTAAGTACATAATTGCATTCAGGAATGCAAATGAACAAATTATAGTAAGAATATACATTTCATATTTGGAATAATCAAAAATGAATGAATGCACTAATAAGGATACTTAATGAAGAAATATATAAATACGTCGAACTCTGTTGATATTTTTTTTAATATACGATATTAAACTTATCTAACAATAAATAAATGAAATTTTATTTTATCCCATATATAATAATTGAATGATATTTAAATAGTGCAAATGAATTAAAGGAAAATTTGAATTATTCCGATAAGATATGTATAAGTCTTGCTAGATGAATGAAACGACATAAATGGCAGCCAGCACTCAGGAGTGCATATTAAAATATGTCAAGGATATACATATTTATTCCAAAATTATTAATAAATAAATATGAGATGAAAGACTCAATAAATATATATGAGAGAGAGAGAGAGAGAGAAAGTGGGAGTATTTTTATTATTTATATGAAAGTTTCATAAGAAATATTAAGAAATAATAAATGATACAAAGATTATTAACAAATATTTATACGTATTTAAAAGAAATATGAATATTTTTTGGAATAAAAATGCATAAGTCTTGGTATATAAATGAAGCGATTGAAATGGCTTGCCTGCACTCAGGAGTGCATATGATAGGTTCACAGTAAGTACGAACTAAATGAGCGAAATGAAAGAAATGGCAGCCAGCACTCAGGAGTGCATAAATATGTCAAGGGTATATATTTTTATTCCAAAATTATCAACAAATGATTATGAAATAAGAGAATTAATAAGTATATGAATATATATATATAAGAGAGAGAGAAAGAAAGAGAGAGAGAAAGAGAGAAAGAGGGAGTATTTTTATTATATATATGAAAGTTTCATAAAAAATGTTAAGAAGATATAATGAATGATATAAATATTATTAATAATTGTTTATGAATATAAGAAACAAATATAATTATTTTTTGGAATAAAAATACATAAGTCTTGGTATATAAATAAAGCGATTAAAATGGCTTGCCTGCACTCAGGAGTGCATACGATAAGTTCACAGTAAGTACATGCCTGCATTCAGGAATGCAGATGAAAATATAATAGTAAGTATATACATTTTTTTTCTGAATGATCAAATATAAATGAATGTATGCACTAATGAAAGTCTATAATACATAATAACTACGATACTACAAATACTACAATACTAAAATAAATATTTAATTTATATATAACCAATTTATTTATAACCAGCTTTATAATATTATTTACAAGAAATAAAAGTTATCTAAATAAAAAATTTAATTTTACTCCATATATAATCGTTGATTTATATTTAAATGGTGCAAATAAATAAAAAGAAAATTTGAATCATTCTGATTAGAAATGTATAAGTCTTGCTAAATGAGCGAAATGAAAGAAATGACAGCCAGCACTCAGGAGTGCATAAAATATGGCAAGGATATACATTTTTATTCCAAATTTTTTGAACATAATTATCAAATGAAAAAGTTTCTAAATATTTAAGACAGTATTTTTATATTATATATATGAATAATATGATATACATATATATGAATAATTCATAAGAAATATGAAGAAATAAATAATGGATGATGTGGCAATGATCTTTTAAGAAATGTTTATGCATATATAAAAGAAATATTATTATTTTTTGGAATAAAAACGCATAAGTCTTGTTATATAAATAAAAAGGCTGTCCCACACTTAGGAGTGTGGATTAGAACAGGAACAGGATTGCATTCAGGAATGCACCTGCATTTCCAAGCATATAGATTTTTATTTTAGAATAATTATAAATTTTTTATAAAATTGTTCATGAATAAGCAATTTTCCTTTTATTTTTTATATATACGAGATATATACATACTTCAATGTCAATACTGTTTACCACGAGTTTTACAACTTACTACTTTTACCACGAGTTATAAAATAACTCATTTGTGATAATTATCATCATTATCATTATATTATTTTATTAATTATTTTATTATTAATTCCATAATTATTCTATTGCTAATAATATTCTGATTAAAAATCTATAAGACTTGATGAAGAATTAGGTTTCGCAATTGGCTGCATTCAGGAATGCACATGCGAAAAAAAGTGTTTGTTAAAGCCGACAGTAATTGTCAAGTAATTATATAAAATAAATTAACGAAGTATATTTGTTAAAAAATAAATTCATAGAAATATAAAAAAGACAAGAATTTATATTTAACATATGTTATATTGTTTTTAAAGAATTTGTATTGATTTGTAATTTATTTAATTAATGAATGTATTAAATTTATATTTAATACACATGGTTCTGAAATTATGAAAGTGTACTACTATTTTTTGTTTTATCATAGTAATAAATTAAAAAAGTGTCTTGTAAATGATGTAATATATACATCAAACACTTGATGTAACTGGATACTACGCGTTAGTATTAAACGTTTTAAAATATGATATTGTATCTATTGATTAAATATACATTTGATCTCAATATGGTTGCGATTATGGCGGTATACAAAATTGCGTATGCATTTTGTAAAATAATATAAGAAACAGTATATTTTGCTCTTTTTTAAACGCGATTTTAATTTATCTCTTGAATACTTTTGAATATACACATTTCTTTTTTTTTCATAATGTATCTTGAACAATTTCCCAATATATTTTTTAACCACTTCATTGTATTTAATCTTGTTTGTTGTTTACATGTTTATTGCATTTAATTATTGACAACATTTTTCTCATTTTGTACTTATAAATCTATAAAAGACATATACAATATATATTTTAACTTAAAAGCTAAACAAATTTTATAATGCATCGAGAATTTTAATGTACTTTTTTTTTCTTTTTTTTTCTTTTATTTCTGATTAAAAATGCAAAATCTTTCTATTATTCATGTATGCTTCCATTGCTTGCTAAAGTCATAATTTATATTTATTAAATTTTTAAAAATGGAAGTTTTCGGCCGCGTAGTTATAAGATTTTATCTTTCCACACATGCCCTTTTATATAGTTATCTGTTACAGGATATTTCATAATTATGAAATATTGGATTAAATTAAGATCAAACGTCGAACTATCAAGTGACCATTCGTAAATACCCTTCCATCATTGGATGCAAACAACAATACAAATAATAATATAATAAGGTTTGTAACATATATGGCATAAGATAAATTAATAAAAATTGTAAATGCATTATAAAATTTTAATGTTTCAGCTGTTTCAGATGTTCCAGTTCACTGAAAGTTAAGAAATTAAGAATAGAATATGGACAAATAGGAATTTGATAAACAAGTGATAATGGACGAATTTTTCGACGATCATCGATGGTATTTTTAAACGAATAAATTCTTTTTTTATTCATTTGGAATTTTCAATAATGTTTTTAATTAATCAGAACAGTAATTTATGTTTCAGGAAACACCATATAACTTCCAAATTCAAAGTTCGTATTCCACCGTTTCTGTAATCTCATTGAGTAAAATAATTATTCATTCACATATTTAATTGCCATTCATATATTTTCAGATAATAATATGTTATTTTACGTTCACAGATATCTTATGTTAGCTGCTGATTCTTTATATGAGATTCACATATTATTATTTTGATTATGCATATGAAATACTTCAAATGTTTTATATTTACAGGTTCGCTATTGGTTTGTTATATGAAATTTGTATATTATTTTGATTGTGCATTATTTAATTATAAAATGCTTTAGATATTTTCTGTTCACAGCTTTGCTGCCAACCTACCATGTGGGATTGATATATTATTTTGATTGTGCATATTTAATTATAAAGTGTTTTAAATGTTTTATGTTCACAGCTTTGCTGCCAATCTATTACATGGAATTCGTATATTATTTTGACTGTGCATATCAAATTATAAAATGTTTTAAATGTTTCTTAATTACAGGTTGAAATTTATACATTATTTTGATTTCAGGAATATAATAAGATAAAACATATAATATGATTTTATCTTTATTGTGAGAATGTTTCCTTCCACATTCTTATTTATCAATGTTTAGTAATTTTATGTTTCAGTTTCATCATGATCATCGTCAAGATATTTCAAGATTAGATTCGGAATAGAGTATCAAAATTAAGGTCTCTCTTCCTTAATCGGGTAGGTAGGTCGATATCAAACGCTTCATAAATTTTCATCCAACTTAAATTTGTTGGAAAAAAATTGGTGATTCGTTTCGCGATTGCCTTTGCTTTTGCTTTGTTTTTCTAAATTAATTAAATTAATTAAATATTGTTATTAAAAGTAAACTATAAATATATGTTGTTATTATTAAAGGTAAATTATATTAGCAGTAGAGTCATAGCTCGTGGGTCTCCGTAAGCAGCAACCTCCAAGTGGTGAGACCCGGGCAATCGATATTAGTTGCGATTTATTAATTATATATCAAATGTAACGCAAGTACTGTCGAGCTAATGGCTGCATTTAAATTCAATAAAAAGCAAATCAGAAAAAAACTTGACATGTGTTCTATGATGATTTAAATATCTTTCGAAATTATTTAAACTACAATTCAGCGTGAATCCCTCTTGTCTCTCCGCGCGCGTGTGTGTTTGTATTCTTTTAAACGCTCGAAGAAGCGTGTAACGTTTTATGTCATAATTATAGCGATACCGATCCGACCAAGGGAAAATTAGTCATCGGCATCACCTCAAGCGTTACTTCAGACTTTCACCTGAGATCATTGAAAGAAAGAAGAAAAAAAAAAAGAAGGGAAGGAAGAGTACCAAGAAAGAAAATTTGAGCATCTCTCAAGGAGAACACTTACAGAACTCTACTTTGCTCCTTTTACCTCGACGTCGACTTTACTACGAGTCGGTAGTACGACAACTTCGTTATCGTACAAACTCAAGTTGGTATAGTGTTACTTTCGACGATTACGTCGAACGTAATACGATCATTCGTAAAAGGCGACGAGTACTATACCGCGTAATCCCCTTTATGAAACCGGCCGATATCTCAAATTTCACAAACACAGAAGTCAACGTCCCACCCTCTACTCTTTAACGTTTAATTCCTTGACGATATTCGAGGCGAACCTTCGATCGAATTTTTTTCTTCCCGTCTCTCTCTTTCTCTTTCTTTCTTTCTTTCTTTCTTTCTTTCTTTCTCTCTCTCTCTTTCTCTCTTTCTCTTTTTTTCTCTCATTCTTTTCTCGAGGCCGCCCTCGCCTTTTTCTCCTGCATTGGAGGCCACGTATGCGCATGTAATGCAACAGGAAGAAACATCGATATCGTAACGACACGTTCGGCTCGTCTCGGTGAAGAAACGTCGCTTCGAATTTTAACTTCGTCAACGATCTGGTACCAACCACTTCTTTTTGTTAATTTTATTACTTCGATTTGTTATACCTACTCCTTCCTCTCTTATTTACGATGTACCTTTTATTCGTTAATTGTATGTTAGATTTTGACGAATGTTAATATTGGATATAGCAAGTGTTTCAATATTTTTTGATAGTTGTTTGTTCAATGTATCTTAATTCGAGTATACTACTAATAAAACGTTGGAGATACCTGTTAAAGTTAAACTATCTTCGGTCGGCCTTTGCATTTTGCATTTAGTTTATTCTCATCCGGTATTGAAATTTATCGGACGCACCATATAAGCGCGGAGAAAGGCGCGTCGGGAGGAGAAAGTAAAGATATCGACAACGGTAGTCGTAAGTATGCGAACTCTATTACGCCAAGGACATCATAAATATAAAGAAGAAAAAGAGATGGTTGATATAAAAGAAACAGAAAGAAAAAAAAAGAGATGGGAAGATAAAACGAAAAAGAAAGAGACAAAGAAAGAGAATTAACTTGTTAACTTAGTTATTGCAGGAGAATTTTTACACGTCGATTATTAATGGAAAATATCGCGACAAATATTATTACTTTGAATAAAATCGATAGATGAAATTGGATATAATAATACTGACAAAAACAACGATAATAACAAAGACAATAATTGAATGTTATTTTGGTGTATTCGAGTTGAATGTTGGGTTCGCAGAAAGTAAAGGTACGTTCCTGAACGATTCACGTACCGTTTCGTCCATACTCGATAGGTTTCCTCATTCACGTTCCTTCGAGAGTAGTATCGTATTCACTCTCCTTCTCCAGAGTTGTCGAGGTACGCTACGAATGCGAAACGACCGTGTGGATTCGCTCGAACGAACGTGGACTTTACTATCGAACTCTCGATTTTCCACGATAGAGTGCAGTGATCGATAACACTCCTTAACGGTGTACAAGTTGTACTAATTGCACTACGCTCCGGGGAAACCTTTCGATTCGATACCCAATTATGGTTTTCCCAGATGGGGAGAAAGAGAAAGAGAAAGAGAGAAGTGTAGTTTAAGTACTATCGTTGCTCTTTCGATATTAATTAGTATTTGTATATCTGTATTAGTGTTTATCAAATTAAACGGAATGCTTAACTCTTCGATGCATGCATGATTTATATCTGCAAAAACTTTTACGAAATAAATGTCTATCGTATCGGCTGTTAAAAGTAAATGTTACGGAAGAAAAAGTAGCAAAAAATAATATATTATCGCGATTCTTGCCATGAAATTATCGCAAGCATATAAGAGTTAAGTGATTTTTTTCATCGACATAACTATACTAAGAATTGGATTCGTCGATTCGATCAGTTTTTAAAATATCCTAAACTTCTGAATACTTTGAAACGATCGCGATCAAGTAAGGACTTTACTCGGACTCGAAGGAAAATAAGAGCAGCGTAGAATTTAGAGTTTGGGACGTAAGGTCAAAAACACGATTCATCGTCAAGCGAAGGATCCAAGGAATGTTGCCTTTCACTCCGAGTATTTTATCGCACCGATTGACTTTTATCCTTCTAATAATTATACAAACATGGTGGATAACTCGCCATCGGCAAAGTACTTATTAAAAGGTAACACTTTGCTGATCAGGAACGATCTTTTCCACGAAGGTATGCGTAATAAGGAAATGGCAAGGAAGATTGAATCGCAAAACTCAGGTTTTGTCGAGGAGAAGAAAAGAAATGAATAAAAAGAGGACTGTGAAGATAACGATACCTTGAGAAAACAGCGTCCAACGGGCATATCCTCCGGCACGGTGGCATTGTAGAGCGGCTTCTCGAAGATGGGTTCGTTGTCGTTGAGATCGTGAACCGTAACGCGAACTGTAGCACTACTGCTGAGAGGTGGACGTCCAGAATCAGTGGCTACAACGATGAGAATAGGAGCTGGGTCTGCTTCGCAATCGACGTGGCTGATCGTACTGATCAATCCTGAGATCTCGTCGATGGCGAACCAAGTGGAGTTACGTATCGAGTATCTCACTGCTGAATTGGCACCTTCGTCCAAGTCGGTTGCGAGAACTCGAAGGACCGAGGTACCTGGCTCGGAGGCTTCGAGGAGATGAGCCTCGTAGGTGTCACGTTCGAATTTTGGCGCGTTATCGTTAACGTCGGTGACTAGTAGCTTGAAATTACGAATCGCTCTCAAAGGTGGTGTACCAGCGTCCGTAGCTTCAACCGAAAGTTCGTAAACGGGCTTCTCCTCTCGATCGAGCGGTCTCTCGACTACGACTAGGTAGATTATGTTATCTCTTGTAGCCAAACCGAAGTGTCCTTCGCCACCGGTCAACGTAACCGTCGCGTTTGAATATTCTGTCCTCGAGTCTGGATCACTGACCGATATCCTTGCGACGAACTCGCCCGGTTGAGCGCTCTCGCTGATCTTAGGTGTGGCGTCGTCCGAGAGAAAGATCACCGTGATCGCCGGTTGATTGTCGTTGACGTCGGTGACACGGACGGACAGGAAAGCGCTCGCTTCGAGCGGCTGGGCACCCCGATCTCTCGCTACGATCACCAACTCGTGACGATCCTTCGACTCGAAGTCCAACGCCTTGTTCACGTAAACCATACCGCTCTCCGGATCAATACGGAACATCTCGCCGCGATCGGATTGTCTACGATTGATCGAGTACTCGATCCGACCGTTTTCACCGGCATCGGCGTCGCTCGCGTTCACGGCTAAGACCGGCGTGCCGACGGTCGCGTTCTCCGGCACGCTCGCCGCGTACCGAGTCTGATTGAAGATCGGCGGATTGTCGTTGACGTCCTGCACCGTCACGTTCACGTGCAGCCTCGAGCGTAACGCTGGCGAGCCCCCGTCGAGAGCCTCGATCACGAGACGGTAGTTGGAGCGAGCTTCGCGATCCAACGTTCCGCCGTTCTGAAGATCCAGATAGAGAACGCCGTCGCGACCGCGATGCTGCGACAACCTAAACGCCTCGCCGTCGTTACCTGAAACGATCTCGTAACGTTGCGTCGAGTACTGACCGAGATCAGGGTCTTTTGCCGGTGGCAATGCACGTTTCGCGTCTCTCGGTGAATTCTCTGGGAACTCAACGTCGACCCGATCCACAGGAAAGGTCGGTGCGTTGTCGTTCTCGTCCAACACCTTTACCACTACCTTTACGTTCTGCGGTAAAGAGACCAAAGTATAGGAAGGCCTTGTCTCGCGATCCAATGGCACCCTGGTCTTTATCTCGCCCGTCGTTTGGTCCACCGTCAGATCAGCGTCCACTGCTGATCCCGAGACCGAAACTACCAGATACGGAGGGTTCTCCGCGTCGATGAAGCCCACCCTGGTGCCTGGCCGAGCGTTCTCGGAAACCTCGAAGCATCTGACCAGCTCGGACCGCGTGCCCGGGGCGAGGCTCGCTCCCAGGACGAGGAACAACAGTAGCAGGTGCCTTACCGGCCGCATCCTGGCCTCCTCCCGGCCTCCTCCTGCTAACCGCCTCTATCTCTCTCTCTCTCTCCTCTCTCTCTCTCTCTCTCTCTCTCTCTCGCTCCTTCTACTCTGCTCTACACTCCTCTCTCCTTTTATTATCTCGACCCTTCCATCCTCGGACCGATCCTTCAACGACGGTATATCCTCCTCTTCCTCGCTTCCCTCTTCTTCTCCAGGATCTTCCACCTTGTCTAGCTCCCACCTCCGACTACTCCAAACTCCTCCCTCTCTCTCTCTCTCTATCTATCTATCTCTATCTCTACCTCTATCTTGATTTCTCTCGATCTCTCTTGATCTTCCTAGATCTCCTTTCTATCACCTTTCCAGTCAAATTTTATCACCCACCAGCACCAACCACCAAACACAATCACCTCATCTCTCTTTCTCTCTCGATCCTCCTTCGTCCGCGACGACTCGACACACACTTTCCGACGAACCTCTTTTTCCAGCATAAAATATACAACTGCTTTACCCTATCATCCGTACTCACTGTCACCGAGCATATACGCGCCGCGAGATATCGTACATTCCTCGCGTTAGATCCACCGACGATAACCGGATGGTCAACAAGACCGGTCGCGAACCTGGCGCGATCCTTTCGCTTCTCCTCCGCCGCTCGTCATCTCGTACCAGCTTTGCGTTCCGTTCTACCTGGTACGAGGAACGTCCGAGACGATGCTCGGCTTATCCAACGGCGCTTGTATCATAGAAAAGGATCCAGGCTCAAGCGGGAGTGAACGACCGAAAGGATCCAGGGTCGTGTCTGCTCCTGAACTCGCACGAAACCGCTCACTCGCGACGAGATAGCCGATACAATAACGATACGAAAACTGCGATTTCCGCGGCTACCGATCTCTTTCTTTGCTTTCTCTTCTATGGACTTTTTTAATAGGACCGGACTATGTCCACGATGTGCGTCTCGATCGTATATCTTTTCGTAACACCTTAACTCCTTGTACGTGTAAGAGTGTAACTATACATATATATACATATATATGTATATATACATACGTACATACATATATATATATATACATATACACACGTTCATACATACGTATAGATATCCGCGAGAAAAACCGGTCACAGTATATAAAATAGAAGAGAAGCTCGATCGACGCCGTTCCTTCGATCTCTTCCAATAATCCCCGCTCGCGAGAAGGCAAGAAATCCGCTCGTATTCGGTCGAACGAAACGAGACGATTCGCGGGCACGAGGTGTCGCGTTGTTCGGGCCAGCGTCCGTTCCGCGCGGCTTCGAGGTTAGGCATGCACTGACATGGCGGCACCTGCAAGGCCTACCCTTCCCCTGACTCGACCAACTCGGCTGCCTCAGTCAGGGGGACCCGGCTGGACCCGAGCGGCGGCCATCTTGGAGAGGGGAGCGCACTCCGATACACTCGGGGCCTGATACACTCCGGGCCCAGGCATTCAACGCGCGGCACGGCAGCGAGCACCTAGACTCTACTATACTCTTTCTCTCTCTCTCTCTCTCTCTTTTTCTCGCTCTCGCTCTCGCTCTCGCTCTCTCTGTTCTTC
Source organism: Vespula vulgaris (assembly GCF_905475345.1). Taxonomy (NCBI): domain Eukaryota; kingdom Metazoa; phylum Arthropoda; class Insecta; order Hymenoptera; family Vespidae; genus Vespula; species Vespula vulgaris. The sequence goes on along the minus strand of NC_066596.1, from coordinate 3,329,692 downwards.
GAGCTCACGCGCGCGCGCACGCTCTCTTCTCCCTTGTCCTCTCTCTACCTCCTTGCTACCTACCTACCTGAGCGCCCGGTATGCGAGGAACTGACTTACCGTCGGCGCTCATTCCGCGCTCGGCCATACGAACCTCCTGTACGCCCGTGCCAAAGGTCCTGGAATTTCGTGACGTGACGAGGAAAGCGACTCAGGGAACGCGCACTCTTCTCTTACACCCTCCTTCCGACGACGCTCTCATTTCTTTCCAACTCCGATCTCTTTTCCGATCTCTCTGTTTATTCTACGTAGATTCCTAACTTTGAATTTATTTTTTTTTTCTCTTTCTGTCTCTCGTACGATGATCTTGATCTGTTTGATAAAGTCGAGAAAAAAAATTGATTTAATTCGAATAAGATACATGGAAAATGTTTTTTAGTAAGCACCTCCAACTCGATCATGATCGATCGTGAACAACGTCGTCGTGACCGCATTGAGATACGTGAAACCAATGCCAGGATTCTCTCTATCTCGAAAGGAATTCGACCTCGCTTGCGGTGAACATACCCGCCAACTTTCCGCGCGTATCGCGTGATTTAACATCTTTCTTTCTTTCCTACGCGAGCGCGAGGATATCGAGTAAAATTTCCCCGTCCAATCTTGATTTTTATTTCTTCTTCTTCCTCTCCTTCTTTTTCTGCTGCTTCTTCTATTTCTTCTACTTCTTCTTCTTCTTCTTCTTTCTGAACATCGAAATGCCAAACTGGAAATCGTACATGTCACGCAGAGTTGGCTAGCGAAAAATGACGATATCGCTTCAATTTTTTTCTCCTCTTTTTCTCTACTTTCCTTTTCTCTCTCTCTTATCTCTCCAAAGATGCACGAAGATCGATCCACAAAAATATCATTTATGTAATGATATCTAGGTGCGTGGCATCGACCGCGCGAAAACAGGCCGGAACGGGAAAAGAAAAGGAGAAGGAAAAGAAGAAGAAGAAGAAGACGACGAAGACAAGATGGAAAGGCAGGAGGAGGAAGAGAAGGAGGAGGAGGAAGAGGAGGAGGAGGAGGAAGAGGAGGAGGAGGAGGAAGAGGAGAAAGAGGAGAAAGAGGAGGAGGAGGAGGAGAAGAAGATCCATCGGTTCCGTCGGACAGTGCGACGTGTCCCGAGGGTCGAGGACCCTTGGACTCCTCTACCTGACTCTACGAGTAGGCAGATAAATCCGCCGCCTACTACTACTCGCTACGGACAATGCGCTCGGGACGGTGCATCATCGTTCGTATTGTTTGCCCAAGCATCGAGTGCACGGCCTGATCTTTTGCAGGTGCTGGAAGCAGGAATGAGTCTCGACCTCGAAAGTACGTTGTTACGCATACCCTATTTACTTCCCGGAAATTATCCCACCTATACGGAAGCTCTCTTTTTAATGATAAAAAGTCAGAAACAATTCAATAATAATAATAATAATAATAATAATAATAATAATAATAACAACAATAATAATGAGGATGAGGATGAGCAGGATGATGATGATGATGATGATAATCATGATGATGATAAGATGAGAAAACCTTAGGTCGATTTTTATGCCTTACTGATTCATAACCAAGATAAGAACGTACTTGTGAATTCGTCTTATTAATTTAATGATTCGATGCTAATTGAAAGAAGTATTAATTTTATCATATCTTATTTTCATCTTACGTATGTATTTTCGTTGTTTTAATTTAATTTTCGGAAAGTATCAACTCTTCCTGTCTGAAAATCGATCAATGCCTTTTCTGACGACGGATCCCTGCAAGATGTAAACGAACGTAAACCAAAAGAAATATGTATATACCAAAAAGGAGAAAAAAAGATAAGGAAAAGAAAAGGAACGAAGGAAAAAGTATCATCGTCGTTCGTTACGTAGTAAATTTTCTACGGTGATGCGCAGCTTCGTCCGAGTACCGTCAAAATCCATTTAGGATCGTCCGCAGAAATCCATAACGCGGCGAAAGCCTTTGGTAATAACACGGTTCCCGAGGTTCCTTCGATTTGGCCACAGGCCCCCGTGTTGGAAATCACGTTACTTCTCAGGAACATGAAAGTAAATTATAATGGCACGCGAATCGACCAAGTCCTTTCACTCGAAACTCAGCAATTTTCTGATCTCTACGGTGTTGTCTCTCCTCGTGCAGTACAATAAGGCTTCCGTCGAAAGGTAGAAAACTTTCCAATTGAAATACCAAACTATCGGACTGACCTATCGAACCTTACCTTTGGTCGATTCCAATCATCGATATGTTTTTCCTGTCCGATGTAAAATCGGACATTGGCAATGTTCCCATTAAAAGGAGGAATACAAATTTGTTGAAAAAAAAAAAGAAAAGAAAAAGAAAACGAAAGAGAAAGAAAGGAGAAGAATCATCGATGTGATTGGAAATATCTTTTTATCGTATTTTTTCTTGGAAAAAGAAAATAAAAATACGACATTTTCATTTCGATTAGAAAGGAAAAGTTTTTCCTACCTCGAAAAGTTCATCGTTTTCTTGGAAAATCAGAAAGAATAGAAAACCCCGAAAAATTTTTCATTATTTACCTCTCTTTTCGAATCAATGCTTTCGAATCAACACCATTTTTCTTTCTCGACCTTTTCTTCTTCTGATCTTCGACCGCCGAAGCAAAAGTGCCACCATTTCGTCTTACCCTTCTTCTTCTTCTTTTTCTTTTTCCTCCTCTTTCTTCTCTCTCTCTCTCTCTCTCTCTCTCTCTCTTTCTCTCTCTTTTTCTCTTTCTCTGTCTCTTTCTCTTTCTCTCGTGAACCAAAAGTTTCCACGAAATCTTTCCATCGTACACCAATTTCGGCGCGACGTGGTGGCACGGTCGCTAGAAGAAAATTACAGAGTCCGTGGATAACACAGAAAGAAAGAGAGAGGGAGAGAGAGAAAGAGAGAGAGAAAGAGAGAGAAGAACGGTGCGATAATCTGAGCCCGTAGAAAGGAAAGGACCTCGCTGTCGGTCTTCGTCATTAAGCGAAATGATTACCGACTACGACGACCACCTACACTAACAACAAATTCTTCAAGGTTGCTGCTCACTGAAGCAAAACCTTGAATGCAAAGCTTTTTCCTAAAAATTCGAAAAAGGAAGTCGCGAATTTGGTTTCTTTAACAATGTTGTCTCTCATTGATCATCGATCACGAGAATAGGAAGACAATGGAAGACAAGAGAAAAAAATGGCGGCGAGAGAAGAGGAAGAAGAAAAGGAGTAATAAGTCGCTTACGAAGACACGATAAGTCTCTCTCTCTCTCTCTCTCTCTCTCTCTCTCTCTTTCTCTCTCTTTCTTTGTCTTGCTTTACCCGAAAGACCTGAGAGAACGTGATCGAGTTACGAGTTTCAAATGTCCGCAGTAGTCGTTACTGCCTCTAGAGTTTCGCGCTCGATGCTCGCTCGAATTTCCTAAAAATCTTATTCAGAGAGTCGAAGAGCGAAAGGAGGACATATTCCGGTAGAGTCCCTCAACGTAGAGAACCTTCCTTTTCGACGATTGTATGAGGGATCACGTTCGTGTCTTTGGTATCTTCTGACTTGGAAAGTCTTTGCTTTCTAACACGAGCTCTATTTTCAAACCTAGAACGTGTACTTACATGCATACTTACTTGCCACGATAAGAAGAATAGGGAAAAGGATTGGCAAGAGTTCTAACTCGTGGAGAAATGTGCAAAAAGAGGAAATAGAAGAAGTGGAATGGTAAAAGACGAAAGTCTTTGTCATCGATCGATAGATCGATAGATCGCGTTCATCTTTGACGACTTTTGAATTGGAAAGTCTTCGCTTTCTAACAGTTCTATTTTTATTAAATCTCAGAATGTATATGTGTTAAATGATAAGGAAAAAAAATGAGGAGAAACATTGGAGTTCTAGCTCGTGTATAAATGTAGAAAAAGGAACAAGAATAAAAATGAAAAGAAGAAAAGAAGATGAAGACGAAGAAGAAGATGAAGACGAAGAAGAAGAAGAAGAAGAAGAAAAAGAATAAGAGGAAGAGTAGGAGGAGGAAGAGGAAGAGGAAAAAGACGAAGCTTTATCGAAGCTGCGACGAGTTGGGTGCAGCGAAAATTGGTTAGTGGTGGGGGTGATGGAGACCAGCCGCATAATGACAGGGTGCCTCGCGCCAAGGCCCCGCTAACGAACCGGCCCACAGGACCCTTTGGGTCCGGGCTAGGAGACGACACTGTATTATTTTACCATTTCGAGGGTCGGAGGCATCATCAGAAATCATCGCCGAATCCATATAATCAGTAGACGGTTACGTGCGGCCATGATTTTAAGAGCGGAAGAAAAGGACGATGGCGAGAAGGAGAAAGAAGAAAGAGGAGAACGAAGACGAAGAAGACGAAGAATAAGAAGGTGAAGCGGAGGAGGAGGAAAAGGACGAAGAGGACGAAGAGGAGGAGAAGAAGGAGGAGGAGGAGTGATCCTAATAACGAGAACGATGGTACGATGCAGAAAGCAGATCTCTCTTTCGTCCTTCCTCGTCGCAGAAAGAGGAGGAACTTTTCGACTTCTGGATCCTTGATACGAACTTATAGGACTCTCATTGCTGCTCGCTAATGACACCAGCGCGATAAAAAGCAAACCCTCCTCTTCTTTCCTCGTCGCCATCTTACACGAAAGGTGGACACCAACCAAGTCGCGGTTATACCTGCCTGAGAACGATTTTGAAGTAGGCTGAGAAAGGGGAGATACCGAGTGAGAAGCGTAGAAAAAAAGCACACGAATGCACTTAGCGATTCTCCGTACAAAATCGGTCCAATGGAAATGGAGGAAGTGATTCCAGGAGCTTTCTCTCTCTCTCTCTTTCTCTCTTTCGAACGGTCTCGAGCGAACTTCTCTTTTTTTCGTTTGGTACGATATCGTGACTCCTTTTACCATGATTTCCTCTCAAAAGAAAAAGAAAAGAAGGATGGAAAGGTCATTCTCTCGATCCGTCTTCATTGATCAAAGCTTCGATCATCTAGATAACCAATCTAAAATATAAAACAGTATCTTTTTATTTTCTTCTTTCCTTTTTTTTTTCTCTTTACTTTTGTACTTTAACCGGACAGCTATGATTCTTATCATTGTCTTAGTAAAACTTTAGGATTTATTTCAATCACCCTAGAGAACGTATACGATCTCTTCTCTTCTCTTCTCTTCTCTTCTCTTCTCTTCTCTTCTCTTCTCTTCTCTTCTCTTCTCTTCTCTACCCTACCAACGAGACCAAGATGAAATGATATATAATTCTTCGATATAATGTTCACGGGAAAGCTACGTCATGGACGATGCAACGCAACATACAACATACATGCATGGCGACTATATCGTGAAAGTTGATCGATAAAGATCTAAATGAAAGTCGTCGCGTAGCATAAGATATCTCTCGTATGCATATACATTACGATATATGTATGCATGTATAAGTACATATATGGATATAGATATATACATTATACGTATATACTTGTGTATATACTCTCTGAAGCTTCCTAGAGGAAGACACAGTCTTTCTGCCTCGAAGGAAAAGATAGAAAACGGTATTTTCTGCGAGACTCAAATATCAAACACGTTGGAAATTATCGTCCAAGAAATCTTATATGGAAGAAGATCAAGGGAAACACTGCATTTACGTTACGTCTCTTAACTTCAGCATGAGACATTTTTAAACGAAGTCGAAAAGAAAAAAAAAGAAACAAGTTCATTTGATTACCTCGCATTTCAACTATTTTATAATGTATTATACGAGCCAGTAATTATGAAAGTAGTCTACGTTATTTGAGATATTAAAAGATATATCTTATCTTACGTTCTTAATTACTACCGTATTCTTCAAATTATATTACATAAAAGGAATTGTTTTTTTTTTTTCAAGGATGAATATACTTACTTGTTCTCTTGATCATTATAAAAGAATAATTTTTAAATAAATCAAATCCAAAGTATCAAATATATCGATACTGCATCGTCAATCGGTTCAGTCCATTCTTGCGCCTTTTAAAATTCTTCTATGTCTATATAAACAAGTAATATGTGAGAATTAAAATAATTATGCCGTGCATTATATTTTAATTATGTCGAAGTATTAAAACGAAGTAATTAAAGCAGAAATAAAAATTACAATTTCCGTTCGAATAGTTTATTCGGCTAATTGTAAGATATTTTATTCTTCATGAAAGTGACGAATATAAAAAAGAAGGAAAAAATCGGAAAAGGAAAGGATGAGCAAGCTCTCTTAGAAACAACAAGTTTCAAGATCCCGTGGGAGTATATGGTAGAAAGATAGAATACGGGTCGATACACGTGAAGCAGTATCGACACGGCGAAACGCGTTATCTCGATAATTAGGTGCTTTCTCCAAAGCAAAGTATCGATGTTAAAGTCTCACGAACTGGTTTCGGAATTCTACGGTCCGTGTCAACGGCTCCGCTTAGAGATAACGTATTGACGGGTCGAGGTAGGCTCTTCTTTACGTTCTCTCTACCCTCTTTATTTTCCTTTTCTTTTCTTTTCGTCTAATCTATGCACGATATATCTACTAGCAGAACGTGTCTTCGCGTGGAGAGACCTCGATCAATCCTCTATCATATACATATATCTCGAAAAGCTGCTCCTCAATATTTTTCAAAATCAAATGAATTCTATTCCAGTTTAGATTTATAAATTTACGGATAGTCGATTAACCGATCGTATAGGCAAGCAAAATTGTTATAAAGTCAATCGACTTGATCGTACGATTTAAATAGAAATCGAGATAATTATTCGATTAATTATCCACTCTTTCAATATCTCCAGTCTCTCGTTTTCGATCAAGAATTCTCTTGCAATTTGAAGAAAATAGAAAAAATTAGAAAAATTAGCTATGATTTTTGAATAAAGTATTTGAGTAATATTTTACAGCTGATACTTTATCTTCGATTCTTTGTTGAAATTAAAGTCAGACCTTATTCCGAAGAATTTTTATCGGTAAGGAAAAGATCGCCGATCAAAAAGAATATTCGCAAAGATTTTTCAAGCTTCGAAGCAACGTAAATCGATTGTTCCAAACGCGAGTAATAATAATATAGAAACATTATGGCGTGGCCGTTCGCATTAGCCATTAATTGCTTCCCGCGGTATATTTCATGCGTTAGGTGTCATTTATGGAGAGAGAAACCCGCGTAGAGTCTCGATATCGCCTCTGGCACGATCGTTCGAAACTCCTCTCTCGCTCTTTCTGTCTTTCTTACTCCTGTCACGACGATTACGAGTCCTTTACTCTCTTTCACAGAAGAGACCATGGCATCCTACCTCTTTATAACGTTTCTAAGCGACTCTTGGCAGCCTCCAGGACAATTGCTTTTAACTTTAGACCTGTAACCCCGAACTTCTCGCGCTCCTAATGCCATTTGCTAAACGCGAATCATGTGGCTATATTTATAATAACGTTACTAGCTTGAGTAGACGATAGTAAAAGTCTATGATTCATGAAATTTCTCAAATTATTTCTCTCTCTCTCTCTCTTTTTCTCTCCTTCCCTAATTATAATTTGAATAATTGAAAATGATTGAAACTATATCACTTATGCATCATTTTTCAAATTTTCAATCTCCGATAATTAAAACAAATTTATTAATGTAATCTGCGATAGAATGTATAAAACATATCGCATTGTTATTAAATTTAATTAATGAAAAAATTATTTAATTGCTAAAATGATTAAAATTCGAATTATTCAAAATTGAAATCTTCCTACAATAAAATTTTATAACATTAATAAGAGAAAAGAGCAAATACAATCGAGTAATAGAAACTAGTAGTGAAACGCAGCAATTATTTTCGAGTCGGTTAAACAAATAAAATCTGAATAGATGTAATAAAATAAAATAAAATTTTGATACATTTAGTAATAATAAGACGATTTAATTTTGAAAAAAGTGCTTTATATTATCAAACAAAAAAAAGGAAAATAGTAATAATAGAGCGCTGTTTTACCGATCAATAAAATATTAATTAATAATAGTAAAACAATATTCATGGACCAACCGAAATCAGTCGATAATAATAGATTCCTGCTTTACTGGGAAAATCAAGTTTAAATTTATCGATAATAGTAGACGCGGTTTTACCGACTGAATTAATATGTCATTAAAAATAGATAACTATTTTACCAGCCGAGTTGAATCGAGAATGTAATTTAAGGCTGTTCACCACTTTTAACTGGTAGCGTTAGTGACTTCAATGATAAATATGAACAACATGTCTATATTATTTACAATTATTACAATTCTAATACATAACATATAAAATATAATATATAAAAGATTATAATAGTAAGAATAAAAAAAGGATATTTGAAATCTAAAATATATGAATATATTTTACATATCTAAATCTAAATACATGAATACATTTTTCTGCAAGCTTCTCCAGTAAATTATTTTAGAATTCTCCTATACTTAATCCATTATCTATCTGCAACTGAAGACCACTCTCATTGAAATGTAATTATACAAAAGCAGGAAAAGGAAGTGGAGAACAGCCTAATTACGCATGCGCACACCGACGCCTGTGCCTACCGATAGAGGCGCTAGTGTTCTCTCTATCGTAAAAGTATAGAAGGAGGGGGATATAACCTTTTTTTATATCAAATATAAAAAAAGGCGATGAACGGCCTTAAAATGTGAATATCGATAATGAAATTGAAAAATTATTTTATTACAAATGTTTAAGTTACACGCATTAAAACAATCTAAGAAATAAAATAGTTTATAGTCTTAAAGGAATATTCGGCCAATATTGAGGTTTTGATTTATCTTTGTGTCTTTCTATCGTGGCCTGTAAAGCAGTTTCCATAGCCAATATCGTGGGACTGGCATCGCCATATAATAATTTTGCTTCTTTACTTCGAGTATGAGCCCAAGCTGCTCCACCTTCCACAGGAACTATACTCTCTTTTTTGCTAGCTGCTAATTCTTGTTCGCGTTTTTGTTTCAACTCCATCTTATGACGTAAACTTTGTTCTAAGAAGGTCATCATATCCTCATCTACATGAAATTCTAAATCCTGATCATTTTTAGACTCGTCTTTATGATTATCTTGGAAATTATTATCTTTTTTACAACTATTCTGTTGTCGTTTAAAAGTCTTTTTATTGTTAGTCTGTTTATTACTTTGTCCAATTAAAGACCTAATTTTATTTCGTAATATTTCATTCTCATGTTCCAAAGCCAAACAACGAGATCTCCACCATGTTACGCTGTGCCTGTAAAAAAAAAAAATTTTCTAATATTTTCTACCTTCAAAATAGAAAATAAAAAATATGTTCAAATAAATACTATAGACTAATTTTATTATGGATAAAAGAAATTATTTTCAATACAGATCATTTAATAAATAAACACAAAATAAAAAAAATTAATGCACTAAAAAATTAATGATACCTCTTTTGCCACTCTTGAGCAGCTGCATAATTTTTCCAAAACGCATCAGCTTGCATCGTGTTCGCTATTATTTCTTCTTTACAAAAAGAAACATCAGCAAGCTCTCCTATCAATCGTTGACTTTTGATTGATTTAACCTCTAATTTGATACGTTCGCGTCGACGCTTTCTCACATTACGTTTTTTTCTTCTATTTTTACTTCTTTTTACAGAAAGATATTCCATACCTCGTAACAAATCAAAGACTTCAAATGTCAATTATATATTATCCCAATATAAAAAATCTCATTGTTTATATAGGATTTACGTTTTTGTAAAAAACTACCATTGAAACGCCCCCATGCATCAAATACAAGAATCATTTAGATAAAATGTTTTACATTTATATTATACAAAAGATTTAGATAATATTTAAATTTTTTACTATCGTTTAATATATTATCTTTTCTAAGAATTATTTTCTTGACTTTGTATGTAAATATGGTTACAAACCGTTAACGACATTCGTTAAAGTATTTCATTTCGTTTTTCTCTATTTTGACGATCTATTGTCAACATTTTCAAATATCTTCCTACGTACGTATTATTTTTTGGATTTATAATTATTTACTAAATTGTAATCGTATAAAATATTTTTATTCGCTTCAAATGATTATTTTAAAAATTCACATTATTCTTTTTGCTTTGTTTTTATATTATTATATCAAGATTACAATTCTATTCATACTTTGTTAATTATGAAGATAAATTTATTGAATTTGGACATAAGTTTCAATGGTTTTAAGATAAATGTAATATTAATGAAAAAATAAAATTAGACGTAAAAAAAAGAAAGAAAGAGGAATAGATCAAATGAAAACAATATGTAAGATTAAATAGGTGATTTTATTAGAAATATACAGCGCTTTTGTGACACTTTATACAAATCTAAGAAAACATGTCATTTTAACCCAAAAAAGAAGGTTCCACACATTGCGCTGTTACAAGATAAGAGTTTAATATCATTGCTCCCTTTCGGTATTCAAAATTCATGCAAAGTTTGGTAGAAACGAGCCAATCAGTACCAACTCGAACAACTTTTTATATCTCCCATTAAGATAATAGTCTCAAGTATTAATAAATTTCTTATAAATACAGCAAATGTGTTATAAATATCTCAAAATTCAACGCTACTAATATTTAGTTTTGCTGTTTCTTGCAAATATCATATAAACCTTTACATTTACACTTATGTCAAAATTGAAAATTTGAGAAGAAATATTTCTTTTTCTCCTTTTTTTCTTTTTTTTTCCACAATACCGATGATAAACGACCAGAGAAAAACACTCGCATTATTTTTTTATTTTACATCAAAGCTTCGCTTTTGTGTGCAATCTAATTTCGTTGAAAGCTGAACACGAGATCGTGACATGTTTAGAAAAAAAAAAAAAAAGAAACAAAAAGGTAAAACAAAATATAGGAAGAGAGAAAAAGAGAAAGAGAGAGAGAAATAATAATATAAGAATTCTTCTGTGCACGATACTAGTAGCCTAGAGTCTTGTTTTTTTTTCTTTTTTTTTTTCTTTTTTTATAGATCTTTACAATCACAAAATTGTGACAAAAGACCAATCCTGATCTCATAGATATGACAAATTCAGACCTCTTTCGAAAGACACTTCGTTACTACCAAACTTGATATTTCCACTTTCTGAACTATTTCGTCTCGAGCACAGTTTTGTTCTAGCACAAGAACTAGAAGGTTCATCATCTTCTATATCACTTCCATCTATTCGTTTACGAGGTTCCAGCCCAATAATAACACGCACATTGTCAGACAGTTTATCTTCTACTGCCATTAATTGGTGGTAAATACCTTCTGCTTTAGAAAGTGTCCATGGTAGTTCAATGTGTAGAGAAAGGTCATTTATATGCTATAAAAAAGACATACGATTGTTATTAGCTCATTATTTAAATTGTTAATAAAAAAAAAGTACTTACTTTAAGTATTTCCGTAAAGCCAAAATTATTTTCCATCAAAACATTTTTTTCTGTATCTAATATAGCTACACATATGAGTAAATGAAAATTAGGACATGGTAAGCCAGTCCATAAAATCTCCCACAGTTTCATAATATCGGTTGAATTAAATTCTCTTTTAAACAATACTAATAACCAACGAAAACAGAAAAACATATTTCCAGAATCGTGTTGATTTAAGTAGTGTGCTAATTGTCGATCGGTAGTGTTTAATAAAGTATATAAATGACATAGCTGCGCTTTCATTCCAGTCTGATCCATTTCAAAATTTGTACTCTGTATTTAAAAAAAAGAAAGATCCATAAGAATGAAATTTTCAGTAATCGGTAATAATAGATAATTAATAATTTACCACTTTATCCATAAAACCAACAAAACACCAAAATGCATCTGCTTCACTATCCATTAAACATAAAATAGGACTCAACAAATCGCTCATACCTTGAACATACCCTAAATCAAAGTTGTACATTACATATGTCATAAGTATGTCATATAATAATTCTAAATGATTATTGTCGCCTGAATAGTAGGGATGTGTCCTATCTGTTCTGTTCACATCTTTCTCTATAAATCAATTCAATCAAATTAATATATTGTTGACAATATATTCTTTTAAGATTAATATTTCATTTTAGATTACCTATCAAGCTTTTCCTGTCTCGAAAATCTGCAAAACGATTTTCTTGTGCTGGTGTCATGGATCGCCATTGAAGTTTCATATTGAAGTATTCATCAGCCTTCTTTTTTCTTATTTCCAGTCTTTCAATGTGAGTCGAATTCCATGGATAATAATTTAATAAAAATTTCCAGACTTCATAACGTAAGGACGGAGATATGCCCTGAGAGATTAGAAAACATTATTGCAGTTAACATCAGCATATAGAAGAACGTTTGAAGTGGATAGATAAATATACAGACTCCCCGAAAAATGATTTCTTTAACAGCATCCGAATCGACAATTCTTCCTTCTGAATCCTTGCTTTTGTCCCATTGTTCTTGCGTTAAAGGTGAGCCTAATATTTTTAGTATTATCAATACGTTTCTTTGTAAATCATTTTTATATCGAATTTATCACAAAAAACATACCTCTTGGACAAGGAGGTCTCGATGGTAGTGACAAACCTATATCTGTTTCTCCTATCACTTCATACTCATCTCCTGATCCAACAGATACTGGCGGATGATGGACATCAATCGTTAAGGAACAGTTAAGCAAATCTGCTACTGCTTCTTCAACTGGTCTTCTTGCTGGTTCCTTATATACTGAAATATATAACCAGATTTATATGTCGTATTTTACTGTAATATTTACGATAGTATAAATTTTGGTATATTTACTTACGCCAGATATCCGCTAGTTTGCTAAATGCTTCTAACGTAGTTTCATATGGATGGTTATGTAAGTTTTTCATAAATTTCCATACGTAATCTGAAGTATTTTCTTGAAATATATTCAATTCTGTGAATGATTTGTTTAAAACAGTTTCAACTTCATCCAATACATGATACAAGTTTTTGTCTTTCGGAGATCTTCTAAAGTTAATAAAATTCTTTAGAGAGTTAGTGAAGGTTTCAGCTTTTGACAATTGGAAGAAGGCAACATAGGTGGTACCATCCCTTTGTATAAATATAAGCTGCTGTCCACCGTGATTTACACGAAATGATTTCAAGTCAGAAAATAATATTCTAACGATCCTAGAACGTCCAAGAGAGTCTGGGCCATCGGAAGATGTGCGAGTTCTGCTTATATGAGTATCTACTAAAGACCATTCTGGATCTTGATCCTGATTCTCTAACACAACGGAATCTTCTACAGGTTTCCATTCTATGCACTTGCCAAAACTCTAATACACAAAAGATAACTTGTAACTCTTGCATATAAAAACAAATTAATATTATATTCATTTTTTACATATGCACATAAATTGATAATAATAGATTTTTCTTTTCTTACATATTCCACAATGTTCAGAGTGCCAGAGCTGTGAACTTCGTCTTCTTTGCTATTTGATCTACGAAGTACAACCCCTGCATAGATGCAGAGATCCTAGAAAAAAAGCAGCACTTCCATAATGAAGAAAAATGTGAGTGGCTCTTGTACAAGCTGTTTCTACATTACTTTCAAGATATATGAGTCGTATCAATGAAATATACTAATGACTTACTTATGAGCATATAAAGATCCGTAAAGAACATTGCATTAGATATTCTATTCAAAAAAAGCTATGACAGTATATTCATTTTCATATGCTTCATTTCTAATCAGCCTGTGCTTATGCTGCTGATTAAAATTGTAACTATTCGTGTACACTGACTACATAGAAAAAGCGAGCTAACCTCTACGCGATGTTTACAGCGTTAAAAAATAAAGCATAGCATAAAAAATTTTGATCGAATATTCGAAACGTATAAAAATAAGTGAATTTAAATGAAGCGTTAGCAAAAGTATCAAGTCTCATAATCGTTTGTATACGTTTTTTGTCTATAATACATTGTTGTTGACATTTGATAGGGGAAACATGTGGGCGGGTATGTTCGATGTACGTCATTCTCGAATTAGACGTGCCTGAATTTCATGCAGTTTACGGCGTTGATACGAGAGCGTGTTGAAAAGATGACGGTTGAAAATTCATGAATATTATTTTCTCACCGTTCCCTGCTCCGTCGGTTCGAACATCTCAAAAGTACACGCACAATGGTTCGTATGAAACACTGACAAGTTGATCTAATTTCAACACATCCCTACCACGAGCTGCGATACCAAGTCCCTTGCAATACAAATTTAACGTCCTGATCATGCGACGACGATCAAGTCAGCCATGCAACGTTGATCAATCTCGATAATTTCAACGTTTGCTAATCGTTCGTTCATTTTGACGACGTAATAAATTCACATCGAACGTCCTTAGAATATATGTATATGATCAAAAGGATGATGGAAAACCTCTTAAACGAAGAATTCAACGCTTAGCAAATACCAGTGGTACCGCTGGTTACCACTCTGTATACCTATGAACCAATCAACTTAACATATTATATATTATAATAGTTGATAATATAGGATAATAGGATAATAAAAGAAATATACTACTCCTGTTGAAACAGGAATGTTTTTTTTTTTTTAATTGGATTACACATATATGTTTTCTGAAGATATTTATTATTTAAAATCATACAAGTTTTAGTTAGATTTTTGTATAGCATCTTTTTACAAAACCGATCAAGGTGAGCTCTTTGTGATTCTGCCTACCGTTTTGATCAAACCTTTGTGCGTGTACATGTATAAATGCTTATGTGATCATAGATACATATATATATGTGTGATTTGTCATTCAATTTTCAAACGAATGCTTTGTAATCGAGCGTTAGTCATTTTTAGCCTTTGAACCAAATATGTCGTCATTGAATGGAAAACCCATGAAATTTTATACTAACATTACCCATATATGTATACATATATATATATACCATGTATATATATATACATATACATATATACATATATATATATATCATATATCTCTTGTTAATTAATCGGCATCCATTGTGTTGGCAACCAATTACTTCTTACATAGTGTGTACATACATATATATATATATGTATATATATATATATAATCTAATGTGCACTAACCTATTAAATAAAGAACACGTAGGTATTGCCATCTTACGTTGAAAACGATAAACTACTTTCAAGTCGACCATTTAAATCGAACAAAGCATTTCTATAATGATCGTTATTAATTAAATTAAAAATTTACAATTGAAGTTTCTCTAGCTCATGTACTTATGTTTTTAATTATCTTTTTGTAGTATCGATTAATGGAGATTCGTCATCGATAGGACTTATCAAGCGAACTCGTTATTTCTTGTTACTAGAAATTTATCGCTTGACAAGATCACAAAGATATACGGAAGGAAGTTCATCGAGCTGACTGGTTAAATTCTTGGAGGTAATTTCACCAACTGAATGCATTAATTTATTCGTTAAACGATCCTAGCAAACAATTACTCATTTTATAATAATTTCCGGCACGGCTCACAGGAAGAAACAAAAATGAAAATAAAAAAGAATTTTTCATGTAATATCTTTCGTATGATACGCCACTATAACTTGATAAAGTACACGCGTAATCAATGAGAGTAAAGTCCGATTCATCGAGGAGTCACTTGATATGAGAAATATATGATTATGAATATTGTAGAGAATAACTTTTTAAGGCTACGTTACAAAAAAAAAAAAAAAATAAAGAAGAGAGGGGAATACAAAACCAAAAGGATTCCATACATTCGCCTTGATTTTAATGACGATGCACGAGTTTGTACTTTCACCAGACAGCGGGTGTGTACCTCGAGTACATCTGCACCAAAGAGTTGTTTCCGCAAGCGTAATGTTTACTCTTGCTTTGCACTAGCTTATCTACCAGCCTTTTTTTCTTACCAGTAATATATATTTATTTTGTAACAGATAGGAAAATTGCGAATGTGAATTTGCGCGTGTTTATTCAATCATAATTCGATATTTTTATGGAAAGATTCGAAAGTTTTATCATATTAATTGCTGGTAATGTTATTAATAACGATGATGATAACAAAACAGTCAGAATATAAAAGTATAAGCTATTGCAAGTCTTACGTGTCATAAAAAGCGATCTAAGGAATAACCAGTTGCAAGGTCAACTCCCTTGCAAGGCCAACAACCCAACAATCGACGATTTATTCAGAATATATTGTTCAAAGCTTTTGTTAACTACATATAATCAAATCACATATAGACGTTAATCACATATAGAGGAGCTTTGTCATTATACATATATTTAAAGTTGCGAAGCCATGAAAGTGTAAAGCTAGTAAGCGACGAGGTATCGTAAGAGATTGCTTAAATTTTTTAACGTTAAAAGAAAGCTTTCATGGATGTTCATGTTATACAGGGTGTGCCAAAAGTTCTTAAGCTTTTTAGTTTTACAATCTGAAGAAAAAATTTAGTTTAAAAAATTTCGAAAAGGATTAACTGATTTATAAGGAACTATCGGTTCATCCTATATATACATACATGTGTGCATATATGCGTATATTTTCTCGACGACCTTCGAGCTCAAAAAAAATATTTCCATATTCGGAAGATTTGCAGAAAACAAAGGGAGAAATCTAAATGCGTGCTAAATCGACTGGAGTCTCGTATGAAAGACTAGAGCATAGAAAAATCTTAGTCGACTTTGTTCAAATGCATCCATGTGATTTCAAATCACGGTTTTCACCGTTTGTACTAAAGTAAAAAATATACTTCCCTACGAGCTATCACTATTACTTTCGCAAAAATCGATAGATTATATCGAGCGTTCAACCAAGTTAATGTCCTTCCCTCGTACCGGATGGTATCGATTGTTTATTATTCGGACATCGATCACGTACTCAAGCATGAACACGTACTACGTTATTCTATACGCGCATGGTTTTGTCTTTGTTTTAGCTTTGAATCATTCTGGAATCATTTGGATGATTGAATCTAAGTCCCAATCGTTAAACTTTGTTTCAGTTTATCATTAATATTAGCATAAATACAAAAACGAGTGCGTTTATCATTCACGCGTTGCTTGATAATTTAATCGAATTTATTATTTGAAAAATTCTTATATATAGATACATACATGCACACAAATATGTTATATATGTTATATCAGAATGAAGAGTAAGCTGAGAAAAGAGGACACGTTTTGTTCTCACTTTATGTAGAAAGAGTACAGACTTTATAAAAATAATTACCGTAAAAAGTATGTTATTTAATATTTTATATACGATAAGTTACTTCATTTACGATACATGTAATTAGTTGCAACTAATTTGTACGTATATTAAAAAATTAAAATATGTGCAAATTATATTTATATATATATATATATATATATATATATATATATATATATATATATTCTAAAATAATACCGTTATGCCGAGAAACCCAAACAATATGATACATGTGTGCTGTATTTATTTTTACTTGGCCAATATATTTGCGCAGACATTTCTATCGTCACCGTTTAGAAAGACGAACATATAGTCAAAAATAGACAGACATTACGGGGCAGCTGGTTACGTATGAATAAACTGCTGACTTAATACGATCATTCGTATTAATCATAGGAATTTTTCAATAGTGATTGTTCTCTTTTTTTATAAATTATATATATTATAGAATATATATGTATATATATATGTGTGTGTGTGTGCATGTACATATATATTATAAAAATATGCGTATAGATGAATTAATATATAATAATATACTTTTATTGTATTTTTATTAATGACGCATAATTATTAATTGTGCTAATTATTATTGTATGCAATGTTTATTTGATGAATAATAATGTAATCATAAAATCGATCTAAACGCAGAAAGTTTGGTGTGGCCGCACTGCGACGGTCGAGAACAAAATATCCGAGTGCAAGTAGGAAACCGAATAGAAACGTGCATCAGATGAAAAAAGGAGTATCCGAGATGCATGGACTTTTATCTCTGATATAACTATATTCTCTTCTTCTTCATAAAAAGAATAGTCAGCATCCGCCATACGTTTATCTTCAATTTTTTCTTCTTTCCATTAAATGACAGACACTGACATTAGAAGGTTGAACATAAACAAACATGACATTATGTAAAGTGCTATTAAATTATTTTTATTCATACATTATAATTAATCTAATTTAAATGATTATATATTTATGTTATAATTATCTCCAATAGCATATTTTAGAAAATTTGAAGAGAAAGAACTTGATAGAAAAAGATCAAAGATCAAAGATGTTTAAATAAAAAAGTTCTTTGTTAAAGTTATATTAACAAAGAGCTTTTGTTGATATAAAAGTTATATTAAAATTATATCGTGTTTTTTGTACAAGTTATATCAAGTGAAATTTTGTTTTTTTATTTATTAACAATTTATTTCGACGATGATTTAATTTTTTTTCAGGATCATTTGTCACACGTTTGTTGAGATTTCATCAAGGTCATCTAGAAAGACAAAAGACGTATTTTAAAGGACACGGCAAACTCGTTACGCCGTGCTAGCTCTTTCATTCGACAAATTTAAATCACGGACTCGGAAGGATCATACGCGATGACTTTCAATGGATTCGAGTAATGACATCGAGTGCTTCTCGGGACTTCCGTCGTCAAGTGGAACTGATAAATATTCATCGCCAGAGAGTAAAACAGCGATCTATGTACGTCACGAGCATCAGGCAGATCATACTGAAGAGAATGAGAAATCGATATCTTGAGGAACAAAAGAAGATTCGCCGATTAATTTTTCTTGATGGTTCGTAAAAACGCGTTATTTTAAAAACAATAGAAAAAACACAAAAAGAGTTATCAATGCCAACAAAATTTATTTACAATTAATTTTATCGATATTATTTAACAATAATACATACATGTGTATGTATGTATTTAGAGCTAATAACGAGTTAACAATGAGTTGCACATACTAATAATAATAATAATAGTAATAATAATAATAATATCAATTTTATTTTTTCTATAGCAATATTCTCGAGTCGTTGTTGACACATTCAAAATAATTTGACGTTGAAAAGAATAAAGGTACCTTTTGAATTAAACGAACAAACGTTCTGACAGTACGTTGAATTAATTCAAAATTTGTGCTTTCAGGTGACGTCGTCGTTGTTGATGTCGACGGTGCAAAGGATTTCCATGGGATACGGCTTGCAATCGATATGCTTTGACGGCAGACAAAGGTTGCCCTGCGTGAAAGAAAAAGGGCTGTGTTATGTCGCGTGCATAGTAAAACTCATATGTGTATACGTCGATGTATACTTACACAACAGGTACATACATTTGTGTTCTTTTATTTCTATCTACATTGATACGATGTATATCCTTGCTCACGTAAAATAGAGTAACACATATGTAGATATATATAAATATATATATATATATATATATCTATGTATATACATACCGAGCAGACATACATATGTATCCCTACTGAAAGGTGCTGGGGACTCTTCCTCTCTACACTTGGAGATAAAATTCTTCAAGATGCTCGGGCTATAGACGAAAGCACATTTTCTTCTTCTTCCTTCTCTTCTTCCACGTAGTAACAGGGACCATTAGCCTCTCTCTATCTTCTCTCGGACGATGGCCCCTAAAATATATGTATACATATAAGAACATTTATGTAAATCCAAAAACTATTGTTATGTACACGTGTATATATAATTTCATTGATTTTGATTTGGATTTTTAGACAGATACTTTGGAAAGAAAGTTTCTGAAGATTAATGTTCTAACGTTTCATTATATTTTCAGATAGCAATGACAATCAAAGAAAGAAGAACCTTTGTGATCTTATCAGAAATGAACTTTTTATTCATTTGTTCGGCGATACTTACGTCATTACTTCATTATATAGATCATTTCCACACCGAAATAATTCAGAGACACCATCCTCGTAACTTTGACGGCCTCGAGAGATGTATATAAACAAGGTATCGACGATCGAATTATTATTTATTCAAAGATCGGCCTAAAAATGTATTTTATCGATCGGTTAATAATGGACCTTAAACAAGAGCCGAATAATTCTTTGTTTGTCACTGGATAAATATTAATTTACTTTATGAAATAATTGCTATGTCGAAACAATTTTGTACGATTAAATATTTATGAGGATGAACTATTAATATTTCCATTTTTTTTAGGACCTGCATATATATATACACACACGGTATATACCTGAAATTTATTGTTTAATCTTTTCAAGTCACTTAATGACAAAATAAAAAAACAAAATTATCTTCAGCAGAATATTATATGAAACAACATCTGTGTCATAAAAAAGAGAACGTTTAAGCCAAAATATCTTGGAAGAAGCCTTTGTAATATATTTTTTTCATATTTTTCAAATTTCAAATCTTATTATTTTCCTTACTATTTCATTTCCTTTCTTTAAGGTTTCTTAATGAAAAGCTCCGAAAGATTTATCGGAAAGGGAGTATCATAGAGAAAGAACACTTGCGTCATAAAAAGAGATAGGGAAAGGGAACGAACCGAACCCAAAATTCGATCTTCATTCACGAGTACGAGCATTCTTCCCCCACCAAGTACTCATGTTGTACGCACAGCTAGGGCGAGCGGCCAGGCGTCCCCGGTGCAGACGTACTCGGCCGAGTGCAAGTGTACTGAGCGTTCTCTCCGGTGCTAGAGTATCGACCCGCAGACCCATGTGCCGGCCGATTCTCCTTTCTCCTTCGCTCGAGAGAGAGATATTTTACTGGTGCCCTCCTCCTAACCCCTTATCCTCCTCCTTCTATCTTTTTTCCCTCCTCATCCTCTTTCTTCCTCCTTCTCGACTATGATCTCTATACATCGTCGTTCTCTTTCTCTTTCTTCATCTTTTTACTCCCTCCCTCTCTCTCTCTCTCTCTCTCTCTCTCTCTCTATCTTTCCTCTCTCTCTCTCTCTCTTTTTCTCTCTCCTTTTAAAACCAGCCTCAGGAAACATTAAGATCTAAAATTCGCCGAACGATCATAGAAAATTCGTCTTTAGGATAATCAACTGCTTTGTGTGCATGCGCGAATGTTTCAGGAACGTCTTCTGCGATTCAGGTGCCCTTTAAAAATTTGTACATTTTTCTCTAGTCTCGTTAGACTTTTGTTCTTTTTAAATTTTTGTTTCTCTTTGTTTTCTAGGTAGATCTTTCGCACGGATGGAAGATTACTTTTATCGAACGAAAAGATACTGATTCGTTGGATTTATTTCTCGATATAGATCTATCTTCTGTGTATTTAATATTGCCAAGAATTTAGAATCGTAGATGTAATTGTACTTTGTTGAGCAACGAATTGCAAAACGGTAAGTGGCAAGTTTCTTGTGTAGTATTGCTCTCGAGTAAACTTCAAATGACGTTTAAAGTTTATGCACTAATCGTATCTTTTCTTTTCTTTTTTTTTTTACTTCCTTTTTTTATTTTATTTTATTTCTTTTTTGTTACAAAGCAAAACAAGAAAATTTCTCAAGACATTAAATCATAAAAAATGCAATCGTTCTGACGTATACACTTTGTCGAAATTGTCGAGTAAATAGTAAAGTTCTCCAAAGTACAATTCTCGTAAAATAAGAAACGAATCAATAATATCTACTCGCTACTTTCTACTATAGAAAGGAAAACGTAGCTTTCCTTTCGACAAAGAATATTAAATGGACAAAAGATACTCAATGTTTCCACAAATAATTTTAACTGTGCTATATCCGAACAATGGAATTTTTCTTTTCTAGGATATGATTCACGATTCTGCATCATCTGTGTAATATCAAGAATATTTTCAATATCAACGTAATACCAATCCACGATTAAACGAAATGTAAGTTCATCAATCTCTTTGTTCGATCTTCTTTAACAGACTATTCACTACTCCATAGGGTATGACTCACACTTCGGGTCCACAACATTCCGAGAAGCTACCAGAGTAATCTTGAGCAGGGAATTGTCATGGTATGCTTTTTTTTTTATTTTTTAAGAGAGGAAAACAATCTAGAAGAACGGTATTCCATCTTCGTTGGTTCGAAAGGTACAAGGCCGAAGAGTCAAGAAAATTCAAGTTTCAAGTTTCTCAACAATAAAATAACTGAGTAACGTGATAAAGAAAGAGAGGTAGTGGGAGGGTGAGAGAGAGAGAGAGAGAGAGAGAGAGACAGACAGATCGCTAAGAGTAAAAGAGTGGGGCCCTGGCTCCCGCGAGAGTTGACGTTACTGGCTTTCGACGCGGACAGGTCGGCTCATTTCGACGGTAGAGTCGAACGGTGGTGCATAGCTCGACAGCTGATCTCTCGGAGTGTTGGTGGTGCGTCTTTTAGATCGGCCTCTCCTTGCGTCCCTTTTTTTCTCTCTTTGTTTTTTCTTTCTTTCTCTTTTTCTCTTTCTCTATCTCTGTCTCTCCATCTATCTATCTCTATCTATCTACCAATCTATCTATCTCTTTCTTTCTTATTCTCTATTTCTTATCCCTGTTTATTAAACTCTACCGTCATAAACATTTTTACGTCAAAATATTAAGTGTGCCTGTGTACTTGAACCGATAAGCCCACGCAAACTCGGTGGGCTTTTCCTTTTTATCTGGGTGTTTGACAGAAAAAAAAAAAAAACAAACAAAAAAGCAAATAAATAAAAAGAAAAGATAAAAAAAAAGAAAAAAAAAGATAATAAAAAAAAGAAGAGGAAGATTAGAAAAGTGGGCGAAAAAAGAGTGTCATGAATCGTGGGGTGCGTTATCGGTAACGGAGAAACAAAAGGATCTTTTGCCAAAGAAGGATCCACGGTCGCTATAGTGATAGTTCGAATTAGTGTTCCTTCGATCGCTGCTTGTCCATTTCTTTTTTCTTTTTTTTTTTTTGGTTCTTTTTTTGTTGAAGTTTTTTTCTCGTTTGTTTGTTCGTGAGAAAGAAGAAAATAAAATAAATAAATAACGGGAGGATTTCTACTGCGTCGGCAGGGATTATCCAAATAAAAAGGAACAACCCGAGGATGCTTCGATTTTTCTTCGGTGGGTTATGAATTCGGATATAACGGAGAAACACCAAACCCATCAGCATCAACTCGTCGTTCTACGGTGAGTGGAATATTTTTTACTCTTCGCCCTTTATCCTCATGACCTCGGACAATACGTTCTTTATAAGTATGATCTCCCTCGACTAACGTTATTTGTGATACTCGACGATAAAGTATAATTATCGGATCAAAATGAATTTGCTGTTTTGCGAGTGAACGAACGAGTATGCACACGTGCATTATATTTTTTGACTTGTTTTGAAGACCGATGAATAAAAAATATCTAATTGTTATTGGATTCAGAATTATTTTAGTAAATTATTACGTTATCGATAGTCTAAATCCGACGGCTTAACGAACGCAAAGGATAAATTCAACGAGTTGTAGTTAATATCGGAATAACGACGGCTACAAAAATAATTTCATGATAATGTTATCAAAGTGACTTTATATGTCGAAACATTTTCGTTGAATTTTATGCGAGAAATAATAAAAAAGGTTCGACGTAACTATTTTCTTATCGATGTGTAATTCCGATCGTAAAATTGTACCGTTGTGTTTCTTATGTACCATTCTTTTCTCTTTTTACTTCTGTTTCTTTCTTTTTCTTTTTTTTGTTTTAAAAATAATCCCACAAGACGCATCGAAAGCACCTCCTGGGTCTCTATGTAGGTCGTGGCGAGTCGAGGCTCACAAGCACGCTTTTCGTTGATAATGGTTGTCCTTGTTTCTAGTTTTCTTGTCTCTGGACCGAACCATCTTTCAAAGTTTTTGGACAAAAATCTTCGTTTTTTCTTTTCTTTTCTTTTTTCGAACATTGAAAATGATGCGTGCGAGAGTGGAATTAAATGTACACAGATGTTTTTTTCCATTATATCAATCTAAATAATTTATTGAATTAATCAAACGTTAGAATTTTCAAAACGTTATTGTCTAAAAATAAACTTCATTAGTTCCATTTGTTTCATTCGTGTCTCTTAATAACACGTTCGTGCACGTATTTATTAATTTTGCCTGATGGTATTTTGTGAAAAGGCAAAAAGAAAAAGAGAGAAAAACGATCAGATAACATGAACGATAAATTTTCTTTCTTAATATACGTCATCATTATTCGTAACGTCGATAAATTATTTCTTAAACGATATTGTAATTTCCTATTAGTTTTTAATCAATAATACATACTTAATCTAATGTAATTATCTTATAAGAGTATTACAGAAGAGCGATAAAATGAAAGTTCATACATCGCGCGCGCGCACACACGCACATATACATATATACATGTATATAATATATATCTAATTTGAAACGTAGAAAATTAGGTTCGTCTTTCCAAGATCTATCTCTAATTAAATTCAATGCTCATGCTGTTTCTTCGTTCGAATGCACATTGCACACGCGCGAATTAATGTTGCGCCTGCGTACTTTGATATCTTTCTCTCTCTTTCTCGTTTCTTTTCTTTTCTTTCACATGTATTCTTCGAATGAACGGATTCTCGTCTTACTCCTTTAGCTAAGAAGCCGATCGATCGTTGAGCCTATAAAATCATAAATAGGATCGTGTTTTGCACGCATATCACCCGTTATCTCTCTATTGCCGTTAACGAATCCAATCTGAATTAATCAAACCAGCATTTGGCGTCTCTCTTCTTCCGTTCTCTTTCCCCTTCATTCTCTCTCTCTCTCTCTCTCTTTCTATGTATATATATATATATATATATATATATATATATATATATACATATGTGTGTATATATATCAAAGAGTAGCTACAAATTGAAATGTGTGTATTCATGACGTTTAGTATGCAAGAGAAGTATTTACGCCTTTCTATTAACTGTGACTGTGAATCGTTTGATATATTAAAATTTTGTATATACATACATACACGGTTATTTATTATATATATTATTAATTATTATATCGTGGCTTCATATACGCACCCGTCAATTATACGTCTCTTTAATGGAAAATATGTAATAATTTGGAAAATTTCAAAAGCAAATCTTAATTGGAATAATTAATAATATATAATTAATCGAAAATAATAATACAGAGAATTTTGTTTCCACGACATCGAACGTCGTTGGAATATTTTGATATTTGTTGATGGTAATTAATAAGGAATATGGAAAAAGAGAAGAGATTAAAAAAAGAAAAAAAAGAAAGAAAAAATGTCCTTGTACGAGAAACAAAAAACTTTGTCGTAAATAGAATATTTTTATTTTGTACCAAGTCATGTCTCATTTTGTCAATACATGTCGATTTAACTAATAGACACGAGTTCATAGAGGTCAACCTCGTAGTAGTTTTTTGCTTCACCGATAATAAAAGCCCAACTGTTTGTACTCTACGATCGAGGTCACTTACATAGGTTAGATGATCGAGTGACTCATGAGCGTACGGACGTATATACTCGTCTGCAAAAATAAAAGAAAATTATCGATTTCGAATTCCAACTCTCTTTTTCCAACTGTATTATTATTTACATCATTATTATCATCATTATTTATTATTATATATTTTTAGTATTATCCGAGTTACGAAGTACTATGGGCACAACGATACTTTACACCATAAAATATGTTGTATCATCATTGCGATAAGCATTTCTGGAGCAAGTCAATTTTCATAAACCGCTACGGTAATTTGCCTTGTTGTAACTTTAGCGTATATTAGCTTGACTCGACAATTTGCATCGAGTAGAATATGGGAGCTTTCTTTATGAAAGAAGATCAAAAGGATAAAAAGAAAGAAATTTTTTTTATACAACTATTATTTCTTTTAATTTCGGGATATAATAGAAATATGACAGATGACGTTTAATGCTAATTTATGTATATACATTTTTTAACTTTTGATTTTTTTCATTATTAATATTCAAGATTATCTTACCTTGAACTATCGATAAAATTTTATTGTGTCATGAAAACAAACTCAGGGTCTTCTTTCTTTATTTCACGTAGCATTCACATATCATTCTTATCACGTGTGCGTTATTGAAAGGTACAATTCCCGACATGTGCACTCATCTTCAAGGAAAGATCGATCAATCGATCGATCTATCAATCGATCGATTTCAAACACGTTGCCCTTTCATTGTTACAAAGAAATGAGTAATGATCGACGACGTGAAAGTTTTTTTAATTAATCAAAAGAAACCTTTCAGAAAGAGAGGAAGGGGGAGAGAGAGAGAGAGAGAGAGAGAGAGAGAGAAAGAAAAAAAAGAAAGGAAGATGCATCTTATTCAAATTTATGTCAATTTTATTTACATAAATCCACGTTAATATCGATATCGATATTGTGCAACATATTGATCTGTTCCTTTTTTTAATACTTTTTTTTTTCATTTTCAATAGTTTAGCGAGAACATTGCGAAAAATGGAAATTGTTGTTTTGTTTTATGGCATTTGGATAAATCGACAAAGCAGAACGATCGTAACAAAAATGATACTAAAAAGGATTCTACCTTTTGAACGATAAAAAAAAGGTGTGCAAGCTTCTCTGGCATTAGTCCAACGATTATCTTCGTCACCGTTCTCTAGCAAAACTTTGAGAATGAATGCGAATTGAGTGAAATTAAATTTTCTTTCTTTTACTCGCACCTGCTGTGTGTATATATATATATATATATATAATAAACACTATATTGGAACACAGTGTTGAGCCAAACGATTGCAATTTTCTTGGCTTTCTTCTTGTAAATCATAAAGACTCGTTCTAGAATATGTTCACGTTTATATGAATGAAAAATAATCTAAGATTGTCAGCTCGGATATGTCAAGATTAATAATAATATTCATTAATCATTCACTTCATTTTTTTATATCCAATTAATCTAACTACAATAAGGCCGCATAGATCGTTATAAATTCGTGGTTATATTCGCGTTAACAGCTCGCATCTAACAATAGTAAATCGATAGTACGATATTTCCTGAATTCTATTTCTAATCTTCCGCTCGCGACTAAATCGTCTCTATTTCATGAAAATAGAAATTCTTACGAATTCTTTATTAAATTGTTATTAAAGATTTAACATCTTTATTAAATTCTTTATTAAAAATTTTCTTTATTAAATTAAAGACTTTTCTTGTTAATCGTCGAACACATTAAAAATATATATTTTTCAACGACGTCCTCGATTGTATTAAAAATTTCAAATGGTCAAATGTCAAGATCATTTAACAAAGACGTGAAAACGTAGACTCTGACCTAATTAATTGATAAGAAAGTTTTGTTATTAAATTTATTGTAGATTCAAGATAGTTCGATAGTCAATATTACGAAAAATCTAGTGACGTTATTGATAATTATTCATTATGCGTTCGACAAAAATATCATTTGCAAACATTCAGCAATGATCTCTAAGAAAAACATAGAATTTCTTGCGTGAAACGAGTAAAATAGGTTTTAATTATTAATTTTCTCTCTAATTTTAGCAGAATCGGATTATGGCAGATTTGAAGAATCTCAGTTTGAGTGGAGGAGGTGGATCGAGATATAATGGCGACGAGCAGGTACAATTTATTGCCGGTGGAAGTCATCAAGTGACAATCAGATCACCACCGCCATCTTTACACTTGGAGAACCTCAATAATGCGGTCCTTGGGTGAGTCGATTTTATTTTTTTCCCTCTTTCATCCCTTCCATGTCACTCGTCTTCTCTCTCTTTTCTTTCTCTTTTTCTTTTCCTCTTTCTTTTTTTCAATTGCCACGATTGCAAGAGAAATACAAATTTGTAAGCGATATAGTGTATCGATGTCGTACGATGTATCAATACGAATACCTCCAGGGTGCTTTTCAAAGTAAATACGCGTGGGCGAGATGCCGGTGAACTCGAATCGTAATGCAAGCTATGCATCGTGTTTGAAAACTTCATTGATGCACTTCTCCAGTAATGGTTTAGCATATTTGCCTTACGTCATTCTTCTCACTCTGAACATTTTAAGGAGAGTCATTACTACTACATTATTTAGTCAGGTTATTATAAAGAAAAAAAAAGAGAGAGAGAATAAAAATTTAGAACTTCTTTCACATCGACAAAATGAGTTCGACGTTAACGAGAGAAAGAATGATATTTAAAACGATGACGAAATACTATCGATCCATGTTAACATTTGTGATCTTTTTCTTGGACATATTGAAAATAGATGTGTGTGTGGATACCTTTTGGTCCCTGCTCGCGTTCTATGCCTACTTCATCGAATGTCGTTTGACCTAAATTCCATTCGCTATTCGAGAAAAAACGTATCTTCTCTCTCTCTCTTTCTTTCTTCCTCTAAATTTGTCCTCCTATCTTTTAGTTCAGTCGAATTTTTATTGTAAACGAACTAAAGGTAGATTCCTATCATGCAAAAGTTTTCTTTTATAAGCTTCTTATGTTCACTTCTAATGTTCACGATTAAAGTACTACGTTTCTTTGGTAAATCGAAAGGAAACCGTTAAAGAAAAGAAAGAAATAGAGAAAAATCATTCTGAGTAAGGATGTCGCCGGTCAAACGTTTAATAAATTTCTATCTAAACTCATTCCTAAGAAAGATACCATTTTCTATCGTTGAAATTTTTCTATCTTCTGCGAACACAATACTCTTTTATATCTTTTCGCTATATATCCCTTTTCCATCGACGTTTTTCTCTGTTCTTTTCCATCTCATATGTCGAAGTAGAGAGTTCACAAACGATAGAAAAGAGGGAAAGGGAGATGAGCAGGGAGAGTTGTAGAGGGTGGGTAGGTGGGTGGTTAGATGGGTGGAATCGTTTTCAAATATCCGCTTTATCCAATCCTCTGAGAGAATCTATGAATGAAGGACAAGCCAAGATCTCCTTCCGACACGCGAACCTTTCCCTCGAAAACGTCCGAAAGGGATTTCAAGGTCTCCATGGTTCGATCGATTCCCCTTCCCGTTGATGGACACACTATCCGAAACTAATACTTATAATACTCCTTGTTGGACTCCTCTGTGCTTGCCAAGGAAACTCGATTATTTTATCTTGTTTGGCATTGCACAAGAACACGGGTATACGATCCTGATGAATAATCGTACGATTTTTAGCAACGATTATTTTGTCTTCTTTTTTTTTTTTTTAATAATATTTATGAATGAATTAATTCGTGTGAAAATGGGAGAGAACTCGACGTTCGTTACATTTTATCGATGTTTGTTGTTAAATAAAATTGTTATAACTAATTGTTACAAATCCTTTGGAGAGGACGATTAAATTTTTCATTTATTCTTTTCACACGATACCAATCCCGAGATTTCAATTATTAATCTCTTAGTTAACCTTTGCCAACTAAATTTCATTTCGACTTATCAAAGACTACCAATCGACGTTGTCGTTAATCTATCGTAATTTACGATCAATGCACTCGACGAGCAATGCTTTGTAAAGTATTATTTATACTTTCCATTTGTGAGCTCGGTCATGGATGATCAATAATTGTATATGTAAGAGAATTAATTCTATATTTTATTTATATATCGAAGATGCTTTTTTTTCTTGAATTTATTGAAAATGCAAAATTTTCTTCTTCTTTTCCTTTGATCTTAATTTAAATCAAAAATCGTAGATGTGTATCGAATCTTCGTGCAGATAAAAAAATATGTTTCATCCTTATCGTTTTTTCCCAATGAGAAAATTACTCGAACGAGTTAAAAAGAAAAAACCAAAAGAAAAAAGAAAAAAGAAAAAAGAAATAAAGAATAAAAAAAAAGAAGAAAGAAGGAAAGAAAAAAATGTATCAGAATTGGCTTCATTAACTATCACTTTTCTCGTTTCCTCGTAATAATATAATTCGCTCGGTAATGGCGGTCGAGATCGTTTTGTGCAATCGATCGTACTTGTATTATAATGAAAAATCCATTTATATAAACGATACAAAATTACAACGTGATATAACATTTTTAATCTCATACGAAAGATATGCATTTAATTTTAATGACATGACTGAATATTTTCATTTATTTTTCTTCCTTTTCTTTGTCGGATTACCTCAAATTTTTTATCATTTAAAATAGATGCTTTTTATAAAGTAAGAAGTATAAAGTGAAGATATTAAAGTTTTAATCGTGGTTCATGAAGAAGATAAACACGAATCGTTATCAAGCAAAAATGTTATTATTCGTTGTATGCTACTCATTTCCTCAGAGACTGCCCATGCTATTGCATAAGATCATTTACATTGTCTATGTATTCTAAAAATTTAAAAGATCGTGCAGGCGGAAGCAAGAACATCATCCGTAATAATATTTTTCTTTGAGAGCTTCTTCTTTTGTTTTTATAGATTTCAATTTATTTAAAAAAGAAATCATTCTAAAGTTCATCACAATTTATTTATACTTCATCGTAAATCAAGAAGATTTATAAGCAACTATAAATTCTAATAAATCTTCTCATGAATTAGATAAGCAGACGATTTCACTGACGGATTTAGCCTTCAATGAACTTGAGGTGTTATATATATATATACCATACAACACAATATATATTTTCTCGCTTCAATTGTTAATGTAAATGAATGAAGTGAGAAATATTATTGGCCAAATTCGATCATATTGTCGAAAATATGGAAATAAAAATTATATACCATTTATCTATTAGATATTAAATTAAATCCATGAGATAATATAAATTTATATCATCGTATAGGGATCATTGTCTTATTCAGGGCCCGAAGTAACTTCCCTTATCGTTTGTGCGTAAATCCGTTACTATGACGTTTATCGATCTTGTTGGATTATCTAATACTATCGTCCACTCGAATAAAACATATTAACGATAATATTTTAATTCTAATAATAGATCGAAATGATACTTTGATTTCAACGATCAGAGATAAGCGAAAGGAAATCTATTTATTCGAAATTAACGAATTTTTATTTCTTGATTTTATATCTGCAAAAATTTTTGTTTAAATATTTAAAAGTTTCAAGTTTCAATGATCGTGTATTAGATGATCTATATAAGCTGATGATGTATGTTAATTTTTTAAATATATTCACAGATGAAATTTATTTGACTCTTTTCTATTTCTTCTCTCTTCGTTCACTTTTTAGAGGCTCGCAGAACAATCTTCAGTGCAGTTGCAACGGTGTCACATCAAACGGGTCTGCAGGCACAGCTTGCACCGGAGGAGTGCTTGCAAGGAAAGTTCCAAATCATAGCGGCGCCAGTCCTGGACAAGGAAACAAAAGGCCGGCGGTTTCACTGACGCATCTACCAAAAAGGCCACCGGTCGACGTCGAGTTTAAAAATCTTGCCTACAGCGTTTCCGAGGGCAGAAAACGAGGTGACTTTATATCTCCCTATTTTTTTTTCGTTTCTTTCGTTTTTTCCTTGTTTCTTTTTTTCTTTTTCTTTTTTTTTCTTTCTTTTTTTCTCTTATCAAAGTCTTAGCACTTAAGAGACAACGCAGTCGTTAACGTTCGAACAAGAAACAAGTTTGAATCTAATTAATTTGCATTTTTTTATCTTCTTTCTTTTTTCTTTTTTTCTTTTTTGTCCAACGACAAGATGATTCATTTAATGTGCTTTGTCGTAAAAGGATCATTCCAAAAGAGTTTTCTTCGTTCATGATTACAATGTACACGTTTTATGGCGACATTTATCTCGCTCTCATTCTCTTCCTTTTTCTTTCTTTCTTTCTTTCTTTCTTTCTTTCTTTCTTTCTTTCTTTCTCTTGTTTTTTCTTTTCTTTTTTTCCTTTTTTTTTCTTTCTTTTTTTTATTTATTTATTTCGTTGTAATTGTTTTATCTGTTTCGTTGTAAAGTGGACGTGTCGGAATTACGTGTATAAAGCATTATATATATAGCTCTCTTCCCCATGATTGCTCTATTAAATTCATCAAAGTAATTGTGGCCATTAATTACAATAACTTTGAATTGAGTCAATGTGTCTTGATAGAATAAATGAACGATATTGCTGTTGGTAATAATATATTTTTTATCGTTCATAATCAATAACTATTATTATCATCGTGAAAATCGTAATTTCGCAAAATTATATTTTTTAAAATTATTGTTACATCAATAAGTGAGAAAGATAGATTTACGTGAGTTTAAGATTTACGATCTTAAAGTTAAAAATGGAAAAACGAGTTACGTTAAGTGAATAATAATCGTTGATTGTTATTTCATCGATAGTCGAAGAAATCTCGAGTTGAAAAATTTACGATACTATCATTCTATACGTGAAATGAATAAAAAAACAAAAACAAAAAAGGTTTTATTAAAAATTATTATTCGCTATGATACCAAACTATTGTCTTGCTCATCGTCTTGTTAATTGACGATTATCTTGGCTTAAGATCGAGTTAAATAAAAAGAGAAAATTTTACGATGCGAATAACTCGAATAGGTTTTACGTTGGACCAACGTATGTGAACGACCTAGCCCGAAAGAATCGATAGTAATGTACCGGCTGGTTCCGGTTTCGGCGCAGATACACTACCGAGTGCAACCGTACTCGTCGTAAAAGAGGTCATCCAGAAATTTGACTATGTATATACAAAAATATATTTTTTTTTGTTTTACACACACACATTTTTAATATACACATATACACGGTATTATATGATCCTTATCATTTTGAAATATACAGCAATAAAAATATCCTCCCTTTTCCGAACTTCATGATTTTCGATGGATCGATCTCGGAAGTTGAAGGATGATCGAATTTGTTCGATCACCATAATTCTAATCTCTTTATCGAGGATCACAAAGCGGCATCTCTTTGACTTGTAAACTATTTCCTCACGAGGATCCTTTTACTCTTTCTCGAAGCAAAAAAATTGCAAGTATTGAAAGTAGGGACTGAGTTAAAAAAAAAAGAAGAAGAAGAAGTAAGAAAGTTAAAGTATTTTTACGGTTTTGAGTTTCGTTCGAAAACTTTGGAATAATAAATTCGAAACTTTTTAGATCGTTGATCCTATCGTATAATAACAACAACAAAAAGACAATTTATATATGAGAAGGAAAACAATAATAAAAAAAATTCGTTTATAAAAAATCGATTATCAATAAAAAATATAAAAATCGTTTATTTATGGTTTTCTTTTTTACAGGTTACAAGACGATTTTAAAATGTGTGAACGGAAAATTCAGATCCGGCGAATTGACGGCCATTATGGGTCCTTCGGGTGCTGGAAAGAGTACTCTGATGAACGTTCTGGCTGGTTACAAGTAAGCAGCATGATTTTATCTCCGTTAAAAAAAATCTTTAGCGAGATTTTCTTCGATCCTTGCGAAGGACGATGACCTTCTGTCTGGACGCAACGTAATGTGATAAACGGCTTACATGGTTGGCCGGACAATTATGAGAACGTATTTATCGAAGGGCAGAACCCTTTATATCCATGCTTCGTCGTTTGATAAAAATACCATCTTCTAGTGTTGACTGACAAGCTTATCTTTACTCTCGAGTACCTCAGCTGACACAAACACAAACGCACATACAAACATGCACACATGCACGCAATATGATTGTATTAGATGAAGATCGTTCGATGAAAGATAAATGAATAATATTGCTTTGAAATGAAACAAGCAACTTCCTTAATTTTGCCTCTTATTTTACATTACACACAGACACACACACACACGTGTATGTATGTATATACATATAATTTTCATCTATTTATTATTGATTCCTTTTTATTATATATTTTTAGAACGTCTCATCTGAGCGGATCGGTATTGATAAATGGAAAGGATAGAAATCTTCGAAGATTTCGAAAGATGTCTTGTTACATTATGCAGGATGATCGATTGCTTCCACATTTGACTGTTCACGAGGCCATGACAGTATCTGCGAATTTAAAATTAGGCAAAGACATCAGTGCAACGGCAAAAAAAGTTGTGGTAAGATCACTATGTATTAATAATTCTTTTTGAAAGAGAACGAGTAAGGTGAATTAAATGTTGTGGTTTTAAGGAGAAACGTAGCGTATCGCATGCTTTCACTTTCGCGACATTGTCGAGTTTAAACACCAATTCCTTTGATTAACAATGTATTCACCGTGTTTTCTTATTACGATACAAAAGTATACTTGTTTCAATGCATCCTTCTTTCTTTCTGACTGAAATTTTCTATATAATAAATCGTAAATCTCTGAGAAATTATATATCTTTTTCAAAATACAGACACGCAGCATTTTTTTCTTACAATCACGATATTACAGTAAGCATTTGGATACACGCGTGTATATGTATGTGTATTCGGAAGTCGATAAAATTTATTTCGATATCAGCGATAATTATTGACGCATTATTGTACTATCGCATAAGATAATATTCATTTTGCTTTGTCGTTTTTGTTGGTAAATTTCTTCTATAAGTAGTATTAAAAGAAAAAAAAAAAAAAAAAAAAAAAAATTTCACAGATCGAAGAAATTATCGAGACTCTTGGATTAAGCGACGCCAGCAATACTCAAACTCATAACCTTAGCGGCGGACAAAGAAAGAGACTGTCAATTGCTTTGGAGCTCGTCAATAACCCTCCGGTTATGTTCTTTGACGAGCCCACTTCTGGCTTAGACAGCTCCTCCTGCTTCCAATGTTTGAATCTACTCAAATCCTTGAGTCGAGGAGGTTCGTAAAAAAAAAAGAAAGAAAAAAATATCAGAGAAGAAAATTTATCATATCTGAATGAATATTAAATTCAATCAGATACGAAATGTTTATACGTTTAAGAATGCATGGACATTGAATAAAAATCAGGAATGAAAACTGGGAATATTTTTATTTTAGGAAGAACGATCATATGTACGATACATCAGCCAAGTGCAAGGCTGTTCGAGATGTTCGATCATTTGTATTTACTAGCCGAAGGGCAATGTATATATCAAGGGAACGTAGGTGGTCTCGTACCATTTTTATCGTCGATGGGTCTCGATTGTCCAAGTTATCATAATCCTGCAGATTACGGTAAAATATTTCCTTTTAATTTATATTTCACTTGTACAAGACATTAGATAACATAACAGATCAGACAATTAGATAATATAACACCTGTTTCTAATCACGAGGTAACGATAACGAAAGCAAACAACAAGTGAGAAAACAACCTTCTTTTCTTTTTTTTTTTTTAGTGATGGAAGTTGCATGCGGGGAACACGGCGAGTGCGTTCACAAATTGGTAATGGCTGTGAATAATGGTAAATGCAACAATTATCAACATCATCAAGCTGCGATAGCGGCGAGTCAAACGGTTTCGAACGATATCGCAAAGCAATCACCTACTCAAGAACAAACCAAACCAGAAGCTGGTAGCTTAATACCAAATGGTGTTGCAAAACCAGCCGCTGATGGTACGGTCATCAATATGCCGATTTCTTGCACGACTTCTTTGCTCGACAGTGCCGAAAGTATAGAGCAAAAAGTTGGCTTCCCGACCAATGGATGGGTGCAATTTTGGATTCTCCTTAAAAGAACCTTCCTTTCGCAGTTAAGAGACATGGTTAGACTCGTCTCAATCTCTTGTCTTTCTTTCCTTTTCTTTTCTTTTGTCTTCGATGAAATACTAATCTCTTTCTTTTTCTCTCTCTTTCTCTTTCGAATCTTCAGACATTAACGAGAACAAGGCTGATTTCTCACATAATCGTTGGTTTTCTCATCGGTGCTATTTATTATGACATCGGTAACGAGGCCTCGAAAGTAATGAGTAATGCCGGATGCGTCTTCTTCACGGTGATGTTTCTTATGTTCACTGCTATGATGCCTACCATACTCACGTGTAAGTTGAATATTATTCATGATTGGTTAGAAAATTACTCAGGTTAATAACTCATCCAAGTATTGTTTTGTCTTACAATGTTTCTATCATCATTTCAGTTCCCACAGAGATGGCAGTGTTCGTGAGAGAACATTTAAATTATTGGTACTCGTTAAAAGCTTTCTACTTTGCTAGAACTCTAGCCGACTTGCCCTTTCAGGTATATAATACAATTAATTAATTAATTAAAATCGATCGTCGATAACGTTACGTACATCCTATTTATTCATCCATCTTTTTATTTTTATTTTACAGATAATCTATTCCATAGCTTATGTTATGATCGTCTACTTTATGACTTCGCAACCATTGGAGACTGAGAGGTTTCTCATGTATCTAAATATATGCGTGTTAACGTCATTGGTATCACAATCAATCGGTTTGTTAATAGGTGCTGCAATGAGCGTCGAGGTAAGCTTTATTTGTAATCTTACATCGAAACGTATCGAGATACAAAGATACAAAGGTACAAAAGATTTTTGATTATTTTTAGAGTGGGGTTTTCATCGGTCCGGTATCGTCGGTTCCGATCGTCCTATTCTCCGGTTTCTTCGTAAATTTTAACGCGATACCATCATACCTAAGGTTCCTTTCTTACGTGAGTTACATCAGATATGGCTTCGAGGGTGCCATGATATCCGTTTACGGCTACAATCGTGCAAAGCTAAAGTGTTCCGATGCATACTGCCATTTCAAGAGCCCGACAAAATTTCTAGAGGAGATGTCGATGGAGAACACCGTTTATTGGGTAGACGTTGTCGCCCTTGTTGGTTTCTTACTCGGTCTAAGAGTCGTCGCCTATTTCGTCTTAAGGCTGAAACTTCGATCTCTTCGTTGAAACCGATTCGACGACGTCGATGCTCCAATGGCGATGGCAGACAATAACATGAAAGAACAAAGAAAGTGAAGAGAAAATGAAAGAGAAAGAAAAAGAGAAAAAGAAAGAAAGAGAGAGAAAAACGAAAGCACGACAGTCAAAGGTATGGTTCTTCGTGGCCCAACAAACTTGCCTGACTTTTTTCAGAAAGAAAGAAAGAAAGAAAGAAAGAAAGAAGAAAGAAAGAAAGAAAGAGAAAGAGAGAGAAACAAAATAAAAAGAGAGAAAAAGAAGTAAGCTCCTTCGACGCGTTTTTACTTCCACGGAGAAGAGCTTCGATCGAGACTGGATCGGATTTTCCAATGCCAGACACTTTTTCCATAAGCGATCCAATGATATTGTCATTAGCATTTTTATAATAAGAAAAGAGATCTCCCACAAGGTTTCTGGCGTTGGAAAATGAATCATGGAAGTAAGTGATAAAAAAGAAAAAAAAAAGGAAACCATCGTTCGCTCTGTTAATATAACATACATACACGTACACACACACATACTGTGTTTCCTTGTGCTTTTGATATTATCCGACTTTTATAATTTGACTTTCTAGAGATCGGTAAAACTATACACATCACTGACTCTTATTATACACATATAAACACAAAAACACAAAGATACAGACAGCAGCAAACAGAGAAGCATAGAAGAAAATTGTAGTTTCGATTATTACCGAAGTTTAGCAGCTAAAGAGTTCATAGGCAGGACAATTAAAGTATGAAGCCTAATTAAAATTTCATCGAATTATTACGGAACTATCGGAGAAAGAGAGAGAAAGAAATAAAGATAAGAGAGAGAGGGAGAGACGGAGAGAGAAAAAAGAAAGAGAGAGAAAGAAAAAGTCGATTATTACTACCAATGAAATATAACCGAAGAGAACCAGAAGATGAATCATAAAAGCGCGTAGAATTACGTAGATATTTCTATAAGGGATGAATGTAGAGAGTGCGCATTAGTTAGGCTATTTTAACGAATCCCGTAATAATAATATCCTAAAACATGCGGACTTGCAATATATTCCAAAAGAACGGCCAGCGTTCGATCGAAGAGTCAAGAAAGTGAGAAAGACAATGTTCATAGCCAATTACTACTAACTCGCCAGGAGCCTTAGGCCCATTCAAGACTCGTTTCCCTCCAACGATCGCGCGTCTATCGTAATTAAATAAACGAGACGAAGGAATGTTTAGATCGTTTCGTTATTAAGTAGATTATACGTAGTTATATATATATATATATATTTAACGGATCAAAACTTAGAAAAGAAAACGAGTCTTTTATTATTCTCATATTTACGTGACGACGTCGTGTGTCTCTAAAGATGTAGCGAACAATTACGATGAACTAAATAAGAACAATAGACCTAATCGAAAAATATGTAAAGAAGAAGAAGAAACAAGTGGAATGATAAAAAAAAAAGAAAGAAACGTAAAGAGGTAAAGATCTACGCGAAAGGAGACGCCGACGACGCATTTATATTCGGCACAATTTCATATACATACCATATGTATAAAAAGGTCCGTAAGGATGAATTCTCTCGATTCATATCGTGTAATTTCATTAAGAAAACAAAAAAATGCATTATATATATACATATATATATATATATATAATGCATATATAAATGTACACGTAAGTACATACATCCCTACACACACACACACACACATACACACGCGCGAGTTTACTTAAATATTTGTAACACGCGAGAAGAGTCGAATACAAATTGGAACGTGCTGTCTATTGTAAAAAGGAACGAAAGAAAGAGAAAAATCAAGAAAAAATAAAAAAAAAAAATAAAAAAAAAGAGAAGAAAAAGAAGAAGAAAAAAAAAAGAAAAAAACTATAAAGAAACGCGAGAAAAATGGGAGAAGCTCACACTTGACCAATCACTAGCTGCCTGAGCGTTTGCTTCTAATAAGTGCGAGTGCTAGCGTAAACAAGTTGCTACAATTAAAAATAATTAATTCGAAGAATCATCAGGGAGGAAAATATCCAACGATCGTTGCACGTACGATGATGACGAAGACGATGACGATGACGATAACCATGATCATGATGTATGTGCTGGTAAAAACGCGCGTATCTTTCCTTTGCGAGCGTATCTTTAAGTGAGATAAATACATCCTCGTTATATTGCATTTCCTTTTTTTTTCTTTTGTTTTCTTCTTTCTTTCTTTCTTTCTTTCTTTTTCTATTTCTTTTTTTTCTTATTCTTTTTTCGCATTTTCATTTCTCTCTTAACCGATAATATTCGCCTTGACGATTCTTTTATGCGGCCTATTTGGGCAATCAAGAAAAAGAGGATAAAGACGAACGATCTCCCTTTTCGTCTTTTTCTTCGTCTATCTCTTTTTTATACGTATAACGAAATAAGAAATAATGAAAACCAGTCAATAAACGAGCGAGCAACTAATGATCTCTCTTAAGAGATAGGGAGAGAGAGAGAGAGAGAGAGAGAGAGGGGGGGGGGGGAGAGAGTGAGAGAGAGGGAAAGAAAAAACTTTTTACTAAAATTCGGATTCATCGATCTTTCTCCCTATATTCCGATAAACACAAGGAAAGCATACGGTTTATTAATCATTAATTATTATTAATTAATTACTATATTTTATTTTATTATACTTATAAATGAGAATTGAATTATTAATTTCTTTTGTCGTTCGACTGGTTCAGTGATAGAAAAGCAGTATTTATATCGATAGACGACAATGTATTACTTATTTCTAAAGATATATGTTTTTTCTTTTCGTTTTTTATTTTATTCTGTCTCGTTAGTTTATAATTTATCGGATATATATATTTATATATATTTGATTTATTAATAATCATCGTCTCATCATCGAATTGTTCGAAGTAAATTTAAATAGTACTCCTGTATTCCTGCTTCGATGGCTTATTTTAATGTAATTTTTTTTTTTATATAACGCGTGTGTGTATATATATATATATATATATATATATATATATATATTAGAAAATATGTATATTAGTTAATGGATAGACTATTTTCATTATTTTTTTTAATCGTGGTCAATAGTTTTATTTATGTTTAGTAAATTTTATATTATACTTGATTATATTATACTTGATCTTTTTTGTGTAAGAGATCCCTTATATATATATTAATGTTTTCATGGTTGACATATCTTATTTTTCGTAGAATGAAATCAATTGTCATAACATTGATTAGATTCGAGAGTCCAACGGACATTTATTTATTTATTATTATGTCCTTTTTATTGAAATGCAACTTTTTTATACGATATATAGAAAGTAGATATTTTTTTTGTTTTTATAAAATGCACCTTTGATCTGAAGTTATTCCTTTTTATTTTAAAGAGAAAAGATAAATATCTTTTTTTTTCTATTATTATTAATTGATAAGATCAGGAATAAAAAAAAAGGATTTCTCCTTTAAATGTTTGTAATATTAGTTTTTCGTTTCTTTTCGCGTGATATGCATTAGGACGTTTTTTCTTTCGAATAAAAACAAAAAAAAAGGGAAAGAGAGAGAGAAACCAAATAAAAATTGCATATACACGCGTAAAGATGTCAACGTTGATAGAAAAAAAAAAGGCGAAAGAAAAAGAAGAAGAAAGAAAATATATGATGATTACTTTCCCGAATACCTGTGATTTTTAATATCGATGAAATCAGCAAGGAATGACAATTGTATATGTAGAACTTGGGATCATTATCGCATAACTCTTTTTGTACACATAATAAATGTATTGTTAATGTAACGAAAAGGAAGAAAAAAAGAAGGAAAAAAAAGACAATTAAAATCCTAGCCTTGCTCTTTTACAGAGCTTTATCCGAGCAAATGCAGTGCATAGAACGAAATAAAAAAAAAAAAAAAGAAACGACATAAGATCGGTGTAAATCGAAATAATAGCGAAAGGATCGATGTATCCAAGGATTATTATTTTTTTCACAATCTCCTTTTCAAGCTCCTTTTCAAGCTTGATTAAAAATATATATATATATATATATATATATATATATATATATATATTATAAATCACATTGGATATAAAAGAAAGATAAAAAAAATAATAATATATATTAAAGTGACGCCTAACGAATAAAATAATTATTGGATCAATAAACTCATCGATGATGATGATAATAATAATAATAATAATAATAATAATAATAATAATAATAATAATAATAATAATAATAATAATAATAGTAATAATAGTAGTAATAATAATAGTTATAATAATAATAACAATATTAATGATTAGCAGTAGAATTAAGAATGATTTACACCAGTCTTATATTTCGGCTAAACGAATGACACATTCGCGTAGAATTGAAATATTTTATAATTAATACTGCCTCGTGTGGAATATATTTCGTATAATATGATTTATTTATTTATTTTTCGTTTTATTTGTCTTTTTCTGTTTTTCTTTTTTTTTTTTTGATTTTCATTGCCGTCCTATTCCTAATTTCCTAAAGTTTATGTAAAAATTTCGTAACCGCGAATCGACAGGAGAAAGGAGAAGAAGATGAAGAAGAATAAGAAGAAGAAAAAAGGAAAAAGGGAAGACGTTTGCTGCTCGTATTGTGTTCAAACGAAAAAGAAAGAAATGTCATAATTAATTCTCGATTAATAATATATCTTCGAACCATCTCTCTCTTTCCCTCTTTCTCTCTTTCTCTCTTTCCCTCTGTACGTAATAGAAATAATTTAGATAGTTCTAATTCTCTCTTATTTTTAGCGATAAACAGTTTCTAGAGGGAAAAAAAAATCACATTCACATATGCCACATAAACGTATACACACACACATATATATATACACATACACACACACACAGACAGACACATCGATGACATTATTCAAAATCGTCAAATCAGACCACATACTGCTTATCAAAATATGCTAAACTTTTTCACGTACGATGTAATTTTATATAAAAGAATATCCGTGTGCATGCGTGCATGCGTGCGTGCGTGCGTGTGTGCTTGCGTGCTTGCGTCTGTTTTAAGAAGCGTGAGATTAATAAGATGAAGATAATGAGAATGAAAGAAGATAGAACGAGAGTGAGAGGGTGAGTGAGAGAAAGAGAGAGAGAGAAAGTGAAAGAAAGAAAGGGAAATAAATATAGACGTCTTGTATGACGCATATAAAGGGTATTTCTTAGCAAATAATTAATTACATGCGTGAGTATATTTCAAATAAAATGTGGATTTAATAAAGACAAACGAGAGACATATTGTTTCTTGTTATAGACAAGAAAATAATGTCACATTTGTACTAAAGCACAAGCGAATAAAATCAATTGTAACAATGGGCGAGGAGCGTCCATCTTTCTTCTATAACATATAAATTATAAAACTACATTGATTTATTAATTAATCAATCTATCGTTTTTCGCACTTAACAATCGATGGATGGACCCGCGTAAATGGAATTTAAATTTGAATTGTTTTTTACAAATTTCCGACAGATGGCACATCGAGCTTGCAATAGCGCGAACATTTGAAATTCTAGAGTTTGAATCGTATCTCATATGACTTTGCGCGACGATACTACTTCGTGCGAGTTGCTATTTTTATTCGTACTAGTCGCTCGTCAATGCTGCCAAATTAATGATTATATATTATCATATCAACTATCAATTTGTATGATAGTTTTTATCTCGGATCGTAAATTTAACGCAATCGATGTTTAAAAAAGGTCCGATCGAATCGATCGAAAACAATTCGTTTTGGGTAAACTTTTTAAGTTCTTCGATGTAACTTTCTTTTAGTTTCTTATTCGACTTGATTTCGTTATTTAGTACGGTTGGTAGAAGTTGAAAGACTTTGGAATAACTTGCAAGACCATTATACTTACGTAACATCATCGTTAAAGATCGAGAACGATTTCGTTCTATCGAAAATATTTTTGACGAAAGTGATCAAATTTTTTTAAAGGATCATGGAAACACCTATAGTGCGTGCACGCGTTGTAAAAGTGCTTGGCAGAACGGGCTCCCAAGGTCAATGTACCCAAGTCAAAGTGGAATTCTTGAATGAACAGAACAGACAAATAATCAGAAATGTCAAAGGACCCGTTCGCGAAGGAGATATCTTAACTCTTTTGGAATCTGAACGAGAAGCCAGAAGATTACGTTAATCTTCCTTTCGATTTTTGCCATTGTGATCACTACACAATTTTACGTATATACATATATACATATACATACATACATACATACATACATACATACATATATATATATATAAACGAGAACACGATACTAACAATTTCGTCGAAATCTTTTCTATAAGATTTGTTTTATATAAAATAAAAAAAAGAAGTTGAAGATTCGTTTACGATGATTTGTAATTAATTTGGAAAATATGTTCTCTCGTAATTAAAAAAAAAAAAAGAAAAAGAAAACGAAAGCGCTATTATTATTAAAAAAAATGTTTATTGAACTATTACATATACGTGACATATAGAAGATAATCCTCTTCAGCATTACGTCAGATATATAAATCGAGTTGTTATTCATCAGGTAGAAAAAAATTATAGCTTGTTTTTTCAATGAAATTAACATCTTGTAGGTGACACTACCATTTGACGAGTTAATTTATTCTTAAATGCAAAACTTAATTAACAATTGCATTCTATCATCCGTTTAATAATTACTAATATATTTTGCTTAGTCATTTTCTACGCTATGCAATCATATCATAGTTAATACTATATCATTTACAATTTCTACTCAGTTATTGTATACAAATATCGTTGCTATATGAGAACTTATAAATCAGAATAAAAAAAAAAAAAAAAAAAAAAAAAAGAGGAAAACGTCAGAGAATAATTTAAATTGGCAAAAGTAGATTTTTCATAAATTTGAATCAACTTATAGTTTTCTACTTTATCTACAATCATTCGTGATTAATAATATTTTCTACTTTATCTACAAAATCTACAATCAATTGTAATGAACAATGAATTCTACCGACAAGTTTTTACAATCAATAATAATTATCGACATTTTTTACTTTCTCGATCGTGTCGATAACAAGTTAATACTTTTGTTCGATCTTTCGCCGTCTATGGCGCTGCT
Source organism: Vespula vulgaris (assembly GCF_905475345.1). Taxonomy (NCBI): domain Eukaryota; kingdom Metazoa; phylum Arthropoda; class Insecta; order Hymenoptera; family Vespidae; genus Vespula; species Vespula vulgaris. The sequence continues at coordinate 3,285,961 of NC_066596.1, read as the reverse complement.
ATATCACATTCAGAAGTTGGTCAGTCATCTTTTCATACGCCATGTTTGTTTTCCTCGCGTTCTTCGCGACGACACAGTGAACTGAGCACGCAATTAGTAGACCAATAATTCATCGATACTATAATACGAAAGAAAGTGAAAAAATAGTGAAGAAAGAAGAAACGTAGGACGTAATTAGAATTTCTACCATTCCTGAATTAAATATATAATTTAGCGATGAAACGAGATCAATGACGAAGCAATCAATTCATCAAAGTTTAATGACAGCGAGTTTATTCGATCAAAATATTTGTCTCATTGTCATTGATATACAAAAAAAAATAGGTAGAAAAATCATATAAAAAGAAAATATATGCATATGTAAATATCTGAGTACATGTGTATGCGTGTGTGTGTGTGTGTATGTATGATAAAACAAAGTAAATAAGAGGAAGAAGGAGGCAAACTATCGATATTAGATCTCGTTATTGTCAACCAATCAGAGAATTATTCCAACTCGATTCGTGCTCTCGGAGTGGCATAAATAATCGAATATATAGCGATTAGAGAGGAAGCGTGTAATTAAACGGCAAGACTTGTTGGAAAGAAAGAAAGACAGTACACGGTGATCGGCCGAACATATCCGTCACAGTTCGTTCTCGTCTATTCAAGTTACGCACATTCGTGTCAGAAGTTTAAATTAATCGTGTAAAATTAAAAAACAAAACAAGAACAAGAAGAAGAAATATCACACGGACAAAAAAGGAAAAGAAAAGTAAAGAAAAAGAAAAAGAAAAAAAGAAAGGAAAGAAAAAAAAAAGGAAAAACGAAAGAGTAAAAATATCTCGGAAAATTTGTTCAAACGTTTATCGTTAAAATATAAAACGAATGAACGGGAGCGGTCCAACAAGTATTACTTTTCACCAACATTCGACAATATTATACTTCGAGGATAGTAGTAGTGAGTCAACGACCTTGAAACTTTATCTCTTCGTTTTTTTATTTTTTTTTGTTTCATCACGTAAGTAAATAAGTCTTTCGAGATATTTTCAATCGCTTTTTAATCTAAACCTTTCCTTTTTCTTAAACGGCAAAAGATTCGATGGATAAATTCCAAAGTGATGAACGGATAAGATCCAAAGTGGATGGATAACCTATCTTGTATTATTTGTAATTAATTTTTTTTCTTCTTCTCTCTCTCTCTCTCTCTCTCTCTCTCTCTCTTCTTCTTCTTCTTGTTCTTCTTCTTTTTATCCTCTTCTTTGTCTTTTCATTTCATGTTTGTTTTTTTCAAACTGCTTTTTAATACTAAACATAGATACATCATAGTGCCATTGCATGTAACGTTGCATGTTGCATATATACGATATTCAACCTTTAAACTCTACATAAATAACGTGTTTCTTTTATAACAAAAGAGAGAGAGAGAGAGAGAGAGAGAGAGAGAGAGAGAGAGAGAGAGAAGATCAAAGTCTTTGGAAATTATTATGAATTTTATAATTAATTACTAAGGCACTATATATTTATTCGTTCACGTGCAAGTGCACACACGTGTATATTATACGCGCATCATTATTATCGTCATCGTCGTCGTCGTCGTTGTCGTCATCAAATTCTGAATATTGTTTGTCATGTTAATTTTTCTATGTTATGTTATTTTATGTCTAGTTTTTCATTTATAAAAAGTATAACATTTAATTGTGCATCAGTTCGATATAAAAAGAAAAAGAAAAAAGAACAAAGAAAAATATTTATATCGTAAACTAGAAAAATAGAGATAATATATTGAATTTTCACGAAAACATATTATTTCTTACGTAATTATAAAGAACGATAGAATAATTCGTTATTACGTCGTATCATACTGTTGAACATAGTTGCGATGAGCAATTATATTGTTATGATTATGCGTAGTGGAATACTGTAGATTTTATATTTCTATCGAACTATGATTCTACATTCTGCTGTTATAATTATTAGAATCTGACTTTAATGTTGGTAAAGAAAACAAGAAAAAGAAAAGAAGAGGAAGATGAAGAAATCGTTTATTACGTCATTTTTCTTCTTGTGAAAAACGCGATATAGAAAAAAAAATTGTTCGGTTGTTCGAAAGAGAGAGATGGAGGTGGAAAGAGAGAGAGAGAGAGAGAGAGAGAGAGAGAGAGAGAGAGAGAAATGAAAAAAAAAATAAAGAAAAAGAAAAAATAATAAAGGTCAAGGATATAACTGAACGTTCAAGATCGATTAGTTGTAAGAGTTCAAGAACCTAACAAATAGTATAGAAAATCTTAGTTGAATGTATTCGCATAAATAATCATTTGCTGTATTGTACGTATATTAATCCTGTATGGTATATCATTAACATAACGTGATACAAACTACTTCATAAGTATCATTTAATCGTTAGTATGTGCATATATATAATAAAGAAGTAATTCAACAAAAATTTGCAAATATAATAGGCAGATACGTTGGATTGATATTAGAAAAAAAAGAAAAAAGTAACGAAAAGAAGAAGAAAAAGAATGAGAAAAAGTTGACAAAGTATTGTTAATCGGAATTTTTTTTACCTTGGTTCTTATATAATTTTTCCTGCCGACTTTACTACGATCTACGACGGATAAAAGAACAAGAAAAGGAAAAATGAAGGAAAAAAAAAGAAAATGAAAAAGATAGAAAAAGAAATAGTGAATGATGTTATCCTTGACCATTAGATTCATTTGATATTCTTAAATGTATAGGTATTGAATTAGTTCAGAAATGAATAAGTTCAAGTATCGAATCGATTTTTACACGAATACCATTCGGACGTTCGTATTTCATTTAATAACTTTGTTTTATAAATTAATAAAAAGAAAAAATTAAGGGGAAAAAAAAGGAAATGAAAAATGAATATAAAGGAAAGTTACATCCGAGATGATACTTTTTCTATTGACAACTATTTATGTCGATAGATTATTTTACAAAAGATAGATCGTTGATAGATCGATATCTGATCGGGACAATTCTATCACGATACAATTAATATTATTTAAACAATTAATTATTTTTCAATAACTCTATAGAAAATTGAAGACGATAAAATCAACCAGATAAAAAAACGAGATAAATAAACGTAGAGAAAAGTAATGCATATGTCTGTGTGTGTGTATGTGTGTAAGTGTGTAAGAGAGACAGACGAATAAAGAGAGAGAGAGAGAAAAGAGAGAGAGGGAGAGAGAGAGAGAGAGAATAAAGGAGACATGACAAAATACAAAGTTTATGTTGCAATAAGGATAATTAGTGTTCCATGTTATTCGTTTGATTTATATATTTGCATATCATACATTTATATTTCAATGTATTTCTCATTTTTTCTTCCATTTATTTATTTATCTCCCCTTCCTCTACTTCTCTTTCTTTTTCCTCTCTCTCTCTCTCTCTCTCTCTCTCTCTCTCTCTCTCTCTCTCTCTCTCTCTCTCTCTCTCTCTCTCTCCTTCTCTAATTTATTTTCCCTTGTTGATTATCAGCAAAATCATGGAATATTATTCAACGTCACATCGAGAGACGATTACATAATTTTGACGAAATACACACTAACTCTTTCTCTCTCTCTTTACTAATTATTTCATCATTTAAATCTACTAGCTTTTATGATAACATAATTCTCATATAATATTCTGTTATACATTTAACTTTATTTAGAATACATGATTAACAAATTTTGTCTTATTTTTTCAGATATAATAGAAATACGATAGAGTTGGATCATCAAGAAGTAAAAAAGGAGAGAAATAAAGAGAAACAGATATATACAGAGCTAGGATGGTGAAAAAAGAGAAATACGATGTGCAAAACAGCTGTTATGGAAACGGAGTCGATAGGTTCGTATTTTTAAAAAATATTATAAATTCGATCGATATTCTTAAATGATATATATTCTATCGATGAACTATATAATAATCATGTGATTTTAAAAATTATTGAGTAATTCTTGTAGCGGTATGTCTCGAGCTTCATCCTTCATTGATTCGATTTTTGTGTTTTTATTCTTTTTTGGTTTTTTTCGTTTTCTTTTATTTTATATATATATATATATAAGAATTCATGTACGAACGATTTCTTTTTACGTTCCTAAACAATCCTAAATCCCTTTTTATTGTAATTTAATAATAATATTTAATTTAATATCGTTGAACAGTCTGTAAAATATACTCGAACGAAAGAAAGCTTACGTGATAATTGAAAAAGAAGAAAAAAAAAATGATTATCACTTTTCTAAGGAATTGCATCGATTTTATTATTAATGTTCTATCATTAGGTTTTATTAGACTTATAAAATTTTCCCGAGAATTTTACATACTGGTTAACTCATTCAAGAATAATTGAAACATTAATTAAACGAGAAAATGAAGGAACGGACAAACGAATGAATGAATCTTAAACGATGAATGAATAAAAGAAATATGTATGTGAGAAAGATTCAAAAGTCGATAATAATTATCTTTGACGAAAGATATCGGATTGGTGCAAAGTGCTCGTGAATCTTTACTTTTTAATCTTTAACAGATACTTGCGATAAAGAAAATTGGATCTAGATAGAACAGTGGTGACCGATTAATCGGCTATAGTCCATTAGACTTTGAACTTTTATCGATTATCTAAAAAAATTTAAGATTTCTCCTTGTTTGTCGATTATTGTAGAAAGACTTGAAAATTATTTATTATAAAGTATCTTTATATTTTTTATACTTTTTTTCTTTATTATATTATTTTTTTTTTATCATTATATCAGATATTATCAAAATTAAGAAGATAAAGGAAAAGAAAATCGTTCCTTTTTTCTTTTTCTTTTTATTTTCTTTTTTTTTCCTGTAATCATTATAATATTTCTTCATTCTAAAAATTATTTTCTTCGACGAAGTCCAAAGAAGACGTAATCGAAACGTAGTGACACAATATAAATGTTTTCCAGAAGTCTCGCGTTGAAATGTTTTTTTTAGTTCGTCATCGTAAACATTTGTTTTTAAAATAAACCACAAGACGACGGATTAATATCGAATCGTATGTCGTATATATTATATAATGTACATACAGACACACACATATATATACAATTAACATTAAAATTTTTTTAATATTTCATCAATTTATCGATACTTTTGATGAGAAGAAATCAAAAATAAAAATACTCAATTTTATTTAATTCTTTCGTAAAATCATTTTAGAATCATGTATATCTAAATGCTTAAATTTAATTTTCGTTTACTGTTATAAGAATAAAATGATTATTTGATATCTTTCAGGCCTAGTCAAAACACAAAGTTATTTATGATTAAAATTTATTCGTGATAATTTCTCCTCTGTAATTATGATATTTTTTTCGGAAGATGCGCGCGTAAGATTATGTCCGGTTTTGTTGTTTAGCGGGGTCAATGTCGATAAATATAGAATTTTCTTATAATTTTATCCTTACCTATTATTAGGAATTATAAACAAGAATTTTATAATAGATCGGGCTATTCATAAATTTATTGTTATTGTGTTTTATGAGATCATTTTAATTATCTCTCGAAACTAACGATTATTGATTTAGAGATAGTAAGAATCTATAAAGTTAACCATTAAACACGTATATTGCATGTGATATTGCAGAATTGTAAAAATTTAATGCATTTTATGAAATATTCCATAAATTAAAAAATAAAGGAATTAATAACGATATTTCAACTATAATTAATTTACTTGATAAATCTTTTCGATAAAAATTTTATAAGAAAAGGAAAAGAAGAAAAGATAGAAAAGAAAAAAAGAAAAAAGTAAAACAACAAGAAAGAAGAAAAAATAAACGATCGTGTGCATTAATTGAATTAAAACAAGACGATCTTGTAAACGTAGAGAAAGGATTTGCATAAAAATGCCTAGAAATAATTTTGGAGAGAAAGAGAAATAATAAAAAAATAAATTGTTTAGATTAAGTATATATAAGTTAGTGATGTAATAATAATGATGATAGGAGTGTTTTAAAGATGACGATTTCCTCGTTGACGAACTTTGATCCATTCGTTGTCTAGGCGACCTTTATTCCAATAACTTTATTTTTATATTTACGTTCGCGCTAAAGACTCTCTGAATGTCTTTTATTGATAATAAATGAAATTATTAGCTTTAGAAATTTTACGATTGGATCGTTAATAAGTTGAATATTCATCTCGAATCATTAACTTTGAATTAAAATATAATTAAAAGACACACGCGCGCTCTCTCTCTCTCTCTCTCTCTCTCTCTCTCTCTTTTTCTTTATGTTATCTTTAATATTTTTTCTATTTTTCTTTTTTATTTTTTCTCTCTTTTAATTTGATTACTCTTTTTATTAGTTTTTGATAATAAATTCTTCTCTCTATAAATATTTCCTTATCAAATCAATTCTAAACTTCTTCCTAGTATTTTCTCGTGCTTAGAAATTCATTCTAGAATCATTTCTAACGAAATTGTGGTTTTCCTTGGAATTGTATCTCTCATCGTAGAATCCCACATCGATTATGTCGATCGCGATCAGTAACGTATAGAAGAACGTGACTTTACTTTCTAATTAATATCTCGAGAATATAAAATAACATTGTACCGATGAACTTTATACGAGAAAATTCATTCTTAACAAAAAAAAAAAAAAAAAGGAAGGAAGAAAAAGAAAATCCATTTAGTTGAATTACATTTCAATTATTAATAGTTGAATTAACATTTTAATTATTTTCATTGAACGGTAAATGAAATTAATCTGAATCGAATCTGGGAAAAAAGTAATTATGCTAATAATAATAACAATATTTCAATTGATAGACTTAAATAAAATTATCATACTAGAGATTATGTCGTTAAAATAATAAAAAAAGAAAAAAGAAATAAAAAAAATTAATAACAAAGAATAAAAGAAAAAAAAAAGAAAAATAAATTACAAGAGGAATAGTGGAAAAGAATTTGGTTTATTATATTCATGATTATTCTTATAAATATATATTATATGGATTTATTGTCAGGTTAGAAATCATTTTTCTAAATTTATTGCCTAGTCGACGAGTAAGACATATGACATCGATTATATGTCCGACAAAAAAGAATGAATGTATAAGTGTAGGATGTGTACATCCTTTCGATTTAAAAGGAAATAGAAAGAAAAAATAGAACTGTATACATATACATATCTATATGTATATATGTATTTACATACGCGTAACGAAGAGAGGAAATATTGATGTGCTTTGTAATCGCATAAAAGATGATTTCATATCGCAACTACGTGATACTTTCCTCATATGAACTATAAATGTCGTTGAACAAAATATAATTTTCGATAACGAATGAATGTATTTCGAATTTTTCATACCAATCGTATCAAATTTGCGATTATTTCTCATTCTCGTATGATTATCTTTTCAAAAATTTCTTTTTCTTTTCCTCTTTTTTTTTCACAATAGACGCAATTGTCTAATAGAATTGCAAATTTTCTTACAACAAAAGATTTTATAGCAGATCTAATTTCAACAATTTCATTTCAACATTATTTAAATTTTCCATTATCGCTTGATCGATGATAAATCGATTCAACTTTAAACTATAAGATAATTTGAAAGAAAAAGGATGTAAAAAAAGAAGGAATAGGTGTTCTTTTTGCTTTCTTCTTTTTTTTTTTCTTTTCTGTTCGTTGAAATCGTTTTCATTAATTGTGATTATTTATTATATATATGAACGAAAAAAAAATACTGTACGATATTGAAACGAATTTATTTCCATCGATATTCCTCTTTTCTGTAAGATGCTGATCAGCTACTTTTTACGATTGATATTTTAATGCAAATTGATGATATTTTCGTGATAAACAAATAGTGAAAAATATTCCCGACTTTTTTTTTTTTAATATCGACTCCAATTATAATGATATATGATCATGATCTTTCTGATAAAAGACATTTTTTTTTTATTCTCCTGTTTTTTTTTTTTGTCAGTGTCAATTCTTAGACTTTATATTTTAATCTTTTTATTCGAAAGGATACGATATATATCACGATTATTCCTTTTTTGCATTCATAAAACATACGTGTAGTCACGTTTATGTGGTAGTTTGAAACGTGAGCAGTCATTGTGACGTAAAACGTTAGACGAACGAGCTTTCCTTCGATGTCTATCATAACGGCTTATTGTTTCTAAAAAACGCGGCGAAACTACTAGTGGGATTTAATGAAGTTAGATAATGGGTCATGATCATATATTAGAAATTTTCTATCTCGTTTAACAGGTCGATTTCAATTTTTATGTTATTTTTTATCGATTATTTTTCGATCGATACAAGATCGAATATTATTTATTGTTATTATATATAAGTAAATTATTTTTGATTTCGTACATGACGATTACAAAATTCAACGATGTTTAAGTCGTGCTCAAATCAATGTCTCTCAACGATATCGAGGCATCACAATCGACCTAAATCCTTTTGAATTATGGATAAGGATGTGTGACGTAAAGAGAAAATAATTAAAACGTGAAACGTCACTCCCTTACTCAACCAACAATCTATTCTAATTTATGAAAGCATTGTACGAAGAAAATAATAATATTAAAAGAATTTCGTTGGACAAATGAAACTTTTCAATTTATTTGTTATTTCGATTTTAATTAACAAGTTTAAAATATTTTTCAATCGTCGTACAAATTTTATATTCTCTGTCTGAAATAACATTATTTTCTTTTCTCTTTTTTATCCGTATCCTTTAATTGTCGCTTGATTTTTATAAAAAAAAAAAAAACAACGACGAACTTGAATGAGATTAATTCAATCATTTATTTATTTATTTATTTTTTATTTTCTTTTTCTTTTTTTCACTCCGATGCGCTTATACAATATGATACATATTTAATATAAATAATTTAATACTGACATATGTAACATTTGCAATGCTCGATACGTTTTTCTGTCTAAGTGTTAATTTTTTGGGAGCGTATATATACGCTCTTAGTATCTGATATGAATATTTATTCTTCAAGGACGTATATATACACCATTTGTTGCTCAAAGATTAAAGATATAACGTTCTATATCCTAATTTTTTTTTTTTTTTTTAATATTCATACAAGAACTTTGTACTTTGTTCAACTGAAAAAAAAACATGTAGATGGTATAATAGAAGGATTCCATTCATATAATGAAGCATTTCGATATTATATGTGACAAGAGAGTGAGAAAGAGAGAGAGAGAGAGGCGGAAATGAAGAGAAAAAACTTGTAATAAAAAAGACTATTAACACGAATGACCTTCTTTTTCCATTATAATTTACTATCATTCGCTCGATTACATTGATGACAAATTTTTTAATGTACATTTAACATTTAATATATGCGGTAGCATATAATGCGTTTTTACTGAACAAATCGTTAGAAAAATAAATTTCTATTTAATAATAATATTTTGATTTATTACAAACTAGTATCTGTAATTAAGTAAAATTAATTTCAACTTTCTCTTATGTTTAATTGGATCGAAAAAGCAGATTTTCATTAAAAATAAGAAAAGAAGGATCAGGTCGATCTTATAACTGGTTGATCTCTTTTTATTTATTATAAAAAAAGAATAAAAAATAACAAAGATTGAAAAAGAAAAATAAAGAAGGTACAGCTTTCGTTAAATTAACTGCAATTACTTAGAATATTATGATATATCAACGACGAAAAAGTAGCACGACGAGGTGCTCCTTTCACTCATTTCAAAATTTGCGATAATAATTACGAAAAATGAAGAAAAAAGAATAAAATTAAAGAAAAAGGGGAAAGATAACAATAAGAAGAAAAAGATCGCCAAGGAATGAGGAAAATATACAAAGCGTATAAAAGAAAAAGATAAAGCATTTTGATTTTAATATCAATTTTATCACGATTTAATCGCTTATTGTTTATACGAAAAATCATGCGTTCGTTATTCGAAGAGAAAGAGAAAAGAAGAAAGAGACAATAACATTCCTTTATATAATTTCTTTTTATGTTTTGATTTTTTCTTTTTTTTCTCCTTGTATTAATCATACCAATCAAGGAGAAACGATATTTAGTTAAATTCATCACGTCGACTTTAACCTTGCCGATGATAATACACGGACTTCTCGTCTTTCTTATGCATATACTTTTTATCAATATTTATATTCGACTATAAGCTCTTTTACAAGTAAAGAGAAGTATAACAACATAAGAGAGAAAGGTGCGAATGAATGTTAATGAAAAATAAGAAAGAATAATATAAAGAGAGATAGGCAGATATAACAAAGAGGGAGGGAGGGAGGGAGAGAGAGAGAGAGAAAGAAAGAGGTAGGGAGAGGAAGAAGGAGAGAGAAGGAGAAGGAAAGGGAGGGAGAGAGGGAGAGGGAAACGACGGTCAATGGCGACCAATGTGATATAGCAAGAGCAGAGTGAAATCAGTCGGTCTCAAGACATTGAGGCGCTAATATAAAGGAGGGAGAAGAGGGTATTTCGTTCGTTCCTTTTCTCTTTCCAATATTTTTCTTTTTTTTTTCTCTTCTTTATGTATCATTTATCAACAATTTCTAATTTGAATTAATTTGTTAATCTTTTTTCAATTCGTCTGCCGGCCTACTTTATCTCGTTTTATTTCTTTGCATTTTTGTTTGATTTTCTTTATTATCGAATTATTTCGAAATTATCGATTAAATCCATAAAGTTTATTTTTCCTTTTTTTTTTTTCTTTCCTCACTTTTTTAATATCCAAGTGTTATTACACGCGTCACGCGCGAGAAGCCATATCGTCGTCGATGACTAAACACCACTGGTTCGGTTTATTCTCCGATTAGAGAAAATTTCTCTCTAGAAAGAGAGAGTCGCTTGAAAGTGCACCATACTTTGATTTAAGAAGTCTAAGAAGAAGGATTGTTGGACGAGAGAGATTTTTATTTCTTAGTGTTGTCTCAATACTTGCCAAGAGATATCGATAATTAACACAGTTTCGCACATGTAAGAATTTATTTCATATATATGTACATATATATATTTTTTATATCTGCGAGAAAGTGTAAAAAGTATATTTTTAAACGTTTTAAAATACATATTAACATTTCTTTCCAACATATTCTTTATTTTTTCTTTCTTTTTTTTCTTTTTTTTTTCTTTCTAATATGCATGATTACTGACTTGCATTACGTAGGAATATGTAAGGAAAAAATATGTATATATACATTGTAATAATTATGAAGTGTAAATTCAAACAGAGATACTTGCATCGCTATAATTTTTATGGATAGATCAAAGTTTTTATTAGCTATCTCATTTTTAGAAATCTTTTATAAATATATACATACAAGTTTTTTTGTCGAACGTTTATCTCCGTAACTAGGAAATAGTATAGATAAATATTCCGATATATTACATACGTATCATAAAAAGTTAGCAATGTTAATCAATCATTTCTTTTTACAATGAACGTTTACCATCGATCGTGAGCACACTAGATCACTAGATTTAGTTTTTTCTTTTATCATAAGAAAGTAATTGTCTAGAAACATTCCAAGTTACATCATAGTATATATAATGTATAAAACTTACGAACTTCGATCATGCTAAGGAAATATTAAATAAAATTGATATATCGAAATTTCCTCTATCTTTTCTTCTTCTTTTTTTTCTTTTTCTTTATAATTTTTCCGTTTCTTATAGTTAAACAAATTCTTTTTAACAAATGAATACGTTTGACGAAGATAACTCAGTGTTTATCTTTATCGTACAAAAAAAAAGAAGAAAGAAAATAAAAACAAAAGGAAGATAAAAAGTATATGTATGATTAACAATAAATTCCATCTAGTAAAAATATATAAAAAAAGAGATACGTACACAATCAATTTTACAGGCGGTGAGAGGAAAGTCGACCAGTCAAAAGGTCAAGTGCATGAAACGGAAAAGAAAGAAAGAAAGATATAGTTCGCAACATCTGCTCCTTGTTATAATTCAAGGCTGACTTCTTTCTTGCGAAGAAAAAAGAAAGGAGAAAATTTTATACTCGTTGTGTATGTGTGCGTGTGTATGAGTGTATCTATAAAAGGGAAATATATATATAAAAAGAGAAAACCAAAAAAGTAAATCGCGATGAAGCTCGAGGGAAACTGCTCGAAGGACGACGATACCAATGGGATATTATTGCAATCCAGGAAAAATTCGGCTGTTCGGTTACAAGTTGTACCATCGCCGCCAAAAACTATCACGCATTTACCAAAGAGACCACCAGTTGATCTGGCCTTTTCTGATCTCGTTTATAAAGTTCGAGAGGGACGCAAAAACAGTAAGTAATTTTTTCTTTTTACTCTTATATGTGTGTGTATATATATATACATTGAAAGGCATAAAATAATTGTCGAGATAACATTCGAGGATAAATATTTATTTAACATTATCCGAACATGTTTCATTATCATTTGTAATAGGACAAATCTTTTGTTTCTTTTATTTTTTTTTTCTTATTTTTTCTTTTTTTTTTTTTTCTTTCTAAATGGTGGAAAATATTCTTCTTTGTTTTCTTTCTTTGTTTCGTTTTTGATATTTTCTAACATCGCAATCTCACAAATATTTTTCTACGAACGAATCGAGGAAAATTGATACTTTCAATATTTTCTATTGATACAAGAAATTTTTCCAATAACTGTGTTTTCGTTTCGATCTTTTAAAAGATCGAGAAATGAAGATAAGAAAAGAAAAGAGAAAAAGAAATCATGTGTACTATTCATCGAATTACATAATTCAAATTTACTGTCTACTTACCGATGTTGTAAGTAGAGTTAGACCGAGATCGCGAACGGAATATGTAATGTAATAGTTGATATAGTTGAGAGATCGAAAGGAAAAGTTTTAACAATTGGAATACGTGCTCGTAGACCCCTTCGTACGATTGTTGATTTTATTTAGAAATTAAAAGAAAGTACTTTACGTAAAAATATATTTTATTATCTTTTCTTTGGTTTCCTCCTTTTTTTTTTTTTTTTTTTTACTTCATGTTTCTATTTCGAAATCTATGCAAATAACGATTGGTATTACTATAGAAAAAACAAAAAAAAATATATAAAGAAAAGACAAAGCATAAATTGTGAATAAACCGTGCCACAGTTTCTTGGACTCAAGATAAGATGAAAAAAAGAAACATAATTCTTTCACAAATTACGTTTCCTTTTCTCTTATCAATACGCTTACCAAGAAATTCATATACATACATAGGTAGATATATATATATATTACATATATGTCATCAATAGCAACAGAGAACCTTATTGTTCGATCGTAATTCATTCTTTCTTATTTCTAAGTCGACCTTCGATTTCTCTTCGAATTAGAAAGAAGAAAATTTCATTGAACTCGTTGCATATCCAAAGATATATTTTTTTTCATCGAAAAGATCTTTTTTCTCTTATTAATTTTTACTCGATTCGACTATGATTCGATTTGTCGTTTTAAGAGAGTGATCATTTTTATTATAACAGTAACAATAATAATAATAATAAGAAGAAGAAGAAGAAGAAGTATAATAATCTCTAGTAATCAGTAATGCAACAGTGTACTACTTACCGGTTTAACATAGATACGATCATTGACCCCGATTTTGCAAGAAATCTAGTTACAGCATAAACCCGCAAATACGATTAACGATCCATGTGTTAGCTTCGAGAAACTATTGACTCGTGTGACATGCACACCTACTTTTCTATTCCTCGAGTCTTCTTTATTCTCGTAAAGATTTAATTTATAATTTAGATAAAAACTTGGTACCTTTGCTTATTTTATTGTATTTTGTTGTTCTTTTTTCATTTTGATTTTTATTTCTATGTTCTTTTTATTTCATTTGATTTTTTTACTTTTTCTTTTCTTCTTTTTCTCTCTTTCTCTCTCTCTCTCTTTTTTCATTTGAAATTAAATCGAATTATAATTAACGTTGATTAAATCTTGTTTTATTAAGAATTTATAGATTCTCTTAAAATGGATTTTCTATATATTCGGAAATGTTATAATTAAATTATTAATAAAGTAATTATATATTATAAAATATTTGATTATCATTAATAATTGTATATGAAATTACATCTACAATTGAAATCAAAATCAAATGGTAATGACATTTTAATTGGTAATTATCGAACTATAATTATTCGCGGATATCGTTTATTGAATGTTCATTGTATGAATGGTACGTTAAATTAATTCATACCTATTCAAAAGTTGTTCTATATTTCGTTAGAACTCGAATAGTCGTCGAAAGGTAAACATGTTACTTAACACCATTTTTCCCATATAAGAAAGAAAAATATTTCGACATAAACCTCATTTCGAATGATTCGTAGGAAAATAAATATAGACGTAGATTTCATTGTGTTAGAATCAAAAGGGAAAAATAATTATACTTATCGAACAAAGTACTTGAGATAAAAAAGACAGAGAGAGAGAGAGTAAAAACATATATATATATACATACATACATACATATATATATATATATATATATATACATATATATATATACACGAGTTCGATATTCAAGTATGACGGATGTTATCGAAAAATAATATAAAACACTTGTGTATCTTTGACCTCCCCCTTTTTGTTTGCAGTTTGTACAATTTATCAACTTGATGTTAGGCACCTTATCTAGAAGGTACAACAATTATAATAGATATTAAATTATCATTATTACGTTTTAACCTGTACCTTGATCTTTATTTTCTGGTTAGTTGTTTATTTGAGGATTTATTATCGATCGTTACTTCAGATAAAATATCACTGTGAATGGTCTTGAATAAGAAAGAAAAAAAATGGGAACTTGTTCATTTTATCTGTAATTAAAAGAAAAAAAAGAGAGAATGCAAAATCCTAATTAGAAAAATAAATATTGGTATTCATCGTTATTGCAAAATTATTTATAAAAGAAGAAAAAAAAAGAAGATAGTTTTCATATCGGCTTTGTAACTTTCTCATCGATCCATAGATCCCTGACCGCGTTTTATTTATATCCAGAAGAGCACATCGATCTTTCGTTTTCTTTTCTTTTTCCTTTTTTGCCTTTGATGCCATTGTTTTCTTTCGAGAACATTGAATTAACTATTATAATTCTTTTTGTATTTACAACGTTATTATTTGCATATGCTTAAATATATTCATATTTGTTCAATAGCGAATAGCAGTACACGTAACTTATCTTGTCTTCTTCAAGACTACTAATTTTTTGAATTTATAATTAATAGATTGTTGATGAAAGATATTTCTTGGCGTATTATATTTCTTAAACATCCGATAAATAAGAAAGTAGTATCTCTTATCAATAGTTACACTCAATGATTTTTAATAAGATATTTACATTGTTCATTTTTTTTCTTTTTTCTTTTCCTTTTTTTTTCCTTTTTTTTTCCTTTTTTTTCTTCTTTTTTTTTTGGTATAGGTACATGTACGTTTGACATATATCTCCTAAAAATGTACGACGAATGTAGCAAAGATTCGTTTCATAATATACATTCAATGATCTATCGATTTAACTGTTTTAATTGTTTTCTTTGTTATAGTATTTATTTCGGTCAAATTTGTAAAATTCTATGAAGATTCGGAAGATTAATTTAATTAATTAATTCTTAACCACTATAATAAATTGTGTTAATTAGTGATAATATATTAAATAGATACAGTATTGCCTATTAGCTTCTTTGTTATTTTCATTTCAAATGAAAGAAAAGGAGAAAGAAAAAAAAAGGTTTTATAGAAGAAACTAAAAGTATTTAATTCAACAAATGACAATTCTTTCACAATCGGTGTACAGTATGTATATATATGTATATATATATATATATATGCATGTTTGCAATCTGTGAGCAAAAGGGATAGGTTGGATTTAAAATCGAAAGAAAGCGAAAGAAACTTGTAATTTCCGATGCAATCGTTAATGCAACGTAAAAGAATGTTCAAAGCAAAGGAAGCCACAGAAAAAATTACCTTTAACACGACGCAACACGTTTCACTTCGCGTAACTTCAAGAAATAAATAAGTAATATGATGAAGTATGAAGACATATTTTCAAATGACTATTTTATATATTCATCTTCTTATTTGTACTTAAATAATTTTTTTTTGTTTTTTTTTTGTTTTTTTTTTTTTAAATGTAATGCATTGAAAAAAGAAATGATTTTTCTTCTTCATATTTTTTTTTAATCATTGAAATACGCAAAGAAGAGAAAAAGAATTCTTCGAACGTCAATCGATTTTATTTTTTTGCGTGCAATACTATTTTGAAACGAAGTAGATAGAAAAAGAAAGAAGAAATAAAAAAAAATATGATATTAAATTATATATCAAATATTAAATTATATACCAAGTGAATCGTAGAGCTGACAATAAAAAAAAAAAAGAAAAGAATAATTATCCTTTTTTTTGTTTAATAATATTTTTTTTCACTTGAAATCAAATAATAGTTGTGTTCGAAAATTGTTCTATTCGATCGATGTCATTAATTTATTAACGAACACAACGGAATGATGCGTTCGTTCATCGTTCTGGACTTTGCTCTGCTTATTCAACGCTCTTTGTTCGATATCCGGAACCACGAACGTTAATAATCATCGTCACGATGAAACTATCATGTAACGTTTGCACCATATGCGAACGTATTAATAAACTCGTATTGATAATATTAATAATAATAATAATTATTATTACTGTTGTTAACAGACCATGTTCGGTAATTAAATTTCATTGTAACGTAATATCTCCAAGATATTTACTATCATTTTATTTATTTTCATTTTATTCCGTGTTTATCTTTACAATTATTTCTATTATTCTCTATTTTGTTTAAAAATTATTTATATCAATATTTCATCTTTGATTTCAATAATAATCGATCGTATAGATCAATTGGTTTGATTTTCTATTTAATTATTAACACTTATCTCTCACATATTATTGCGTTCTTTTTTTTCTTCTGTATTTCTATTAATTCATTAATTAATTAATATTATTTACAGATGTAAAAACAATCTTAAAATCTGTGAGCGGCAGACTCCGTTCTAGTGAATTGACAGCCATTATGGGACCATCTGGTGCTGGAAAATCAACTCTTTTGAATATACTTACCGGATATAAGTGAGTTAATAAATATTAATATATTTCCATTTATTATTTCCAGAAGAAATAATTTGATTTAATGAATTAAAATATACGTATTTAGATACATAATATATATGTATCTCCATGTTACATATCGTTATATTTTTTTTTCTTTGTATTATTTTTTTACATATATAATTTGAAGTACAGAACTATTCCATTCGTAGTGACGCATAAATTGTATAACTTGCGAAAGTAGCATTGTAATCAATCGAGTCACGTATTATGTTACGCGATGTACTTAAGTACTTACATTACATTATATATAGTAAAAAACGAAAAAAAATAATTTATTTATTCGGTTGTCTTCGATAGCACTTCATTGTTTAAAGGTTTAACTATTTTTGTTATACAATAAGATCGTTGGGTCAGGGTTGCATCAGGATTGCTGATGAATAAATCAACTGACACGAGAACTCGATTTTACTTCTTTTCTTTTTTACTTTGTCTCTTTTTTTTTCTTCTTCTACTTCTTTCTTTTTCCCTTTTTTTTTCCTTCTTCTCGTAAGAACTACTTTTACTTTTATTTTAGAAGAGAAATCATTTCACTTTCTTCGTTTTCTCTGCGATTATATAAATGCAATAGTACGTAAGAAAGAATATTTTTTTTATCATAATTGTCCACTTTGTCTAGAGATAAAATAAATTTTCCACTAGATTTATACTAAACAAACAGATTTTTAAATTGTTATTCATCGAGCTGTCGCATTTTTAATGTAGAATCATTAGCATTTTAAACATTGCATATTTTAATTCTTTTTTTTTCTTTTTTTTTTTTTTTGTAAATACCAAGAAAATAATACATTGAAAACTATTAAATCTGATTTAGTAAGGATAAAAAAATTATATGTATATGTACATATTCGTCTATTCTTTTACTAAATTTATTTTATTTTTTCCATTTGAACGTCAAACTAAGCTATTTCGTATTTATATTATACAACATTTGCATAAATACGTGTACTACGAGCTTATGGGGTCAAGACCGAGTGTCAAGGCTTTTCCGTTTTAACGTCGTTTATTTATCAAGAATGTTCCGAACGAAAATTTGTTGTCTATCGTTTTTCTTCTTCTTCTTCTTCTTCCTCTTCCTCTTCTTTTAATCTTTTTAGTTTCTTTCAAATTTTTCTTTTCAATTTTTATCTTTTAATTTTAACACTTTAAATAAAATAAAAAGAAAAAAAAAAGAACATAAGAAGATTCCGTTATCAAATAGATAAAAAAAGAGAAACCAACTATTCCTTGCATCTAATATTGAATATTTTCATATAATAATTGAAAAATTTTCGTATAAATATATTATAAAGAACAAAATATCTTGATGATTGAAGATAAATAATAAAGCATATAGAATTTATAAAATTCGATTTTGAAATAAAATAGAAAAGTATTGCGTTTCGTTAGAAAGGTACTCTTTATCGTCTTTTTAAAGATAAGGGACAAAATAATAGATAAAAGTTTCACCATCGTTTCTTTTTCCTATTTTGTTTTTTTTCTTTTTTCTTCTTTTTTGCTCAGGGTTTAAGAAAACATGATGTTTCTTTCTTTCATCGACTTGTAAATATGTAATTCAATACCTAGACTTCATCATAATATAAAAAAAATAGAGAGAGAGAGAGAGAGAAAGATCACGACATTAAACGAGTTTTATTCCTAGTTAAATTGTCACATGAATTACGATATAAATTTTATCATCAACTTGGAATTTAATTAAGTATCTTTCTTATGAATTATTAATTAGAAGCCATTCTTTGCTATTTTTTTCCTATTTTTTTCTTTTCTTTTTTGTTAGATCAGTATCGAGCATTCTTAAATTGAAAATAATCTCTCTTTGTGTTTAAAAAGTTGATAATTAGTTACTATACTTACAATTGAAATTATTTCCATACTTTTACGATTAATAATATTAAATTAAAAATGAATTGTATTTTTTTAGATGGGCAGGAGTAGAAGGAAGTATAACAATGAACGGACACGAAAGGAATTTAAGTGTCTTTAGAAAACTCTCTTGCTACATCATGCAGGATAATCAGCTTCATGCCAATTTAACTGTCGCTGAAGCTATGAAGGTCGCTGCAAGTCTCAAACTTGGAAAACACGTTTCAAAAGACGAGAAAGAAGAAGTGGTACGAATAACTTTTAATAATTTTTTATATTATTTAAATATTATATATGTATATATAATGAAATAATTTCTTTTAAGTTTCCTCATCTTTGAAAAATGTAGTTAAACTATTAATTTAAAAAAATATACTTATATGTGTATACATATGTATACATAAAAAATTAAATAACATATTTATTATAGAAGTTTTGCATCTTTTTAAAAATTCCATTAATTATTCATTAAACAAAATGTTAAGTTAGTTAAATATATTATAATACACACATTAATAGTTATACATATTAAGTTAACTAAATGTATTTATGTAATAATACCTATATTATTTAAGAGAAATAAAATTTATAGAATAGATTCTAATATTAATTATTAGCTTATATAAATAGAAATGAATTTATTTCAGTACATGTTATATTAACACGTTACATGAATTTTTCTAGATACAAGAAATATTAGAAACTCTAGGTTTATCCGAACATAGACATACTATGACCTCGAACTTGAGCGGCGGTCAAAAGAAAAGACTTTCGATCGCCCTTGAACTTGTCAATAATCCTCCCGTCATGTTCTTCGATGAACCCACAAGGTAATTAAAACGCTTATAAATATTTAACGATCTCTTTTATAAAATCACACGATTCGTATTAAATTACTTTCATTTTCTATATAATTAGTAAATAAACGAATTTAATCTCTTAAGATTATTTTGAATGATAGTCGAACAGGTTCGAATAAAAATCGAAATAAAGAATTTAAAGAATTCGAAAGAAGACTTTCACTATTACAAATAGTAGCGGATAATCTTCTTAAGATTTTTATTGTATTAATGCAGAATTATTTACTTATCAAATTATTTATCAATATGTATATACTCTCAAAGACACATCTTATTAAAATTAATTTAATTACGTAATTCAGGATAAATCATAGAATCTTAAGATCCTCATTTCTACTGGAGAACAACAGCCAGTGAAAGTTTGAGATTAATGTCCACTTTTTGAAACGATAACTCTCATTCGCTTTCTCTTACATACAGTATAATTTCTATGGTCTTCAAAACTTATAAACAGAGATTGCGTTAGGTTCTCTCTTTCTCTTTCTCTTTTTTTTTCTCCTTGACGATTTTTATTTATTTATTTTTTTTTTTTAATATTTTGACATTTTAAATATCTCGAATATTTATCTAGGGCAAATTTAATTGTTGCTTTAATCCCTTTGAAAAAAGATATTCTGTCTGATGAACATATATATATATATATATATATATATATATATTCAAGGTTAACGGGTCTATCAACGTCTTCTTTCTATTTTTCTTATTTATCGCTACGACAAAAAAATAAATGAACAGACGGTACTGTTTCGAAGGTCCTCATTTGTCCTTGAAAGAAAAAAAGGAAAAAAGAAAGAAGACGATTTTTTATTTTCGTTCAAATTTATGTTAATTATTCTACTTTTTATTTTGATCGATCATATAACGATATGAATTTATCGATGATTGTATATTTTTATTAATCTCAGATATCGAACAAAGAGATAAACAATATTCACGTTCCTGGTTAACTTTGATGAATAAATTGTATAGAATGATAATAATACAAATAATCTATTATTTAATTTTACAGTGGATTGGATTCATCATCTTGTTTCCAATGTATATCCCTGCTGAAGACATTAGCTCGTGGTGGAAGAACAATCATTTGTACGATTCATCAACCCAGTGCAAGATTATTCGAAATGTTCGATGCGTTATATACTTTAGCCGAAGGTCAATGCGTTTATCAAGGATCTACTTCTCAGCTGGTACCTTTCTTAAGAACAATTAATCTGAATTGTCCAAGTTATCATAATCCAGCTTCTTTCAGTAAGTAATTCTATCAGAGGATGATCAATTTTATTAAAAAAAAAAAAAAATAAAAGAAAAGCAAGAAAAAAGGAAAAAAAAATCTTATGATCGTCGAGTCGTCTTAACGAATTTAATTACAAATTTTATAGTAATCGAAGTCGCTTGTGGAGAATACGGTGACAATTTAAAAAATTTGGTGAACGCGATTAAAAATGGAAAATACGATATACGCGAAGGCCATCCGTTTCCTGATATCAAAAATGAAGGTTTGAATAATTCTGGAGCAAACTCTAGTTTCGAGAAGGACGTAGAATCAATTGAAAATCAACGAGAAGTTAAAGATAAAAAAAATGTCAATAACATGGAGGAAAAATTTCCAGAAAATGAACAAATCAAGGAAATCAATAATGGTGGAATTATTCCGAGTTATGTCACAAACGATATTGTTAAACAAGGTACATTGAACTTTTCTTTTTAATCATTATCTACTCTTTTTTTACCTATGAAATACATCTTACTTATTTATTAATTATCAAAAGTTTTCTCTCTCTCTTTCTCTCTTTCTTGAAATATATCTCAATGAAATAAAAAAAAAAAAAAAACAATTTTTTATTTTAATCACAGCTCCCGAAGTAACGATACCTATTTCTAACGAAAAAGACAACGTCAAGACGGCACTCCTCGACAACACGATCATCGTTACACCGGAAAGATATCCTATCTCAGAAATCGTACAATTCTGGATCGTTTTGAAGAGAGCGTTACTTTTCAGTCGAAGAGATTGGGTAAGTTATAAAGATGGACGAAAAAAAGAAAAGAAAAATAACAAAATGTTTCATAATAATAATATGTATTTTATAAATTTTGATAGACTCTGATGTATCTTCGTCTATTTGCTCATATTCTGGTAGGCTTTTTAATAAGTGCACTTTATTACGATATTGGTAATGATGGTGCTAAAGTACTAAGCAATCTTGGATTTTTATTCTTCAACATGTTATTCCTTATGTACACGTCCATGACTATTACAATTTTATCCTGTAAGTATATTGATTGATCTCGTATTTTATTAGATTAAATAGAAAAAGCATTTGATTGATCAATGTCCTTGCTTATTACAGTCCCGTTAGAACTTCCAGTACTCCTCAAAGAGAATTTCAACAGATGGTATTCTTTAAAAGCGTATTATTTAGCCCTCACTGTGTCGGACATACCTTTCCAGGTAAATCAAGACAATTTTTCTTTTATTAATATATTTGTTATATTTCGAACTGAACTGTTATCGAACAAGAAGAAAATTATTATTATTATTATTATTATTAATACCATTTGTATACATTATATATCGACTTCTTCTTCCAGGCTATTTTTTGTATAATCTACGTAACAATCGTTTATTTTCTAACGAGTCAACCGGCTGAGATAATGAGATTCAGCATGTTCCTAAGTGCCTGCCTGTTGATATCATTCGTCGCACAATCAGTAGGTCTTGTCGTCGGTGCTGCCATGAATGTACAAAATGGTGTATTTTTAGCGCCAGTAATGTCAGTACCGTTCCTATTATTCTCGGGTTTCTTCGTCAGTTTCGATGCCATTCCTGTTTATCTTAGATGGATAACTTATCTTAGTTACATCAGATATGGTTTTGAAGGAACAGCATTAGCTACTTATTCCTTCGCACGAGAAAAGCTCAAATGCTTCCAGGTAATGACTTTTTATATGACACTTGATTAATAATAATTAATGAACTTCTTAATATATCTCGACGATCATTAAAATTTATAGAAACGGAATGAATTACTTTCCTTTTCTTTTTTTTTTTTTTTTCTTTTATGTAAATCATTGATTATTTATTCTTTCGGTCTTAGTTGATTATTAAATATTCTATCTCATGATTAGTTGCGATAACGAGAGAAAAAAAGGAAAGAATTTAATTAATGAAAAAAGTTTTTCGAGTCGATTACAACGATTGACGTATTATTTGTTTTGGTAGACTTTCCTGTTATCATTAATACGACGAGGAATGATCGATCGTGTTTCATTCACAGGTATACTGCCACTTCAAAAATCCAGAAACGACATTAGAGGAACTCGATATGCTCGATGCCGATTTCACTCTGGACATTCTTGCTCTTCTTTTGATATTCGTTGTTCTACGAATTGCTGCGTATCTGTTTCTCCGTTGGAAATTGAAGTCAGCACGATAATAACCATCAAATTCATCAATTGTATTTCTGTCTTTTTTTTATTTTTCTTTTTTTATTTTTTTGTAAATTCACGATCTCGACGATAGTGAAACGATTAAGAAAGAAACATTTCTTGTTCTACGAAAAGATTCCAAGATTGATGGATCTTTTTTTACCGGTGCTATCGAATATTTTTTGAACTTGAACAATTACATGTTGAACATCTTTTGATCCGCTTGCCGATGCTTCATGTAGAAATATGGAAGATAATCTACTATGTGTATGGAACCAGAGAAGATTGTGCCGAAATGAAATCGAGAAAAATATAACATGGAGAGCCTTAACCGTTTGATTGCGAATACCGTATTATTTAAAGGTATCAAATTTTTTGTAGGATACGTACAATCTGTGATCTTTCTATTTAGGTAAATACGATGTGAAAAAAATTTTGTTTTATAAAAATATATGTTTTATATATATATATATATATTATATATATATATATATAAATTTCTTTTTTTATTTGTTTTCTCTCTCTCTCTCTCTCTCTCTCTCTCACACACACACACACACTCTCTCTCTTTCTCTCTCTTTCTCTCTCTTTAATAATACATAAATAATATATAAATTGATCAATAATTGTTCAAACGTAATAAATTATTTCGTCACAATTCTAGGCTAACAAACAAAAGCTTGTTTGCAGCCAAACGGTTAAAGAAAATAACATAGAAAGAAAAAAAGGAAGAAACAAAAGAGAGATCTTCAAAATGTTCAGTCTCAAAATTTTTCACAAGAAAATTTATCGTTTAACTTTTTTTTTCTATTATTATATTGTATGAGCCTAATCTATAAAATAATTTATTTATCTTTAGTTTCTAATTACTCTATATATAGACGATGATGGTTATCTATAAGTTAATCGCTTTTTTTATTCAGGGTACTATCTTTCTCTCTAATGCTATTATTATTTACAATTATTACCGTTATTATTATTATTGTTATTATCATTGTAATTATTCTTATTATTATTATTATTACTATTATTACTATTATTATTATTATTATTATTATTATTATTATTATTATTATTATTACGATCACTAATACTATTTCTACTACAATTAGATTTTTTATAACAAACTGATTATGAATATAAATTCTCGACTTATAAATCATTCACGATCATTATGAAATCATTTATGAGATCATTTGTCAATGATCATTCGTTAACAAAAAATAGATAGAAAAGAAAAGTATGATCTTTTTTCTTCTCTATCCTTCATTTTACTATTTTTTCAATAATTATCACTCTCGTAATTCATAAACACAAAACAACCTTTCATAGTCAATAATAATAATTATTATACTGCGGATGTTTATGCAAATGTATAGTTTTATGGAAAAACAAAAAAAGAAAAGAAAAAAGTAGCATTTAAGACGGATAAAAATTTATTATGTCATGTATATATTATAACAATGTAGATTTTATTCTGTATAATGTATCGTAGATATGATTTACATATTTTACGTAACTGATATATATATATATATATATATATATATATATATATATATATTCAGGAATATAGACATTTGTTTAAAAAGTAATTAATTTTATAAAAATAATTATATATAATAATATTATTTACAAGCAGTAAAAGCTGATAATATATTTTCAATATATTATCACTTCTATCTTACATATTTAATGAATTTTCATTTTTATATCTATTCAAATTCTTCAAATATTCGCAGATTAATAATTATGATTTGTATATTATTCCACCTGTTTTATTTTCTTTTTCT
The DNA here is from genome assembly GCF_905475345.1 of Vespula vulgaris. Classification (NCBI taxonomy): domain Eukaryota; kingdom Metazoa; phylum Arthropoda; class Insecta; order Hymenoptera; family Vespidae; genus Vespula; species Vespula vulgaris. The sequence goes on along the minus strand of NC_066596.1, from coordinate 3,260,864 downwards.
TGTTTTTCTGTTTATTAACGTATGACTGTGACTGTATGAATGTAAAAGGGTTTTACGATAATACGTATGTTATCAAAAGTTTTTTTCTAATCTTCTCATTTTTGATTATCAATGGAGAAAAAAAATAGATTTTTAGCTTACGGTACTAACACATAATTTTGTGTTATCTTGCCGCGATAATTACTGTACATGATAAGTGAGTTAAATATTCTTATTCATACGCATTATACATTATGAATCTTCCATCTTTTATCTTTCAGTTCAATCGATATATGAAAAAACCATAATTTCGAAAAGATAAATTGATTAACAAACAAAAATTTACAATATTAATCTAATCTTTGAGAAAGAAAAAAAATAAGAAGCATTTCATTCCTTCAATATAAATAAGTATTTTATATACCAGAGAGATTTATTTCATATATAAGAAAGAAATATGAATTTATGAGTCTATTAAATGTCGATTAAAAAAAAAAACAAACAGATACATATATATATATATATAAATTTTATTCTGGCAATCGTGCCTAACGGGAGTGGTCGTATTACATATACATGTATGTACATATACTTTAGTTTCAAATTTTTTCTGGTCTTTTATTTGTTTTTTTATCGTAGAATATTCGATCCTCTATACATATATACATTTAAACGTGTGTGTGTATATATATATATATATATATATATATATATATATATATATATATATATATATATATATATGTTTATATATATTTTATTTTTATTTATTATTTTATTAGTTTATTATATATATTAGGTGTAAAATAATATTTACAAAAAATAAAATATTTTTTTCTTCAAATTGTTCTTTTGTATATATATATATATATATATATATATATATATATATATATTTTTTCTTAATATATATTTGGTATTAAAATCCTTTCATAAAGTCACTATAACTTTATGATTTAAAAGAATATCAATCAGATTAATATGGAGCAATTAGAGATTAATAATTAGAGATTTTAATAAGGAGGAATATGAAGCTTTATTAATTTTTTATCGCAATATAAAGATAGGTTAATAAAAATTAATAAAAAAAAAAGAAAAATCCGAATGATATTGATGAAAATATTTTAGAAAAAAATTATCGGTATAAAAAACTGTATCTATATATACATATTATATATATATATATATATATATATAATATTTATATAATGTATATATATATATATATCTTTTTATTTAATTATTAAACGACGTGATATTTTATATATAGTATGTGATAAAATGAGAGATCAGTAAGCAGAGATCTTTACGCATGTAATAGATATATATAATTATCAACTATGTTTAGAATTTCGAAAGGATTATTATAAAAATGTTCATTTATTTTTTCGAAAATATTACGGATAAATCTAATTTATCAAGAAAGTGAAGCTGTTTTTTCGACAAAAAAAGAAATGAATCAGAGATATAATTTTACAATAGAAAGTACAGTTCGAGATTTTTCTTTTTGATCTTTAATCCAAAGTTGAATTCATTGAAATAATAGTCAATATCATAATAACGAAATATAAATTTACATATACATTTTCGTGTCCCTTTTTTATGAACTCGTTTAATAATTTATCTTACATTTTATAAAAAACTTGGAAGAAAGAATTGAAAATTAATAAGAACATAATTGAAAAAACTGAAACTGGTTTTTTCTGTATCTACGATGTATGAGATTAAAAAAATTTTACTACCAAGAAAAAAAAAGAAAGGAAAAAGTAACAAGACGGGATTGATCAAATCAAATGAGAGATTGTGATTCCTTTTTTTTTTTATACAAGCTGCATAGCAATTAAGGACAAATCCCAAGATATTCGCAGATTATAATACATTAGGTTGATCCATAAATAAAAAATTTGTAAGATAAATATGGACGAATATCTTATATTATATACTTTGTTCTTCGTAGCTTTATCATCCTGTCTTAATCATTGTTACATGTATTGTATTACATGTATTGCGTGTAAAGTGATTATATAATTATAATTAAAATAATTTATTAAAACTTGACGACGATATAATTTATCTTTTTTCGAAGTTTAAAAAATAAAAAGAAAAAACCGATTCACCTCTCCCGTTTAAAATGTTTAAAACTGAATGACATCTTCCATTAACAATATGTTAATTCGAAGATTATTATGACCGATCACGATGATCTAATACTTGTGTTAGCACACGCATATAATCATTAAACTATCAAATTGTATAACTCGTCATTATAATATTATCCATTACGTAAAATCATATTAAAATTTAATTGAATTTATATATGATCCAATATATCCAAAATTTTTCATATTTTTTAATGAACGAAAAATTTCGATTTGATTATTATAACTCATTACAACTCAACTATGTACTGTATACGATAATTGTTATTATTTTCACTGATATGTCAGATAACAGACATATCAACAAACGATTTAATATTCCTCTCTACGTTCGTTTCTCGTTTTTGTCTCTCGATTGGATAGAGAAAGAAGAAGAAAAAAAGAGAAGAAAGAAACACGCCAGAATAGAAGAGGAGGAGGAAGAGGAAGAGGAGGAAGAAGGAGAAAAAACGAATTTGAGAGATCGTAAAGTAATAGAGGAAGGAAAGAAGGTCAACGATAGAAGAAGAAAGACAAGAATAATACTAACACGTAAGAAAAAAAAAAACAAGTATACAAGCCCTACTTGAGTTCCAATTCGGAGCATGCGTGGTAGTATCGTATAAGCAGCGGCGTTCCTACTATAGGAACTCCCCCAAGTTAAAGTCTAGAAGGCGTTAGCCAAGCTTGCAGTCAGTTTGCCGCCACTATTCGCACGGTATACACATATTTTTCTTCTTTCTTTCTTTTTCTGTCTATTTCTCTACCTCTGTTTTTCTCTTTCTCACCCATGTATTTTTCTCAAGAGTTACTTCGTTAGAAAATCGTGAGATAGGTATATCTTAAGATCACAAGTATAGTTTAGATTTAGAAAATTCAGATAGTGGGAGATCGTGAGAGTGAAACAGAAATAGGTTATTCTTCTTTCTTTGTGTGTGAGTACTATCTGTCTGTCTGTCTCTCTCTCTCTCTCTCTCTCTCTCTCTCTCTCTTTCTCTCTCTTTCTCTCTCTTTCTCTCTCTTTCTTTGTATCTACACCGACGAAGTTCATCTCTTTTACTCTATCTCTATCTCTATCTCTATCTCTTTTTCTCTTTCTCTTTCTTTGTCTTTCTTTCTCTACCTCTTTTTCTTCCTATCAATCTTCTACGTTCGTTCATTCGTACGTTCGCACGACGTACATATACGTTTATTCGCCCAATCGTTTCATAAAGATATTCATTATTTTAATCTATTATTAGATTTATATGTAAAGAAAATTCTGTACGTACGTGTGTGCACGCGCGCCCGTGTGTGTGTATGTGTGTGTCTGTGCATATGTGTTTGCGTGTTTGTATACGTGTTCTTTTTTCTCAAACAAGAGAAAATAATATTTTTAATATTTTCTTTAATAATATGTGTACGACATTCATTGATATTGAGAATTTATTTTTATTTCTATAAAAAAACTTGTTTCTTTCGCACGATATAAATTCGAGTATTTAATAGATTAAACATTTATACTTATTATTTATACAAATTTTTATCTCTCTGTTTGTCCATTCGTCTGCCTATCTGTCTATCTGTCTCTCCTCTCTCTCTCTCTCTCTTTTTCTTTCTCTCTTTTTCTTTTACGTGTTGCATACAGAATCTCGTGTTTCATACAAAATTTATTAAATGCGATATGATAAGGACTTGTTTTGTCATTTTCGTTTCAATCTGACTTACGAACGAATATGTCTTGCTTAAGAAAAACAAAATAAAAGAAGAAAGAAAAAGAAGAAAAAGAAATAAAAAAGGGATCATGGGTCTTTTCTTACGAGCAGAATATTAAGTCATCTGGCATGATAAAAAAGTGAAAAGAAAATTAAGAAACAAATTTGATTGAAGTTATATTTCCAACGCATTCAGTTGAAAATTACAAATGATTTTAGTTAATTCCATGATCACGAGTACGTACATTCGTGTTAAACACAAAAAATGCTAAAAGGAATTAGAAACATTTGTCGAGAAAAATTAGAAACGTATTGTAAGTTAATCGATTAAATTTAGCTAAGGTCAATCTTTTTTAAATGAAATAAAAAATCGATAGAAACGAAAAAAAATATTTACTTGTTTTCGATTTGTTATCTTTCTATTATATCTTTACCCGTGATTTTGCGAGTTAATCTTTTACACATCTCGATCAAATTTCATGATAGTGATTAATATTTTGATGCGTTGGAAAAGAAGATTATATAAATACAATTTTCATTCACTTTATCATTTCACTACAGTCGAATTTTCATTGATCGATCAATACATTGTAAAATTGTAACTTTTTTACTTCTTTTTCTTTTCTTTTTTTTTTTCTTTTTTTTTTATCACTTCGACACATACATTAAACGCGTTATAAATATATTGAAAAGGTTTTTTTAGTAACTGTTCTAATGGAACATTTCGTAAAAAAGAAGGAGAATATTTCTACGACTAACTTCAATAAAATTATAATTATATATATCCTAACGTTATGCAATAATTATCGAGCATTGAGAAAAACCTGAATTCTTAATAAACTCGAATAATGATTTCTAATTGCGTATTATAATGAAAGAAAATAAGGATTAAGATGAGGAAATTATATTTTGTAGGTGTTGATTATAACGATATTCAATCGATGAAATCTAATCGTGATTGAATATATTACACACACGAGTTATAAATTCTATCGGCCATAAACATTAATATTTATATATATGTATATAAACTTGCGTAAATATTTGTTATTTTTCTAATTAAAATGAACTTTTTATCAAACCGGTTTTAAATGTGACAATATTATTGTAATCAAAGCGTCGATTTTTTCTTTTTTTTTTTCTTTCTTCATATTTTTATCTTTCATTACATTAAAATGGAACGTTTAATAATTTATACTATCGGTGGGTTAACATTGTCGAATAATTTATTTTTGATATCTAGCAAAGTTTTTCGAATTCAATGCATGTCACGTAAATTTTTATTTGATCGAGGAAACACAAACATTTCTTTGAAATATTAACGACCCATCTCTCTCATTGAGTTCTAATTCGATATCATCGAGCAGGTAGAATAAACGCATGCGCATATACAGTAAAAATAGAGGTTGATGAACGAGAAAAGTGTCTGCCATTGATTAACGTACCTATTCTTTTTTAAACATATTTGTATCACTTTCGATTTATTTAATGCCTTTTGTAATACACTTCAAAGAAAAAAAAAGAGAGAGAGAGAGAGAAAATTATTAACATCAACAAAGACATTGATTCGACTTATTTTTTATGAAAAGAAAAGAATAAGAAAAAAGATCAAAAAACAAGTATTTTGAAATATTATTTTATATTTGATTTTACAATTCGCACATAAGACTTTGTTTTGAACATATTTGAAGATGTTATTTTTACATAATCATATAAATTCTTCATATTTTCCTACAACAAACATACAAGTATAAAAATAACGAAATACATATTACTATATTATTCCGTATGTCAGTGACGCAATGTTAGCAATACAATCCGTCTGCAATGATCATTTTTTATTCTGAATTTGAATATATTAATAACAACTTCTTCGCTCACTTTTTTATTCGTATAAGAGTATAATAGTTTAATCCTATAATCGATTTCTTCTCATTACGTGTTTATAAAATGAAAAAAAAAAGAAAAAGAAAAATAAGGAAAAAGAAAGAAATTATTCGTTTTTATTTGTTAATATTTAAACAAATAACTTTTATTAGAATAATATGCATGTTTTGTTTAAAATAATCACTTTTAAATATTACAACCGGAAATTTATATTCTTGTAAACTTGACCAATTGACATTTCACTAATCGTTGAACTTATTTATCGACCTACATATCTGTCTTATTTATTTTTACTTACATATCTATGTTAGTTATTTCGGGTGATTAAAATTAGAAGGAAAAAAAAAAAGGAAAAGAAAAAAAAAGAACAAGAAAAACTCAGTTCTCTTTTTTTTAATGATTAGATCAATAGATAACAATTGGTATTATTTATTTAAATGATATACTTTTTACAGAGAGATATTAATAAGTTTTAATATTTCTCAGCATTATTCTATGATTCATTCATTATATATTCATTGCTATGCATTAATGTTTTTCATTGAATAGTCCTTATTTATATATGTGTAAAAACTCGAGATACACATAAGTAATCTATGATGAATGTCTGTTTAGATAAATGTCAAAAGGTCGCTTATTATTTCATTACTAAATATAACATGAAACAAAACGACAAAGAAATAATTTTATTACTTACTAATTGTAAGTATAAACAACAAAGTTTATGAATAACGTTGACAGTAACAAATATTGCATTAAAATTATTCACAAAATAAAAGATAAAAAAAACGAGAAAGAGAGAAAGAGAGAGAGAGATTCGTCTCTCGACGAATATATTTAATCAAAAATTAATTTAATTCACAATTGTTCTTATTTTCTGTTTTTCAGAAATAAACCAAAAACCGGATCAATTTTCAAAAGAATGCATCCTGCATTGAAAACTTTTTGAATTATCAAATACATTGGTGGTAAATATTCATCATGGATTCAAATGTAAACATATTCAGTAATTCAGAAGAGAAGAACGATATCACAAAAGATAAATCGTACAATATCGAAGTCTCGACGGATTTAGGACATCTTATGAAATTGGAACCATTGGACATTGAATTCAATGATATAGCTTATAGCGTGCCGATAGGAAAAAAAGGTAAGCCAGATAAGAACAAATTATTCATATAAAAAAAGAGAGAGAGAAAAAGCAAAAAGAAAAACTAAAAAACATCCATCGTTATTTCCTATCGACAATTTTATTGATACACGTTGGAAATAAATTGTCTTCTTTTCTTTTCTTTTTCTTTTTTTTTTTTTTCTTTTTTTCCATTTACATGCTCATCCTATTTTAAAATAAGAAATTCTAAAGAAGATAAAACAAGTTCTGTTTTCTTTTCTTTTCTTTTTTTCTCTTTTTTTTTCTCCTTTTTTATCTTTTACCACGAAGGCCACATTACCTCAATTAACAATCTGAATCATTGCATTTCGAAGTATACGTCATTGCGTACGTCTGCAGTAACATATATATACATACATACATATACATATGTATGTACATAGATAATAAAGATAAAAGATAAGAAATGTTTTTCTCTCTCCTTTTTTCTTCTTCCCTCGTATTATTTTTCTTCTTGTTTCTTTTTTTTTGTTTTTATCCTATGAACATTCTATATCATTATTAGACCGAACGTGTTTTTCCTTCGAATAAATTCTAGTAAAGATTGCAATGATAAAAAAAAATATAGTTGAAACATTAGCGAGAGATGCGATGGATAAAATTAAAGATGCTTGTATACTTAAAAAAAAGAAAAACCCACAAGATGTTATGCAATCGATCAATCGATTGAAATAATTTACCATCAATTTTCATTTCACTAATTATCGATTTGATGGATAAAAAAGAAAACTTAAATATACAAATGATTTAACAACTGTTAATTAACAATTTTTCAAGTGTTTGAAAGAGTGTTTTTAAGAGAGAAAAAAAGTATCAATGATAAAAAAAAGAGATAAGATAAAAATAAATATTTCAAATAAGATCAGTAGAAATTATTTTATAAAAAATATCCAAGAACATAAAAGCAGAGTCACGGTGAATGTCCGAGAGATATATTCTGTTATAATTATTATCATTCGGGATAGCATTATAGTGAAACAGTGACGTTTCACTTTCTATCCACCCACAACATGAATCTTTCTCACTCTCTTTCTTTCTCTTTCAAAATAAAATATCAAATGAGTTTCTTTGTAGTCATCGATTACGTAATGTTTTAGATCCATACATTTACATCGTTTTTTATTTTATTGAATCGTTAGAAATGCTTTTAACGTCTGTTCAAAGTTCTTCACTAATGATGCAAATCCTTGAATATATGTTTATTTTCATAATTACATAAAATAGCATTGATAATTTCCATAAAACGGCTACATTTATTTTAACATAACGTAAACATTTAAATGATAATAATTTTTATAATTCAATTAATTTCTTCGTATAATTACGAATTCTACAAATCAATTTTTAAAGTTCAATCGATCATATTTCATTCACAAAAATATGCAATAGTTAGAAGTGTCTCATACATATGTATATATAAGATAACTTTATAATTTATTACCGACGTTTGATGATACTCATAGATTTGCATAATTAATGAAATTTAACATTTCGTTGAAGCTAAAAATTAGTATAACCTCGATTAGAAAATCCCTTGAGATAGGATAAAATAAAGTAATTCGCTTAAACGATAATGTGAAAGTGATGAAAAGAAGTATGACAGTGAAGGTTACTACTTTCATCGATAATTCTTCTTTACTAAAAGGCAAACCCGTTCGTATCGTTTAAATCGAAAACTATTCTGAGTTGACAAGAAACATCATTGAAATAGTCGAGATACTTTCGTTATAAACATTTCCATTAAATTATTGCTTTTATAAATAAAAAAAAAACTGTGAACTTGAAAAATTATTACTTTGAATGATTTTTACTTATAATTAACAAAATGATATTCTTATTAAAGTTAGTTCTCTCTATCTATCAATCTATCTATATTTATTTCTTAAAATTTATTAACATACATATATTTCATTCTACTGATTCATAATTACTATTAAATTTATCCTTCTTGGATTAAATAACTCCAAAAAATGATCTTATCATACTAATGTATATTTAAGAATATATGATTTTTTCTAACAAAATATTATAAATGTTTCGTAGCAAAAAAAAAAAAAAAGAAAATTAATACTATCGACATATCATTTCTTTAACACATTAATTATTTCTTTTTTTATATCGTTTACGTTAGGCAATTAAAAAAATCTGAATGCGTGGATATCTGTAATTTATTTTCATATTCGAAGTTCTCTTTTTTCTCTTTTGCTCTTTTTATATTTATCAAAGGAAAACGTAATCTACCTTAATAATTTTTCATTTATCTTATAATTATCTTTCTATATCACTTTAATAAAAACTTGTTTAATTTTATTTTCATTAAAATATTGATAAACTTTATACCAACTTAAAATAGCCATCTCTGTTAAGAAAAAAAAAATATATATATACATATATATATATATATATATATATATATACATAAGCATTAGAATGTTCGTATAAGATCCTTAGAACTATAACTAAATAATAAAAACATGATTAGGATAAATCGTAAACTCTATTATAACAAAAAAGTATAAAAATAGTGCAGAATGCATAAGATCTATCCATTCGTTTCTAATGTTAAAATTTCTAATGTCAATGATAAAAAAATGAAAAGAAAGAAGAAAACGATATTACCAGTAGCCTTTGTAAAGTTTGTTAACGCTTAAATTGTTAAGACTTAGAAAAAGAAAAGAGAGAAAGAAAAACAGTCTTTTGTACGCTCAAATGCCTCGTAAATCTTCGAATTATGTTGAACGTTTCCGTACTGTGCAAAAGATGCGAATGAGTGTGCACTTTTACGAAGCAGGAAAATACCAAAGAAAATGTAATATATAATAGAAAGGTTAAATTGCTTTCCGCTTGCTGGAGACGTCAACCAGTTGGAGAACAAATGCTTTTGTAGCCAATGATTTGTTGCCAGAGGCGAGAACAAGAAAGAAAAAATGGTCTTCTTTTATAATTTGAATGACTATATTGAATTAAATTAAATACATAAAGCATAATAAATAAATATATATATATATACACACACACATATATATATATATACTTATATATGTATACTTACATAGATATCTATAAATAAAAAAATGTACCTCATAAGTTTAGCATATATATTATGAATAATACTAACGCGAAGATCATCGTTTTAACTCGTTATTTTCCTCTTTTTTCATTTTATTTTTTTAGATATTTTTAAATATTATTCGTCTTGTTTTTTAATATATGTATATATCCACGTGTTTAATATTATCATATATTTTTATTCGACATTTATATTTTTTATATATAGAATTTTTTTATATACAGAAAAGATATGTTCTTTTTTTTTTACAAATTTTTTACTTTTTCTTTCATTTCTTTTCTTCTTTTTTCCCTTATTTTATACAATATTGCTTGCTCATTTTTTTATACTCATTACATCTACCCATGTATATATTTATGCATGCATACGTAGGATTACAATTAAGGAGAAAAAAATAATTGTTTAATTATGCTTGAAAAAAAAAGGAGTGGAATGAAAATTACTGATGCTACTGATTTACATAATGCAACGTAAATATTATGTGCAAAAATTATTGAATAAATTTTTATTATTTTAAATTATTTGCAATTCCGTATCACATATTACATTTGCATATTGCTTCTTACATATATTCTTGCAAGATCTTCTTTTTCTAATTTATGCATGAGTAGATAGAGTACGAATTTCTTATTCGTTAATAACGCATTCCCATCTTTTTATCTGGCTTTTATAGGATCTAAAGTAATATTAAGAGGAATCAGTGGTCAATTTAAATCCGGTGAATTGACCGCCATTTTGGGTGCTTCCGGCGCGGGAAAATCAACTTTATTAAACATTCTTGCTGGATATAAGTAAGTATTAAATGAATCCATAAAATATTATAATTAGAGAAAGAAGAAAAAAAAAGATACAAAGGAAGTGTTTTAATGACTTGTTACGTTTAGCATAATTAGAATTTAAAATAGATATTTTCCGACCGATGGAATGTAGTAGTACGTGTTAAAAGTAAAAGGTCATGAATATTTTGAACTCGAACGTGGCAAGGGAAATTAAACTTTGAATAGATTTACTTTGAAAAAAAATAATCTAAAACCAAGTTAAACGATGATTAAATAAATTATCGATTCGAAAAAAAAATTTTGTTATAAAAACGTTGATTAGAATATCAGTTATTACGTAATTTTATAATCATATTATGCTCTTAATTATCGATAAACTAGTTTACGATATCATTGAAAGTGATCTATTTAAAGGAACTTCTTTTTTTCTCTTTTTCTCTCTCTTTTCTTTTCTTTCCTTTTCAATTTCTATATGTTAATATCATTATATTATTTTTTTTCTAGATGCGAAGGGGCCACTGGTTCGATAAATGTTAATGGACAGCCAAGAGACGTGAATGAATTTAAAAAAGGTTCTTGTTATATAATGCAGAATGATTTAATTCAACCTAAGCTTACTATCTATGAAGCAATGTGTTTTGCTATCGATTTAAAACTTGGCTCGAAGTTAACGAAAACAGAGAAATCAGCAGCAGTAAGTGAATAATTCTTTTTTTCTTATTTTCATAAAATTAAAATAAAATAAGAAAGAGAAACAAAAAGAAAACGAAGAAAAAGAAATATAGTAGTCGTAAAAATAATTAATATTTTGATATACGTATCCGATTGTACTATCTCTCTTATGAATCTTATTTTAATCTGTTATTAATTAATTAACACATTATACGAATATAAATGTATAAACTTATAAAAAAATTTTAGATAAAAGAAATCATGGAAATATTGAGATTAACTAATGCAAAAAATACAGTTTCTGAAGAGCTTTCCGGCGGTGAAAGAAAAAGACTTTCGATAGCTTTAGAATTAGTTAACAACCCACCAGTAATATTTCTCGACGAACCCACCACGTAAGTTATCAAGAACTTTTCTTTTTTTCATCTTTGAGAAAAAAAGATATTGTAATTTATAAAGACAATCTTATTCTATCTAGAGGTCTCGACGAGGTATCCTCGGCGCAATGCATCTTACTTCTTCAAAAATTAGCAAAACGTTTAGCGAGAACCGTAATCTGTTCGATTCACACACCAAGTGCATCGATTTTTTCTAAATTTGATAATGTTTACGTTATGGCAAATGGACAATGCGTTTATAGAGGATCTTCCAATAACGTGGTATCGTTTCTTCACCAAATTGGAATTGAATGCCCGATTCATTATAATCCAGCCGATTTCAGTAAGTCATTTCGAAAGAAAACGAAATTTTACGATTTCATGTATTTTTTTTTCTCTTTTATATTTAACAAAAAATTTATATCATTATTTAATATCATATTTTATATGATTTTTTTTTTCTTTTTCTTTTTTTTTTCTTTTTATAGTCATTGAAGTTTCGACAGGAGAATATGGACAAGACTACATCGAACGAATGATCACTTACGTAAATACAAAATTACCAATCTTATCGATAACACGATCTACCAAAGAATTCGAGCTTGAAAGAAAACATCCTAGAATTTCATGGTACGAACAATTCGTCACGTTATTTAAAAGGATGATGCTGCAGTTGTATAGAGACAGAGTAAGGAATACAACAAAGAAAGAGAAAAAAACATTAAAAAAAAAATTTGTCACATTTGTGTAAATTGTTTTTATATCATCACTTTATCATTATAGATTATTTGTTTGTATTTTTCAGAGATATGTATACCTCAAGATATCTTTACATCTCTTTACGGGTATTATGAATGGTCTATTATTTTTAAATATTGGCAATGATGGCTCAAAAACCCTCTTCAATTTTGGTTTCTGCTTTATCTGCTTGATAGTCTTTCTTTACATACCGATGTTACCAATATTATTACGCTGTATGTAAAAATTTACTTAAATTTCTAAAAAATTGAAAAAAAAAAAGAAGAAAAACTATAATTTTTATTATTTCAGTTCCTTCCGAGGTCCTTCTGGTCAAAAGAGAACATTTCAACAGATGGTACAACCTCAGTCCTTATTACTGTGCTCTCTCTCTGTCTTATATTCCTGTACAGGTTGGTATATATCTACATGTATATATAAAAAAAGAGATTTAGATTTTAATATTTAGATTTTAAAGAAAAAAATATATACTTATGATATATAATTTTACAGTTTTTCATAACATTTATATACGTTTCAATGGTTTATACGATCACTGGACAACCTCTTGAGTTACCTAGGATAAGCAAATTTTTTGCTATTTGCCTCCTTTGTGCTTTCATCGCTGAAAGTATAGCTCTATCTATTGCCTCTACATTGAGTATGGTGGTACGTAAAATAAACTTATTTTATATGTTTAAGATTTATGTATACTATAAATCATATGTTTCAGAATGGTATGTTCATTGGACCAACAATAGCAGCTCCTTTAATGTTACTCTCTGTACAAGGCATGGGAGATCCCGAACCAATGCCTATTTATCGCACAGTAGTAATGTATTCAAGTTATTTAAGATATGGACTGGAAGGACTCATAGTAGCAACCTATGGCTATAACAGAGAAAAACTGCCATGTCCAATAGAAGAAATTTATTGTCACTACAGTGCACCGAAAGAATTATTGCGAACAATGAGTAAGAAATATTTCAAACAATTTGTAGAGTTTCCTAACCAAATTATACGTTCATTTCTTTTTCAGAGATGGAGCATACCGTTTTTTGGATAGATATTACAGTCCTTATAATCATTCTTATTATCCTAAAAGCAATTACATTCTACTTATTGAGACAACGAATACAACCAAATAAAACTTTTCAAGCTCTCCAGCTCATTGGACGGATAGTAAAGAATCGTTTTAATAGTACCTGATGACTAGTAATTTTAATTAGAATAGTTTTCAATGATGTTAACTTGAAAATTTACTTGTATTATACTACTATTATATTTTGTAATGGTAACTAATCAAAACTTTTTTTATCAAAACTTTAATTTAGAAATCAATGGAAGATTTTAACTATTTCTAATAGAAAAAGACAATTTTAGTTGAAATTTAATTCCAGATTATATCAAGGTCTAGGCCTTATAAAATTTTACAAAATATTAGTTAGATATAAGAATAATCTTTTATATAATCTTTTATATATATTAACAACTCTCTGACACAACTCTCTTGTTTTTATAAATATTATAGATTGTGATTATTAAGAGTATTGTACAAAATATTATTTTTTATATTAACATATATCAAGAGTAATAATGAATTTAAGTACTATGAGTCATTAATGTTCCTGATACAAGCACAAAGAAATATAGACCAAGTTCTTTCTGCAATTTGTGAACTTTAAAAGAATGTTTATCAACTTCGAACATATAGATTAGTAAATCTAATAAAAATATAAAAGTGGCACTAAATATTTTGTAAATTTAATAAAACAAAAAATTGTTATGCGTACCTATACAAGATTACAATAACTGGCAATACTTTTTAATTTATAGAATCAATCCAAAACAAGAAGATGAAGAAGTAATTGTAAGGTAAGTTGCTGAAAAAATTGTTATCTTCTTTTTATATAATATTAATACAACTTACACGTATTAACCAGCAAAAAGAAATTTGTTATTTGTTTCTATTCTAAAGTTCTCTTTTATGAATAAGATGGCGCTGTAATATTTACACACGAAATTTAACCACGAAAGCATAGAGATACAACGACGCTAGCTTCACGGATCGATTATCAATTATTGTTTTATAATGATCTAATAATAAATATAATTAACGTTTAATCCCTTTAATTTTATACAAAAGATTGAATTTAATACGTCTTCGATCAAGTCTCATAAATCGTACAATTGTGCAACACTCATAAACATATACTCATCTTCTAACAATTCAATTTCATTTTTACTATTTATAAGAATTATACAACGAAACATTTTTCGATATATTCGTCTTATTCAAAACAATTCTCGAGGATATAGTGAGAATAAATGGAATATCAAAAATTATTGGATACCGTCGATATTTTAGGTTACGCGGGAATATGCACAAGCACGGAATTTTCTCAGCTTTTAAAAAATTCCCTCTTGATATTACAAAAAGAAAATCACTTTCGAAAATGTTATTATTGGGGTAAAATAAACGGCATACAAAAAGATTATCACATCGCTTTTGGATACGAGAAAGATTGTATGAACGGACAAATATATTACTACAGGTTATAAAGAAAGGTCTACGTAAAAAAAGAAAAAAATAATAAATTAATTAAAAAAAGAAAAAAAAAAGAAAAAACATTAAACGATATATAATTAAAATATAAATAATTGTTCGATCTCTATACAGTATGGATGGATTAAATTGGTTGTTATTACCAAAGTCACAAAAATATGCAAAATTTTTAACACCTCTGGCCGTTAACAAATTCGAAGGAGAACCATCGTTTGCTACGAATGTTTACGATTCTAATCCACCATTTCCACCAAACGAAGATCCTAAACATTATTACAACGTATAATAATTGGATCATCGTGCAATTATCTTATCGTTTATCTGGAAAATCTTATTAACGTTCTATATTTTTACGTATTTATTTTATTTTATTTTATTTTATTTTATTTTTTTTTTTTTCCAGGAACCTATACCAAGGGAATTAAAGGAGGAAGATCGTTTAGCGACTATCGTTGAAACAATTAGAGAAGATGCAGCAATTATTCCTCGTGGTGGATGGTTCAAATGTTCGAACGGAGATATCGTAGAAAACGTAGCATTCGAGGGATTAGATTTACCAGACGCATCTAATCTTAAATCCTATTTACATGCACGCCCACCACAACAAAAATGGAATACTAATTTGTTATCAAGACCTGATTACAATTATGCTACCGATTTTCTTGATACCATCGATCTGGATGTTCCTCATGGTATTGAAATTATCTTACTCGTGTTCGAAAATGTATTAATAGAAAAATATGTTAACCTCGAACGATTCTATCGAATGAATATTTCCATTTTTGTTATATATGTATTTACCACGAGATATAAGAAAATATAATATACAACTTACAGGATGCTGGAATCTGCAACTAATTTTGGAAGCACGTTTAATTATCCTACACAGTTTATATTGGCCTGGAATGACATTTTATCACAAGTTGAGTACCCCTCATTACGGTTTTTTATACGTTGGAAATGGTAAGAAGAATATGGATTTACCTTTCATGGTGTAACGTAATAACAAATAAATCGAGAAGATAAATCTCCTTCTAAAAGGAGAAGAAAAGGAAGAAAAGATTATCACCAGTAGTAATATTTGTTCGATTAAATATTAGAAAAACAAAATACAATATAATATCTATTTTATTTATATATATATCTATACAAATATGTAAACGTATATACATTTTGACTATGGTATTACGGTTTTCGCGGGAGCGCAAATAATTCGACCAATCAGAAGGCTCGCCTTAGAGTACATAAGTTGGACCGTTTGAAAAGTACGCCAGAAGATGGCAGCACTGTAACGGCAGAAGGAAGGACGAGTTTCGAGTCGCAGTATACAACGGACACACAGGCGCAGTGACCGGCTTAGAGAGACGGAGTGAAGTGACGTTGCCAGTAACACTGCGAGAAGTCCCGTTTTTATTCTTAGAAATTTCCTCTGGATAATTTGGTCGTCCTTACCGGTAAGTACACATTTTTCATATTATATATATATATATATACACATATATATACGTATATATTTTTTTCTTTTTTTTTCCCTTATTTCTATACCCCTCGTCCATCCGCTTACCCGTCTAACCGCCCGCCCGACTAAATCGCGTACAGAATCACGTATCAATCGTGTCGTTAGATCCGAACGAGAAAACGTTTACTTTCCGATCGGCTAAATAAAATGGAAAAAGAGTTAGAAAGAGGAAAAAGGAGAACGAATACTGAAAAGAAAAGAAACGATGAAAGAAAAAAGAAAAAGCATAGCTTTTTTCAGTGGCTGCCCTTCACAAACCCCGAACGCGTCTTGCCTTGCCTTGCCTTGCCTTGCCTTTGCTTTCCCTTGCTTGTGCCGGGTGACGCCGGTTCATGTCGAAGTATACGTTCTTTCACGAACACGTGAAAGAGAAGGATCCTATCGTCGTAATACCTTCGAAATATCTTCACGATCGATCGGAGTCGAATCACCTATCGTATTTTTTTTTCTTTTCTTTTCTTTTTTTTTTCGTCGTTATGAAGGTCGTCCTACGCGAAAGAAAAAAGTATCAAACTTCGTATCTTTTGTTAGCAACGATATGCATGGATAGAAATTAGGCGCGACGCAGATCGTTTCTTTCTTTCTTTCTTTCTTTCTCTCTTTCTCTTTTTCTTTCTCCATCTATCTATCTTTCTCTATCTTCTCGTCGTTGACAGGCGGCGTTCTCGTCTTCTTCGTTTCCTTCCTTCCTTCTTTCCTTCCTTCCTTCCTTCTTTTTTTCTTTTTTTTTCTTTCTTTTTTTCTTTTCTCATTTGTTCGTTCGTTCGTTCGTTCGTTCGAAATATCCTCCACCGATTTCTACACAATCACGAAAATGGATATTATATTATTCATCACGAAAAGTTTCTCGAAATTATTAAAATAACACGCAATAGAGACGCGACATTTTTTTTTCCTTTACGCGTTAAATACGTGTATGTATATGTGTACGTATATGTAATACACGATAAGAAAATATTATTATTGTTTTATGCGTATATACGTCGTCGTCATATACATGTGTACGTATATCTCTTTCAGATGAACGTTTCAATGTTTCTCTCGATAATTCCTATAGAATTTTGTTTCGTAATAGTAAAATGATATATTAAACGTTAGCAATATGGAGGAGCATGTTTTTTTTTTTTTTTTTCTTTATACATTTCGTTTTCTTTCCCCTCTTTTTCTTTACTAAGATATTTTAGAATATTTAGACAGGAATCGTATAGAAACGATATAATTCGTTAATTTTTTTCTTTTTTTTTTAATTCGTTTACATTTATAATTATGTGTATATTTTCATATTAATATTTTTAGTTTCTTTGTATTGTTAATCGTTGGAACAAACGTTAAATAACCTTTGTAAAGATACATGTATACGTTTTTTTCTTTTCATCAAAGATTATTATTACAATTTAGGTTATCTTAACGTTTCATTTTTCTTTTTTTCTTTCTTCCTTCTCCTTCATCTTTTTCTCTTCTTTTTCTGCTTCTTCTTCACCGAGAAAGTTTGTTCGTAGAATGGTGATATCGTGAAATACGAGACTCTGATTGGTCGATCGAGAAAGCGACCCTCCTGATTGGTGCACATTCGATCGTACTTAGAGATAATGAAATTCATTTCGACGAGAACATTATTGATCTCTCTCATTGGTCCAATCTTCTAATTACTATTACGATTAATTACTATTATTTCTGATTAGTGTGACAATCTGGATTTTGTACGTGCGTATGTGTGTATATATACGTGTGTGCATTTTTATTAATTTTTTTTTTTGTTTTATACGAAATATAATCAACTCATAATTATCGAATAGAAAAACAATAATTGTTATTATTAATATTATTATTAATGTATAGTATAGGACAAGCTTGAATGAATATTTTTTATGGTATATGTTTTTTGTCTTGTTAGTGTATTTTCAGTTGTATTCGTTTGATCTTTCTCTCTCTTACTCTTCCGCTTTTTCTCCGTCTCTCTTACATGTCGCGTTTGTTGAACGATGAAACACACGACCGACTTGATTCAAGGTTAGCTGGGTCAACCTAAATTACAAACCCGTTGGCGAATGAAAAAAAGAATACTTTTTATTCTTTTTCACATCTTCGTTTCTTTCTTTTTCCATTTTTTTTTATACATGATCTGCACGTCGACATAACCTCTCTGTTCGATTTTCTATCTCTTTTTAAAACGATCGACCGTCATCTGATATTTCGTATGTCTGTTTTTTATTTATTTATTTATTTATTTTTTCTTTTCTTTTCTTTTTTTTTCGTTTCACTTCTCACTCTTTATTATAAATATTGTATGATATTCTTTTTATTGGGATCAAATTGTTATTATTGGTTTGAATTTTAGAAATTGAGGTTACTTCTCTCTTTACCACTTTCTTTCTTTCTTTTTCTCTTTCTCTTTCGTTGATAAAGGAGAGTAGGCTGCCTGTTAAGTATCTCAAGCATATCCCCGAGGGTAATAAATTAATCTCATTGTCTGCCAATTACAAAGTTCAGATTCTGTCTTCTTTCTTATTGCTCATTCAAGGTCTACGTTTTCTATGTAATATCATCTTGGAAATTTTCTTTCTCCTTTTTTCGTCGTCTCGTTTCTTTTCATAAAAGAAGAAAAAGAAATAAAAAAAAAAAAAGGAACAAGATTCGCTCTCACAAATTATATGTATGACATGTATATAAATATACACACATCATACGTACGTACATATACATATATATGTACATGTATAGATACATTTATTAGATTAAGGAAGAGGAAGAGATAACGACGAAATTTTATTAGAATCAACAGAGAAACTTCTTTCGTGTCATTTTTATTTTATCAATAAATTTAATTGATAAATTTCTTTTTTCTATTTTTAATTTTTATTGTTATTATTATTATTGTTGTTGTTGTTGTTTTTGCAAATATTAATTAAATTATTTAACGAAATAGAATTTTTTTAACAAACCATATACATATATACTATCGTTTTGATTTACACATAAGGGACATAGGATGAATATTTGCTGATCATTTGCAATACGAATTAAATTCTCATGTGACCTTGATGCATATATGTATATATTATATACACATACATACGTTTCTTGATCGTTTCTCGATACAGACTTGTGTGTGTGTATACAGGGTGGACTAAAAGTTCCTAACTGATTGTACAAATCAATTAATCTTTTTTGATGCTTTTTAGGCTAATCTTTTCTTTATTTTTTTAATTTTAAAATTGCAACGCTAATTGTAAGTTTAAAGAGTTACGAAATAGAGTAATAATTGATTTTTAAGATCGTCTGGAAACTTTTGACTCACTCTGTATATACCTATGTATATATAACTACGTACACGTTCGTTCCATTTTAAAAAATTTATAATAATCATGCAAAGGAAAAAAAAAAAAATGAGAAAAAAAGGAAGAAATTTTTTCCATTCTGGCAAAGTCGTTTAGCATAAGCAAATCACTGCGAGAAACAAAAGTTGTAGGTCTTGATTCGTGACTAATCCATCTTTGCATGACGTATCGTGATCGTGCGAGGATGCTAACAAGAATGGAAGCTTATCATCGTCGTAAAGAAATTCCCGCGAACGATTGAAAACGCTTTTCTTCGAACGTGACTAACGCAGTGGTAAAAAATTTATGATGCTTTGAAATTAAAACGATAACAAGAAAAAAAGAAATAAAAAAAGGATATGTATATATATATATATATATATATATATATATATATAAAAGTTGTAAACCTATAATAGATCTATATTACAATAAGATAAACTTAAATTAGAAACAAAGAAAAAGAGTATACCATCTATAAATTAAATCGACATCTTATCTATATATCTACAATCCCTAACATATCTCTCTGGAGATAACATTAATTACCGATATATTAGAATTAAAACAAACTATATTTTACAAAAATTAGATTACTTTCGTGTATGTCGAGAAAAAAAAAATTACAATCGATTCAGTATATTTCAATCGTTCATTATCGATTAAAATTCGAACAGATGCAGATACGATTACGTACTACAATTGTAAGATCAATTTCTCTTAATGTTTCTTTCGATAACCGATAGAATTTATTTTCGTGCAACGACAAGAACGTAGACGAAGAAGAAATCAATGAGGTGCCGATAACCTCGGCGCTTTGCTTCTTCTCCCCCGCAAAGCCTCCGGCTCTCTTTTTTATCCGATTCATATGCACAGCCGTACGTGTGCAATCGTGTAGTCAATTCCGAGCACGGACTACCAAGTTCCGGTTCCTATTCAAGTGCTATTCTCTCGTATTTTCTACGTACCATCCCTCCCCCTTGTCCTCCCCCTCTTCCATCTTAATACTCCTTCTCTTTCTCCTTCTTCTTCATCTTTTTTCTTCTTTCGATCTTTCTCTCTTTCTCTATCTTTTTTTCTTCTCTCGTTCTCTCTCGTTTTCTCTGTCGTTGCCTCTTTCCTTCTCTGTCTTTTTATCTCTATGCCTTTGTACCAAGCCGAGAATTTTTCTCCATGGATTCGTTTTTCCATCATTCACATTCTCACTTCTCGATTCAATGATATCCATTGAATCTCAAGTTTCAGGAAACTGGATCCTCACTCTTAGATTATCTCGGATCTGTTTTTTAATATCGCTTCTTTTAACTTCGTTTAAAGTTTTCTTCACTTTTTTCTTCCTTTTTTTTTTTTTTTAAATCATATTTTTGATGATTGATGTTCTGTAGGTTTATATACTAGGTGTACGATAAGTCAATTGAATAAGAATGTATTTTTGTTGCAATTTAATTAACAGGCGTTTAGTTATACAGACGACTCTATTTATATTTAATTAAATATAATAATTTCTTTCCATATAATTTGTTCGAATATTAATAAAAATGCAGAGTTGGCTAAAAGCCTTAAGCGAGTTTTAAAAAGCGAGCTGGTCCTTAAGTGATTTTAAAAAAGAATTCGGTCTTTTCCGCGACTATTCAGGCCACTTTTTTCTTCCTTCCTTTTTTTTTTTTTTTTTTAAATCAAATTTTAAAACTGCAAGCCTGAAAAGTCTCGAAAGAAGAGTAATTGATTTTTAAAATCACTTAGAGACACTTTTGATTCACCAACAAACTTTTGGCTTTACTATTAGCGTACAGAATTTCTTTCCAATAGATTTAATAAATTCGAGTTGAATATAGGTACTGAATATACTACAGAGAATTTCTTTTCAATTTTGATGAGAGCTTTCGAATTAAAAACAAAATAATTTCATTCAATGGATTAAATTTTTCGATATATGTATGTTACTGTATATGTTGTGTGTGTATTCGTTAGGTTTTTAATCGGAGAGATGATGAAAATATCGGCAAGAAATCGATGAAACAAGCACTCCGTGTAAAATAGTACGAAAGGTAGCCTTTTGTGCGAATGGAAGCCACAAAAAAATCAGCTCCCGTTGGATACATCGAGAGCGGAAGTTGTAAAAAAAAAAAAAAACGGACAAAGACCCAACTCGTGGTAGGATGTGGTCGAAAAAAAAGGGAAAAAAAAAAGGAAAATGTACCAAACGTGACCTGCTCCGTGGTATTAATTACCACTTTTGCTTCTTCGTTAAGCTCTTTATTATACTTGTATAGTTTCTATATATTTTCCATATTACCATAAACTCTTAAAACCTTTGCATGTATTATATTATTGTTTCTTCATATATGGTGTTCAAAAAAAAAAAAAAATTGATAGAATAGGTTTTTTCCACACCGAAAAATTTAATCTGCTTTATTTATACATAGATATCTATGAACAATTATTTTTTTATTTATAAATCTTTATCAAATCCTCTGACAGAGAATTGAAAAAATTTGTTAATTTGGATCTATAATATTTCGATGAAAGCAAATGAGATATATAATTGGAAATCTTTAGATATTTTTTAGCTTGTTTATTTATTTACTTTTTTATTTGTTTTCTTTTTCTTCCTTATGTCCGACATCTTTCGAGATAATCGAAAGGCTGTCGACCTCGACTCGATACGCTTTGTCGTTGCGTTCCTCCTTTTCAACGCTCGAGCTAGCACCGTACTGTTGCACTGGTAAGATCGTCTAACGGGATCTAGTGTAAGCCGAGAAAAAGTACATCGAAATGGTTGCGCTAACTCGAACACGTTTCTTTCCACTTTACCGCGAACATTCGTTCTTTCCTTCGGAAAAATTATCATCGATCGATCGATCGAAATCGATATCGATATCGAAAGTGTTTCACGTTTTATACAAACAATCAAACAATTGTGTCTTCTGTGTACAGGTATATTTCTCGAGAATAAAAAAAAAAAGAAAAGAAAAGATAGAATAAAAACAGGAACGTACGTTTGTAATATAATTTTATTTATACGATTTTTTATATGTGTTTCATATTTTACGAGATATAAAGATACGTTGGACAAGGACAAAAAACATTACGTTTGTAACATAATTTTATTCTGAAATAATATTATATATTTTACTTCTCGAAATGTATTCGCGAGATTAATTTAATTGTTGTTAGTTTGAGGAAATATAAACGTATGTTTGTTAAACGTAATTTAATTTCGAGGAATGCGAAGGAACATTTACTAAATGCAATTCGTTTGGAGTAACTTTACCGTTAGAAATGATGTAATGATAAAGAAAAGAAATTTAGAACAATATTGAGTTACGTTTCTATTTCTATGGATTCATGGACCAATTTTAAATACTAATATTCGCATTTCCGCACGACTACAGAAAATAATTTGATTTAATGAATCTCATTTTGAAGAATCTCGTAAGATTATATTTTATGATATTTTACTCGCTCGTAATCGTTCATAATTTTGAAAATGATTCATTGATGTTGAGTGGAATTAACAAAAAGAAAAGGAAACAAGAAAAGACGTGAGTTTAATATTTTATTATCATTATCACAAAGACTAGGATCGGCATTATCGATCACGACAAACTTATCAAAGAATTTCTCGCGTTCCAATATAATTATATTTTTTATCGTAGTACACTTTAATATAATATCTTTTTGTATTTATTCGTACTTAAAAAACGAGAAAAAAATATATATATAAAAAAAAAAAGATTCGCTCATAAAAAAATAAGATGATCTTCCTCCCATCGAAAAGAATATATTACGCGTACGCGTTGAGAATAAAGATGGCGGATGGAATAGAAACTTAAAGAAGTTAAAAAATAAATATTAATCGAAATTAATTCGACATATCGCCAGTAGATACGCTGTTTGTATGTATCTTTAAAACGTTATATAGTATTAAATATATATATATATATATATATATATATATACGTATATTCTAGAGTCTATGAGAAGCTGAAATGAAGTTTCCTCTGAAATGAAGGTTGTCCTTTCGATCAATATGTATAGAGAAAGAAAGAAAGAAAGAAAGAAAGAAAGAGAGAGAGAGAGAGAGAGAGAGAGAGAGAGAGAACGATTAGATCGAAGAGAAAAGATATATGCATAACTACGAAGAAGGGTTCGAACTAAAACGTCCGTGAGAACCACCCGTTTAAGGCGCGAGAACTGGTTCCGAGTTGGTCGCGGGCCATCTTCTTTCCAAGGTCCTCTCTTCTCCTTTTCTTTCTTCTTCTTCTTCTTCATGTTCTTCTTCTTCTTCTCATTGTTAAATGCGCGAGAGATGTTGCGAACTCAGCATGGTCCTTTGCCTGAAATTAAACGTCTGACGAGGACAAGAACGGACCTCTTCCTCTCTCTATCTTTATCTCTATCTCTATCTCTATCTTTTTCCAACTTGAACAAAATATATTTTTCCTTTGCACGGATCTTTTATTATCCCTTCTCTATCTTTTTCTCTCTCTATTCGCTTTTTTTCCTGTCCTTTACTATTTTTATCTCTTCTCTTTCTCTTACTTTCTGTATCTTTTTTTATGCTTTCTCTTTGGTCTCTTTTTTTAAATTTCTTCTTTTGCCCTCTCTCTCTCTCTCTCTCTCTCTCTTTTTCATTCTATCCCTTCAACTCCTTCGAGAAACATATTTTTCCTTTGCATACATTTTTTATTCTCTCTCTCTCTCTCTATCTTTCTCTCTATCTCTCTCTTTCTCTTTCTTCTTTCCTAATCCTATTTTTTTTTATAGTTCTCTCTCTTTTTTCTTTTTTTTCCCCTCTTTCTTCTTTTTACCTGGAAACTATTACGAAACTTTTAAAGTCGATCCTTCTAAACCCACGAATGGAATTTCAAGGACGAAATAAGGATCAACGGGCACAACAATTTTCTACGGATCATTGTCAGTAGATAATAGATCGATAATATTGGTCAGATGATACAGATGATGGTTTAATAGATCTTTTTTTTTATGATCGTAAATATTTAATAGGATTCCGTTCGGGTAGTATTATCGTTGTATTATAGATAAATGCTGGAAGAAGAGTTAGGAGAACGTTATGAATGTTTTCTGACCGGTATCGGACATCATCATCACGTGCACCAAGACTGATTCTCTTCCAGGCAGTGGCTCCGTTGTCAAGTGGACAATATCTTCTCGTGTTACAACGATGTTACCGTTGCCGAACAAAACGAGCAGTTCTCCGATGTTTCTTCCTCTTGCATATTCCTCTCGTCGTTCGTTCATTCCTTCGTTCATTCGTTCATTCTTTATTATCGTGTCTTATTTCTTTTTTTTTTTTGTATCCACGTCTTATGGTACGATCCATATTTTCTCTAAAAATTCTCACTTACATATATATATATATATATATTTGTTATATAAATATTTATACATATATTTTTTTTTACCAATGCTTTATATGGCATTATAGAGTTTATGTATTTTTTATGATTCAAAATCATAACGAAGATGAAGGAACGCTTTGTCAAATATTATGTTAATTAAATATATGTATGTATTTTTGATTGCATAATGATTCGATTACAACATAATAATTATTTTAATAAACAATGTATACAATAATTATAATTTTCATTAGGATTTTACAAGATCAAAGAAAGATTAAAGAGATTATTACTGTTAATATCGCTTTGTTTGAAAATGTTTGACAATTTAAATCGTTAGAGGAAATAAGTACTCGGGTATATATGTATCTATAAAAAAAAAATTGATTTGAAACATTATACTTTTCCAAAATATCATAGATCCTTCGAAACGATCAAGACGAATAGGACATCAACCCGATGTCCGGATGCATTTGACGGGCAACGTTATTTCCGTTGGTAGTAGTAATAGTAGTAGTAATAGTAGTAGTAGTAGTAGTAGTAGTAGTAGTAGTAGTAGTAGTAGTAGTAGTAGATAGTAGTAACGTTGCGTACAAAGCCACAGTCGTTTAATCGATTAGTTCAGTTCCATCGTTTCCGTCTCTCTATCGCTATTTGAAATGAACGTAATAAAGCTTGGAGAGCATATAAACATGTTCGTACCAAAGAGTGAATAAGTTGAAAGCTTAGTTCTATCTGACATGAGCGGAGTTAATTAACTCGTGGCCGGTGAATTTGCTTTTGGATTTTCGTGCAAATAGAAAGGATAGAGTAATTGACAATTGTTAGATATATAATATACATATATTGTGCGAATAAATCCAGAACAATAAGTTAAACCGCGTTGGTTTAAATTATGCGAAGAATATTTTGAAGATATTAATTGTAAATGTTTCTTGAATTAATGAAACTCTAATTCAAATGTCAAATTAATTAATCCGATTCAATTTTCATCATATATGTATTTGTTGTATAATTAAAAATATTTCTTTTTCATCGTTTAATTTCACAAAAATAACATTCGATATTACCGACATATTTAAGTTATTAATAGAATATTTATTAACAAATCGATCTTTCTTATCAAAGTATTAATTCTCACAAGCGCGCGATAAAAATTTTAATATAATTTCAACAATTATAACAACGTAATCATTCTATTATAAATGTATATACGCCGTAACATCGTTTGATATCGATACAATATTGATCGGTTCGGTAAAAAAAAATTTCTAAAAAAAAAAAAACTCGAGGAAGAAAGACACGACACTCGTGAAATCGATAGATAGATATGACAATCGTTCAAAAACGTGAGAAATAAAAAAGAGAAAAGGAAAGAAGAGGAAAAGAAAAGAGGATTCTCTCGAAATTATCGGCCGACAGTTGAATTTAATAAAAATAAGAAAGAAACTCGGTCTGAGAGACGTTTAAACGATCACTGGAAAGATTTCATTTCCAAAGGGTATGAAAGCGTAGGGATCTTGTTGAAAACGCGACGGACACTCGTCACAATAGTAATACAGGCACGAACGAACCGTGACGACGTAGGACGTCCTCCTTGTAATCTCGAATCACGGGCTAACGTCGTCTCTCAGGGTCGACAGGCGTGCTAATTCCTTGGATCAAAAGCGGTCGAGCTATCCTCTTCCTTCACTTCTCTCTGAATTCTTTCTTTTTCTCTTTATTTCTCTTTCTCTGTATCTCTCTCTTGCTCGGTCGCTCGCTCATTCTTTTTCGAAACAGTCCATAGGATTCCTCCTGGCCTTTTCCTTTGCTCGGCCTATCAGGATCGACCTTCTGTGCGAGATCGTTCGATCGTTTTAAAAGATTACTTAGAGTTATACTGGGTGTCGGAAATGTCTTTAATATATTGCAGATAGATATATTACGATAACACAGGGCGTTACGCCAGAAAAAGTTCCTAGGTACGTGTGTGATCTTTAAAAATAAAAAACGAACGGAAAGATACTCGGGAGAAAAAAAGCAAAAAAAAAATGAAAAGAAAAAACAACAAAGCTTCCATTAATCTTTTTCAAGACTTTTTAGGCTAATTTTTTTTTCAGATTGTTAAACTACAAGACTGGGAGAGTTTATGATGAAGAGGCTCACTTTGAACGAGAGAACGAAAATAGTCCAGTTTTACTTTGAAAATAATCGTTCGATAATTAGTACTCAGAGAGCATATCGCAGACATTTTAACGTTAAAAATGCACCGGCGGAAATGACTATACGCAACATTATTGCCCGTTTTCAGCAACAGGGTACTGTTTCCGATTTGCCACGTTCCGGTAGGCCACGTTCTGTCTTTACAAATGCTAACATACAACGCGTGGAGGAAAGTGTCCTCGAGGAACCCGGAACTTCGACTCGAAGGCGTTCTAGTCAATTGGAATTATCACGAACATCGTTGCGACGTATTTCAAGGCACTTGCTCCTTTTATTCCCATATAAGATACAACTCGTTCAGGATTTACATTTAGACGATTACAAAAGCCGTTTGAATTTTTCAATTCGTTTTCAACAACTCGTAAAAGAAGAGGACGATTTTTTAAATCGTTTGATTATGAGCGACCAGGCGGATTTTCATTTAGACGGTATTATCAATAAAGAAAATTGCGTATTTTGGGGCGCAGTTAATCCGACGGCTATACGCGATTATCAGTTACATCCAATTAAATGTACAGTTTGGTGCGGATTAACGTCGGATTGCGTGATAGGTCCGTTTTTCTTTGAAAACGATGATGGTAATAACGCGGCTATCGTTACCGTCGAACGATACAAAAACATGATAAAGAATTTTCTACGTCCTGCCGTGGAAGACAAACCGGACATGTGGTTCCAACAGGACGAAAACGCGTCTCATACGGCCGAGCCAACGATGGAAATTTTAAGGGAAATTTTTTCGGGACGATTAATATCGAAGCAAGGGGCAATCGAATTTCCCGAACGTTCGCCGGATTTAACGGCTACCGATTTCTTTTTATGGGGTTATTTGAAGGGAAAGGTTTATCGAAATAAACCGCGAACGATTCAACAGTTACAAGAAAACATTAGAACCGAGATCCATGGTTTATCGCGACAAACGCTGAGAACAGTTATGGAGAATATATTGCAACGAACGAAATTATGTCAGACCGAAAACGGACGATATTTACGCGATGTTATTTTTCATGGTTGATCGTAACAACAACAACGATATAATAATAATAATAATAATAATAATAATAATAATAATAATAATAATAATAATAATAATAATAATAATATCGTCGTCCCTTTGTAACATATTATGATATCAATGAAAATATTCCGACGTACGTAAAATATTTCGTATATACGCAAGATGCAATAGTATTATTACTATTTCGTATCACCTAGGAACTTTTGGCACGTCCTGTACATTACATAGCTCGTGAAAGAGCGTCTTGTTTCCTCTATCTAACACTCTACATGATGCTCGAACGAACGAACGAACGAACGAATGGATGGATGGATGGATGGATGGATGGATGGATAGATGGATGGATGGATGGATGGATGGATGGATCGATCAACGAAGAACCGAATGAAGCGTTGTATAGGAGAAGGGCTCTGTGCTAGGGTGCCGGCGCTATGGGGGTTATGGGGGCACGTTCACACAAAACGGCCACCGTAGGCAACGGCAGCTGTTCACCATCCGTGCCCTACTCTCTACTCTCGCTTCTCTCCCCCGCATTCTTTGCTCGGCTTAAGCCTCGCCCTTCGGACCGAAACTTCCTCTTTCTTCTTTGCTTTTACCTTTTCTCTCTCTTTCTCTTTCTTTCTTTCTTTCTTTTTTTCTTTCTTTCTTTCTTTCTTTCTTTCTTTCTTTCTCTCTCTCTCTCTCTCTTTCTGTCGTTTTCTCTCTCTCGTCATTATTTTCGTCATAGAAAACGTGTACGTGACTTTCACAATCTTTATCTGTTTTCTTCTTTCCTTTCTTTTTTCCTTTTCTTTCTTTTTTCTTTCCTTTCTTTTTACATGGTACTCTCAATACGACGCCACGTAAAATCATCGTCATTAAAAATCACGTTCCATTTTTTATCTATATATACGTATATATGTAAGTGTTAGAGAGATTTCCTTTCGGGAGTTCAAATTTTTTTTTTTTTTTTTTTTTTTGATATCTTTGTATTTTAATCGTACTAATCGTAGTGAGATGATTTTATTTATTTGTTTTATTTTTTGTTTTTGTTTTTGTTTTCCTTCTTCGATTACATTCGTGTCGATTGAAATTTTCTCTCTCTCTCTCTCTCTCTCTCTTTCTTTCCACCGTGTAAAATTTAGAAATAATCATTCGAAAGACGTTTCATATTTTTGTCTTTTAGTGATTAGACCCAATAAAATTTTATTTATTTATTCTCGTCGAGATAGATAAATCGTTTTGTGAAATTTGCAAAAGTGATATAAATAGGTCGGTAATTTCGTTGTTAATTGTACAAATTATAGTAATAAGAAGATTCCTATGTTTCTTTAGTTGAATTCGTGTTGAGAGAAACAGAAAGAGAAAAAAATGTCGGTCGTTCTAATTAAGTTTCGTTTGAACGAAAGACACTTCTTCTCGTTGGTCTCGATCAACGAACAAACGAAGAAACTATACTACTGACCGTCCTATGTAACGAGAGTAATACTTTCTCTCTCTTTCTCTATTTCTCTTTCTCTTTTTCTTTCCTCGTGGTAGGATCTCCTTTGACTCTAATTAATTACAGTTAATTACGTTAATTGGCGTAACTAATACGATCGCGCCATTTTACGTCGTCTGGTTGCTTTGCTCTTGGAGTTACGACCTTTGACATGCATCCCCCTTTTTTTATTTATTTTTTATTTTGTTATTTTTTTTAACACGTTGACACTCAATTTCGCATGCTTCGCATTTACCAAATTTTTCAAGTTATTTCTTATGAAATTTAAAATACTATACAAAAGTATATAGTATGATGTAATATAATTATGTATGACAATGTATTATCTTGTATCTTTTGTCTACAAATAGTTATGAGAAAATGATCAGATAATAATAACGTGTTACTAATATTTCTTTATAATGTTTAATATCCAACGCGAAGATATCATTATTGTCTTTCATAATCAATGAGACAAAATATATGCAAATAAATTACTACATTAGAAAAAAGAAAATATATATATATATAACAATCTTTTATATATAAATATTTCTAGTATATATATATATATATATACTGTTAAATTTTCATAGATACATTCATGCATACATGTAAACGAAGACACTATACAAAAACTTTTTCGATAAATCTAATATAAACAAAGTTCTATTCTTGCGTAGAAAAAAAATTAGAAAGAGAGAGAGAGTGAGAGTGAGAGTGAGAGTGAGAGAGAGAAAGAGAGAGAGAGAGAGAAGAAAAAAAGAAATAATAAATAAATAAATGGGGTCGATGTTATACGAGGCATCCCCCATGACGTGTCTCGCGGGACAATGGAGATACCGATGGAAGTTTTCCAATAATATCCTTCGTTGAAGAAGAGTAAGAGAGACAGAGAGAGAGAAAGAGAGAGTGCGACGACCGGACGAAGTGCTTTTGTTTCATCGTTTGTCTTTTCTAAAAGCGCCGGCCTCCATCGTTGCATAAGAAGAAACAACCGACCGATTGAATTATTCAGTGATAAAACGTTCGCTATTTCCAATCCGATAAGTATTATCATCCTTTGAAAGTTCCAGTGTAAAAGAGAGACATCAGTAGACGTTTATTAATCGTTGAAATTCTTTTTTTTTTTATGATTAACTTTCGTGGGGTTTCTTTTTTATTTATTTATATTTGTTCAGAGTAGTATTTTATATCAGTGTACTTATATCAAAATTTTATATGAGATTTATTCTCCAATGTTTATTCTGTGAAAAATTCCAATATGTGTTCTTTCTCTTCCTTTCTTTCATATTAGGATCTATATATATATATATATATATATTAACACGTATAATCAATGTCCATATGTAAGACATCCAAGAAGATTCTAATCGGAAAGATCCTATCTATGAAACGAATGTTTCTCTGCTAGATAGAATGGAATAAGTGAGAAAGAGATGTAACGACAGCATGGGAAAGATATATAGCTATAATTCGGTTCGAGTTTATCGCAAAAGGGTCACATCAATGGGTACGTTGGAAAAACCATAGCAAGCATTTCACAGACCCTTATTTGTTTTCCCTGATGCATTGGCTCGACACGTGTTACTATATTATTCTATTCCGAAACGAAAAAAAAAAAAAAGAGAGAAAGAAAGGACGAGATATTATTATACATATATCATACATACATACTTGCTTACGTCAGACAATGGAAAGTAACCCGGAAGGGACAATTGAAATCGTCTGACTGATTTCTACTTAACATCAATATATATCTAATAATCTAAAAGGTTCAGAACCTTCGGCGTAAAGTTAGTTCATCTAAATATAGATCCAATCGAAAGATAAAACTTGGATCATGCTTTTATTTTCTCTCTCTCTCTCTCTCTCTCTCTCTCTCTCTCTTTCATTCTTTATAATTATCATCGTTATTAAGAAAATAATTTTATTCAATTTTTTAACAAATGCATAGTCACAATCTTTATTGAAAATTTCAATTTATTATGTTTGGTATAGGATTTGTATACAAACCTACATATTTATGTGTATATATATATATATGTATGTATGTATGCATGCATATCTGTCTGTATATGTATATATATATATAGAGAGAGAGTTTTTAAAGGAAGAATGTATTATTGAAAATAGTATATAATATATACATATGTATGTACGAACTTCCTGAACCGTAAACTTTGATAAATCTTACAATGCATTATATCTAGTAGCTTCTTGAAAAGAAGGTACACGTTCAAGCCGATAGAAAGACACTCTCGGCTAACCAAAGGGAGGTTTTATCCAAATACTTTATTACGTTCCATTTGGGACGGCAAATATTTACTTAGAGATAAGAAAAGAGTATTCTTCGTATAAAAGAGCTACCGACTAAAAAGATTCCTCCCTCTCTTTATTTTTCTCGCATTTTTTTACAAGCAATGCTAAAAAACCAACACCAACAAATTTGAATTGATATTCATAATTTAGAATACAGTTTATCAATCCTTTTTTTTTGTTTTTTTTTTTTTGTTTTTGACGAAAGATAAGAATAATTAAAATTAATAATTGTATATCTACCAAAACTTTAATCTTTTGTTCTTATTCTTTTACTCGCCACAAAATTAATTACTACTTCGTATCCGTGATTTTAATTGAATTGTTAATTAATAACAATCGAAGTACTTTTCACGTTTTATAAATTTGTTTAGATAAGAAACAAAATTCACATTTCAAGATTCTTAACACAATAATAATCATTAAAAATAGATAGTTAAAAGTAAAGTATTGCGAAAGAAATATCTTTACTCCTTCCAGAAAATATTGAATACGATTAAGCAATTAGGATAAAGTTAGATCAATTGTCAAGCAATGTCTTATTAATCACTTACGTTCAAGTCCATTCACCTATGTATGTTGTACGTAATACAACAACCTACGTTAATTCAAGAAAGAACGATTATTATTTCCTTTTGAAAGATCGTGGGACGTTTATTCGCCAACGTCGCGTTGCTACGCCATTTTTCCGATGTTCCCGCGAATGAATAAATTGACCGAAGTAACTTGTTTAAAAAGATAAGATGAAACGAGACGAAGATGAGATAAGATGAGATGATATGAGAAGAGAAGAAAAGAGAAGAAAAGAGACGAGCATACAATGAACGCATTTATGACGTCATGAATTGATACAAGTATTGTGTGGATAGTTCAATCGACTCATTCTCTCATTCACTTTCTATTCTATAAAGAACACAGTTAAGATTAGAATTTACGTGGTTGTATATGTTAGAGCGTTAGTTCGGTACAAGACACTATACCCGTATTTTTAGGGTAGAACCCCAAAATAGTTTTCTAGAGGGAGCTGCTCTCTGAACTGTTCAAGGTTAAGGTTAAAGCTACGAGAACAGTATAGCCAAGGGCAGTACGACGACGACAGCGACGATGACGATGGACTAAAAGCAATTCCTATTCGAACTCGCCCTTCTCAACGTCAGAGATAGGATATAGATAAATCCCCTAACAAGCGGAAGTATATATATTTCTGTCCTTATCTTTAGGTAGCCCTTCGCAGCCCTGTCAAACCCTTAGTGCACCTTTACTTTTCGCATTGTTAGACATTGTTAGACTATATCTGGTTTGATTGTTTAAAAAGTTATCGACAAAATGATCGAAAACTAACTTAAATTCTTTATCTCATCCTTAACGTATTAAAGTGTTTATATTGAAGTGTCTAAATTTAAGTGGATATATCGATCGATTGTTTGTTTTTATCAATTGTCATTGATTGTGGAGGGTCAGCAAGAAATACGATATTCTTTTTTTCTTTTTCTTTTACATTTTCATTCTCGTAATTAGTGTTTCTTGATAAAATTTTTTTCTTTCTCTCTTTTTTTTTTTTTTAAGTAATTGTATCGATTATTGCAGTTCAATTTTTTCTTAAGATAATGGAAAGAAACGTCTTACGTTTTTATCATTCTTATTTTCTTACTGTTATTAAATATATTTATTTATTTATTTATTTATTCACTTTGTTTTTATTTTATTGTCGTTCATTGTCGATTCAGGTGTGTCGCTATTCGATAACGAAATGATCAAAGGTGTTTCACTTCGTATGATTAGGGTGTATAGAAGCAATAGGTGTTGACGATAGTCTTCGGGTGTTCCATTGGTCGATCTTAAAATAGTTTTACTCTGGCGTGTCCACGTTCGAGGTTAAGGTTAAGGCTACGTGAGTTAATGGTTCGTGCGTTACAGATACGTGAAGCAGCACGACATCGAGACGAAGAACAAGGGCTGTTCTTAACGCCCACGATCTTGTTCCAGCCCTTCCCATTTAAATTACAAAGTTTAATCATCCTGATAAAACATTTGAAATTATTTCAATTCCTTCTTTTTCTTTTCTTTGCTTTCTTTTGGTGGTGAATTTGTCGAACATAATTGTATTAATACAAAATTATTATTAACTCGATCAAAGCATATTATTAATTGTCAGAAAATTGTCTTCATCGATCATCAAGAATATTTTATCAATCATTCAATATTATTATTATCAATCGGAATAATCTATTAATTACCGAAATGTATTATTAATTATTCAAATTACTAACTATCCAGATATACTATTAATTGTCGATATATATTATTAATTATTGAAACATGTTATTTATTATCTATAATAGAAACATACTATTAACCATCGAAAGTAATTAATAACAATAACATTAGTAATTACAAGAAGAACAAAGAGAAAGTCAAATAAAACAAAACAAAACAAGAAATAAACGAAAAATAATCGTACGATGTTGAAGAAGTTGAATAAAATTGATAATACGCGTGTAAAACTACCTCCTGGGCAGTATCGTTTTCACGAAACCGTTGAAAAACAATTGATCAAGATCAACTACCGGGACATGCTCTCCTTCATGCAGCCACAATCTAGATTTCCATTTCACGGCTGCTACGTTCGATCTACGGTAGGCTATCCTCTCACAGACGCTGTGGAAACTAAATGGAATCGAGTTTGATATATATCTACGCGTTCCGGTTTCGACATGCTCGGTTGACTATGGGAGGAGATGGAGGTGGTGGTGATAGTGATGGTGGTAGTAGTGGTGGTGATGTAGAAGGGGGTGGAAGAGGGAGGTGGTTGTACAGAGAGGAGACACACCTCTAATGTTCACTTGGTGGTTCGCCTTCGTGAAAGTTTTCCATAGGTTTTTATGTTTTTATCTTAACTTCTCTTTCTTCATACTTCTCTCTCTCTCTTTCTCTCTTTTTATTCTATTTTTTTTTATCATTCTCTTTCTTAATCAACTCAAACAGCTATTATACTTATTCTTACCTACACTTTAATTTAAACTTAATATCGAGAGATTTCTTTCTTCTTCTTTCTTTCTTTCTTTTTTTCTTACTTATTTACTTACTTACTTACTTCTTCATTTTTCTGGTATAATAACTGTGAGAAAAATTCGGTAGAAGAAGATTCGAGTTAAAAACAGTGATTTTTTTCCCTCGATTACGGTATTTCAGACTGGTCCAGAATACTACTCGGATCCACTCTGCCTTTTAACGATCGTTAACCTTAGACCTGCGCGTTCATATCTTTTCATCTTTGCTTCCTTGTCTAAAGAGAAATTATGGCTTCTGGAAGGGCATCGGTTTCTCTGTATTTTTCATTTTCTTCTTACGTTTAAAAAAAAAAAGAAAGAAAGAAAGGAAAAATTAAACTTTCGAAAATTGATGGAGAAAGAAAAAGAAAAGAAAAAGCGAAGAAAAGTTTGTTTCATCTTTGAAATCGAATCGAGTTCGAAGTCATCATTTTTATTTTTCTTTCCTTTTTCTTTCTTCCTTTCTTTTTTTTTTTTAATTCTCCCTTCCCCAACATTTTCCAAGAAAATATTTCAAAGTTTCTAATCTCCTTCGTTATCTTCAAACGTAATACGTTAGAAATCCTCTTAGACGTAAATAGAACTCTCGAAGCATCACGTTCACGTTCGAATGCGTTTTATACCTGTTTCTCACTTCTTTTTTGTGTTTTCTTCTTTTTCATTTCTTCCTTTTAGATAAAAAAAGAAAAAAAAAAGAAAGAAAAAAAAACCTTCTTATCTCTGACCCAAACAAAAGTAGATGTATAAACAAAAGATATCTTTTAGTTCCTATGAAACTTTCCTCGTATTCCTTAGCGATCTTAACTAATGATAAGAAGTATATATATGTATATACATACATGCACATATATATATATATATATGTGTGTATTGTTGTGTTCGCAAAATAGTACGATCGTCGTGTTCATCTGTCGACGTTGAACAAGAGACTTCGTGTTTTTCTTTGTACCAAGTAATTCCTTCATAGAGATACGGAATAATAGACTGTTTCTTTGGCCTCCATGACCTACGTCGTTAAGATACGTCCGTTAGAAAGAAGGATAGAAAGAGAGATAGAGAGAAGGAGAAAAGGAGAAAGAGAACATGAGAACATGAGAAGAATCCGTTGTGGAATCGGCTGAGTCGATTCCAACTGGTCGATCATTTTTCTCTTTTCTTTCTGTGTCCTTGAAGATGTAGAGAAGATCGAGGATTAAGAAGAGCGAATAATAATCTTGTTCGATCGATCACTAAATCTGTATGATTTTTTTTATCCTTCGCTTGGTATATCGATTTTTTTTTTTTATTTGTATTAAAGGAAAAATTCCTAATAGACTAAAGAAGAATGATCTTCGTTGATTATTGTATAACTAAGTTAATTACGATAAAAATGAAGTAGATATTTTAACACGGAAATAATAAGAATAATAATGTGCATTGATAATTATTTATATAATTATTTTATTATGATAAATAGTATCGATTTATTATGATGAATAGTATCGATTATTTAAAATGAAGTGGACATTAGTAATGCTCCAACATTAAATATATTAAAATATACACTCTCTATCTCTCTTTCTTTTTCTGTTTAATAAATCTACTAACTTAATTATACCGATGAAGTTTATACATACACACATACACACACATTTTATTATAACAGTATGCATTATTATAATTTATTATAATAATCCTTCCCTTTCTCTCATAGAATATATACTATATACTATATATATATATATAAACAAGAAACAAAGGTAATATAAAAATAAGGATCGATACCAAGCAACCTAGTAAACGATTACGCTATTAGATTGAGCTAGAATCGAACGGATTAGAATTTCCTTTCTCTGTTGAACCGTCGACCGATTCCATAACGTGCCGCGCTATTAGGCTGACTCACAACAGCCAATAATCTCCTCGTTTCTCAGTTAGTAAGCGTGAATAGAGAAAGGGAGATAGATAGACTTGCAAAAAGGAACGAGTTACAGGAGAGAACAGAAATGAGAAGTAAGAAAGAAAGAAAGAACGAAAGAAAGAAAGAAAGAAAGAATGAAAAAAGTAAAGAAGAGGGAAAAGTGGGAGAGGTAAAGATGTCGAGAGAGGGCGGAACCGTTTTCTACATGAACCATAGGATCGATCGTGTGCGAGCAAGCAAGACAGACGATTACTCTCTACGTATAAGACTAAAAAGAGAAAAAGAAAGACAGAGATAGACGATAAACGAGAAACTGTGAACCTTCACATACATTACATACATTACGTACATACATATATATATATATATATATATGTATATGTACATTACATATGTACATATTTATATTAGATGTATACATATATATACATATATATACATATATACATATATACTTCATACTGTATTAGTTTCCTTGATCGTTGGTGGAAAGCAAAATATATTACCTCAATGCTTTGAGGGTGTAACGACAAAGATCTAGTCGATCAAATACTTGTGTTCGTATAAGTCTAGACGATCGAACGGGATCGATCGATCGACCCCTTTCTTTCTCTTCTCTATCTCTTTCTATTTCTATTTCTATTTCTATTTCTATTTCTATTTCTCTCGTGTTCAACCGTACGAAGACGTTCTCAAGTATTTACGATCGTTTCGAAGCACTTTCCTTTTATCGTAGAATTTTTTTACCGTACGATCTTGTATTATTTAGTTAGGTTTGAAATAATTACGAGCGGATCAATCGTGTTGTTAAATACAGCGGTCATTCTTTTCACTTGAAAGATCGATCATCGTCGTTGATTATTTTCCCAAGAGAATTATTTTCCTTTTTATTAATTAATTAATTAATTTATTTATTTTTGTTTATTTTTTTTTCTATGTTTTTATAGGAGGCTAGATATGTATAGTTTGGTATAGTAGGATAATTGCAAGTTTAATGGAGTACTATAATGTTAACTAATTAATTTTATGATCATTTTTGCAGTAATTATGTAGTCAAATGATCAGGCTTTAAAAAATACGATTAACCAAATAGCATTTGCAATTACTTCGAAAAGGTAGTACCATCGATGTTTCCGTTGAATTTCTCTCTCTCTCTCTCTCTCTCTCCTATTCTCTTTCTCGTTCTCGTTTATTTGTACGAGATCGCAAATCCTCTCTTTGGCCGATTGCATTTACGAGATGAAACGCGATGCGTCATGAAACTAATGAATTTTAGATAGAGTCAGAAGCAAACTGTAAACGCGTGTAAGTTACATAGTACACAGAGAATCTCTAGTTGCGTTAATTTCGCGGAAAAAAAAATCTTAATATTTGTGTTTTTTTTTTATCTTATTTCATTTCGACTCCATTTCGCTACTACGATCAAAGATCAGACAATCTTTTTAATTTAACTTAATTTAATCTTATTTTGTTGCAATTATCTTTTGTATTTATTTATTTGATATTCTTTTCTTTTTCTAATACAATTTATGCAGAACGCTATAATCGAAAGAAAATTTCAATTGAATTCTTTCGGGTATAAAAAAGAAGAAAATGAATGAAACTTAAAAGAGTCTTCTAAATCGTCCTTACTATCTCTTCGAGGTATTTTGAATAAACTTTTCTAATTGATATGATTCAACGTGTAAACGTGAGTTAAGTCCAACTTGAAATATTTGTTTTTATAAATTAGCCGAATTAATTCGTATAAAATTTTACTATTTCCATCCCTCCCATGTCTCATTCCTATGTAACTCGTCTCTTAACGATTTTATCGGATTCTTAATATCTATCTCGAACGTATTAGAAATACATAATTGAGAAGAAAAATTATTAATAAGGACATATATAATATTTCCTTGAAAAAAATATTTATATACAAACGTATAGAAATGTTCGAAAAGGAATCTAATAAATTTGTAATGTTATGAGAATCACTGAGATGACGAGGAGGGAACTCTTAGCAACGCGTTGCGCCATGTATCTGGAGGAAGGTTTAGAGGAGTAGTAAGACACGCAAGGATAGAAAGAAAAAGAGAATACGAAAAAGAGGAGAGAAGAGAGGTCCTGGTAATTAAGGCGTTTCGACAAATGTACGTCGTCGAAACCGGTTATCCTGGAATCTTCGCGATCGTTTGGCTTATACCTGCAGGCATATAGATATATATGTAACTTGGTATCTTCGTAGTTAGTTAGTCGCCATGTTAATTCGACTGTATCCTTCGAAAGAATCTTCGTAAGATTAGAAAGAAAGAAAGAGAGAGAGAGAGAGGGAGAGAAAAAGTAAGAATAATTTTACGAGATAGAAGACGGAATAAAAATAAGAAGAAGAAGAAGAAGAAGGAAATGTCGTAGCGAGATGATCTCACTGTGAGAGATCTTAGCAGGAAATATCGAATTAACGTGGATACAACGTTTAGTGCCTTGTTCATAAAAAGAGATAGAGAGAGAAGCTTGGAGGATCGGCTTTAATTCCAACGTTAAGCTGAGCTTCTTACTCTTAAAGCCATTGTACTTTAACTGAGAATTGATTCGGTCCATCTCCTTAATCTCTGAAATAATTTCTTTTTTATTTTATTTTTTGTTTTTTCATCTATATCTAATTTTTCACATCTCATTGAATTTTTCGAACAAATTAATCGTCGATATTAATCGTATTTATTTATGATATTTGAATAATGATATGAGATAATAAATGAATTGACGCGTGCATGTGTGTATGTCTATAAAAAATATGATAATAGTAATATTATTGAATATTTATATCTTATTATAATAGTACATTTTAATAGTATATATTTTATTAGTATAGTGTTATATGTATTCTCTATACTGTCTCTCTCTCTTTCTCTTTCTTTCTTTTTCTATAATAGGTAATAAATTGTATATTTAGATTTTTCTTACAAAATCAAACTGCAATTAATTTCATATTGAAGAATAACTTTTATTAGTAATAATAATAATAATATCATTATGTGTATTAATGACAGTACGGTCAAAGGGTTAAGTATAATTTACTCTAATTTAATACTATTACCCAACGCGAAATGATCGAGTAGTAGGACCACGTATCTCATTTCAGTTCAATTTTACCAACATTCTCTGAACCCTTGAGCAAGGTTTTTTCTTTCTTTCTTTTTATTTTTTTCCTTTTCTTTTTTTTCTATTCCCTCATTCAAAGACTAATCATAATCTCATCTGACGAAATAAAAGACACAAATTACTATACTCCCTTCTATCAAATAATTTTAAGTCATCTCTGCAAACAAATTATATTTTTTTTTGGTTTAATTTTTTCTACTTCAAAAAGAGAGAGAGAGAGAGAGAGAGAGAGAGAGAGAGAGAGAGAGAGAGAGAGAACAATTTATGTTACAATATATATCGGTACGCTGTTTTAACGTTAAAAACATATTTATTTTTAATATAACCATCTCCGTCGTTTCGTTCTGTAATTTTGCTACTTCTGTTCTGTTTTTTCTTCTTTATATTTTCCTTCTTTGTTTTTCTTCTCTCCTTTTCCTTTTTTTCTATTATCTATTCGTAGAAACGTGTCCCGCGTGGTCACAAGAAGGAACGTGCTCGTAAAATATTGAATTTATCTTTT